>NC_090335.1:66971825-67288931 GCF_035084215.1 Heptranchias perlo
CCAGCAGACAGAGGAGATTCACACAGCCCAGGCTGGATTTGACTAACCTGCTGCATCAGTAGGTTCCTTCATTGTACCCCCACCCCTCCCATTTAATTTTTTCTTAAATATCCATCTTGCAAAAAATGCAGGTAATGTGTGAAACAGAAGTTTGCCAGTCTTGGTTGCTTACTTGCAATACAGGTAGAGCATAAAGCAGCACAGAAAAATAAGGAAACTACTAAAGAACATGGGGCACCAGCCTGCTTATAAATCTTCTGTGGCACAACAGAAGATCGAAAGGAAAAAAAAAAGGAAAAGTGCCCCCCCACCTTTGAATTACTTCTTATAGCAAACAACCAAGGTTGGGAAGCGGGGGACGGACAAAAAAGGAATTTTTGAAACAACTTCAACAAATAAAGCCTTGTATACAGCCTTGGTCAGACCCCATCTGAGTACTGCGGTCAGTTTTTGGCACTGCACCTCAGGAAGGATTTATTGGGCTTGGAGGGGGTGCAGCACAGATTCACTAGAATGACACCAAGGCTTAGAGGGTTAGATTATGGTGGCTCCACTATACATGATTAGGATGGTTCCACTACACATAATAATCTATCATGATTTACTGAAAACTGTACTCGTTGGGAATCTGTTCCAGTACAGGCTGAGCCCAATCTACTGTAGGCCTTTCCTAGCATAGTCACAAAAATAAAATTAAAATAGATACCACTGTGCCCATGTATTAACAATTTCAGAAGTAATTAAACTTGAAAGTTGACAAAAAAAATCTAAGTTTTTAGGACTAAAGAATGTTCTTTAGAAACAGGCCATTTGGCCCATCAAGTGTGTGCTTGTCTTTTTCTTCACCTAAGGCAACTAATCAGATTCCACTCAACTGCTTACTCTCCATACATCTATATAATTCCCTATAAAAAAAATGATGGATTCTACTTCAATAAGAAGTTTGTGGCAGAAAATTCCACATTGTACATAGGAACAGGAGTAGACCATTCAGCCCCTTGTGCCTGCTCTGCCATTTGATAAGATCATGGCTGATCTGTGATCTAACTCCATATACCTGCCTTTGGCCCATATCACTTAATACCTGTGGTTGCCAAAAAGCTATCTATCTCAGATTTAAATTTAGCAATTGAGCTAGTATCAATTGCCGTTTGCGGAAGAGAGTTCCAAACTTCTACAACCCTGTGTGTGTAGAAATGTTTTCTAATCTCACTCCTGAAAGGTCTGGCTCTAATCTTTAGACTGTGCCCTCTACTCCTAAAATCCCCAACCAGTGGAAATAGTTTCTCTCTATCCACCCTATCTGTTCCCCTTAATATCTTATAAACTTTGATCAGATCACCCCTTAACCTTCTAAACTCTAGAGAATATAACCCCAATTTGTGTAATCTATCCTCGTAACTTAACCCTTGAAGTCCGGGTATCATTCTAGTAAACCTACACTGCACTCCCTCCAAGGCCAATATGTCCTTCCGAAGGTGCGATGCCTAGAACTGCTCACAGTACTGAAGGTGCGGTCTAACCAGGGTTTTGTACAGCTGCAGCATAACTTCTGCCCCCTTGTACTCTAGTCCTCTAGATATAAAGGTCAGCATTCCATTTGCCTTCTTGATTATTTTCTGCACCTGTTCATGACACTTCAATGATCTATGTACCTGAACCCCTACGCCCCTTTGGACATCCACTGTTTTTAACTTTTTACCATTTAGAAAGTACCCTGTTCTATCCTTTTTTGATCCAAAGTGGATGACCTCACATTTGTCTACATTGAATTCCATTTGCCACAGTTTTGCCCATTCACCTAATCTATCAATATCGCTTTGTAATTTTATGTTTTCATCTACACTGCTTACAATGCCACCAATCTTTGTATCATCAGCAAACTTAGATATGAGACTTTCTATGCCTTCATCTAAGTCGTTAATAAATATTGTGAATAATTGAGGCCCCAAGACAGATCCCTGCGGGACTCCACTAGTCACATCCTGCCAATGTGAGTACCTTCCCATTATCCTTACTCTCTGTCGCCTTTCGCTCAGCCAACTTCCTAACCAAGTCCGTGCTTTTCCCTCGATTCCATGGGCTTCTATCTTAGCTAACAGTCTCTTATGTGGGACCTTATCAAATGCCTTCTGGAAGTCCATATAAATAACATCCATTGACATTCCCCTGTCCACTCAACGCAAGGTTTTTTTTCTAACCTCCCCTTTAATTCTGAGACGATTTTAAATTTGAGCCCTCACAATACTGTCTCGCCAACTAGTATCATAACCTGACCTAATTTTTAAAAAATTATTATTAATGGGCATGCTATGAATCAGGCATTTTCTTTTTACCGGTTTTAAAATTGGTTTCTTCAATTCTGCTATTCTTTTCAACCTTTTCTTTAATCTGTTTTTCAACATTGTGTCTTGATGCTTCTCTTCTCAACTGCTTTCTGGTTTGCTTACGGTCTTCTTTAATCTTCAACTTCAAAGCACTAATTGGAAAAAAAGTATTCACATTCATTGTAGCAGTGACAAAGAGACATAGGCCATGGTAGGAAGGGAGAAAAACAGCAAGCAATTGCTATTTGGAGATGACTGCAGCAACAAAGAGAAAGAGACCAGAAAATAGGAATTTAAGATCAACAATGAGTCTAAGTGCTAACCTAGTTAAGGGGAAGACGGAGACACAGCGTGCACTGTAACACTGACAGCAACAGAGACCGCACTCTGAGACCAAATCCGTAAAAAGGAAAAATAGATGAAAGATTGGATAACAGAAGATTTAACTTGGGAAGTACCAGAAACAATGTGCTGGAAAGTAGTTGCAATTTAAATATTTGTGATATGCATACAAAAATTTACATTTATGTTAGAAGAACTATTGAGAAGACAGACAGCTAAAATGGAACATTAATATATGTCACTGGTTTATACATGGATGGGAGTCGACCAATATTCAAAATCTTTCAATCACAGTTATACTACATAGTTTGCACTGTGGAAAACAGTTTCAGCTCAACATGCTGCAAACTATAGTATAATTCAGGTATGGTTGCTCAAAATTGAATTTAGGCGAGCAGCACAAAGTCAACTTAAGGAATAAAATGCAATTAGTGTAAGTTTAAAAACTATCTACACTTTTAAAAATAAACGATAGCAGGCTAACAGGACAGTCAGCTCTTCAACATTAAAACTTAACCAGTATTTCAATGCCAGTGAGCAGAGTTCAGAGGCTTTGTGCTTAAATGCATGCATAGGGCTTTCCCCCCCGCCGTTTGGCCAGAGGAAAACAGAAAGGCAACATAACCCACGTCTGTTTGCTTCAATCTCAAACTGGTAGCTGTGGTACAACCCGTAACAACTTGTGCATACTTGTGACAGATACAAAAAAACAACTTTACCTTGAACATTTCTGTTTCACAACTGTTTTTGAAGGGTCTTTGCTTTTTACTATTTTAGCCTCAAACTGAAAAACAACATAAGTTACATTTAGCAAGGATAAGATACCTTTAGAAGTGAATCAAAGTTCATGGAGCACTAACAAAGCAATACTCTAACTCTAACCTATTATATATTAAAATTGCAAGGTAGGTTACAACATTCCATTTCAAAATGCATTAAAAACACCTACATCAGGTGATTTCTGTGGGAAAATCTATTTTGCCAGCATCCACATGTACCAGCAGTACCAGTTATACATGTAGGTGGCACTGTAGATCAGGGCATCAAATGTAATTAGGTGTTCTGCCTGGTCTTTGCTTGAGAACTAATGTTACTTGACATTTAATCCAGTGTCATCTTCAACAAAGCAAGACCAGTGAGTGCTGGAAAAATTAAATAAGCAGCCATCAAACCTATCGGCAACTATAAATTTTCCGGCAGGGGGTGGAGGTGGGGCGCAGAAGGAGAAAAGATATATTATGAAGCCGCATTCTTCCTAAATCTCAATTATCAATTATCCTCCATTACGTCTTCCCTCAGCACCTCCATAATGCCCCTTCCTGACCTGTTCATTGGCAAGCTGAGATAATCTTGCCCGTCTTTTTCCTTGGCTGTTTCCAAAATTCTAACTACTGCTTACCCCATTATTTGCTTGGGTCTGTACAGCCTCGCACCCACCTGCACCTTTGTAGAGTTAGTGATCCTTTGAAGATAACGCCCTTGAATTCATAAGCTAATCCTGATGCCACACTCCACCCATCTGCAGACGAGCATATGCTATCCAGAGTATGCAGTAACGTTGGGCTGGAAGACCCCCTGCTGATCATTTCTGGGGCAGCCGGGATAGTATCAGCCTGTTGCATACCACCTCTCTTCTCCTCCCCCCCCCCCCTCAAAGAGGCAGTGCCGAGTTCTCTGTTTCTCCAAACCTCCCCATTTTCCCCCCACTTCGCTAATACTGAATGTCAACCTCTGCCCCATCCCCACCACCTGCCAGTCCTGCAGAACCTCGAGCCTCTGCTGAAAGAGTTTGAGACTTCATGATGTATCTTTCCCATTCCACCACTGCCCAGCCTCCTCCTCCTCTCCCCCCCCCCCCCCCCCCCCCCACCCCACCAAAGCCAAAATTTTATAGTTGCCGATAGGTTTGGTTGCTTATTTTTCCGGCACTTGCTGGTCTTGTTCTGTTGAGGAAAGAGATAGTTTGCCACCATCTGTTCACCCAATGCTGAGCTCACTTGCCAATGCTGAGGTAATTTCCCTGCTTTTGTTTCCCCAGCCCCTGCACTCATAATCCCCTTGCTTTCCCTCTCCTCATTCCCCTCCTGTCCATTGTCTGTCTCTGTACTCCCCTCCTCAGCCTCCTCCTCAACTGCTATTATTTCCCCAAACCTGTTTGATCTAAATAATGGATTTGGTCTTTACTCCCTATATACAACACAATGGGAGATCAGTATGAAATTTTGAAACACAATGACTGATGAAAATTTTTTTTTTTTTGCTATAAGTAGTGCCAACAATGGGGCCACATATAGTAAAATGTTAGGTGCGGCATTACTATCATGCTCAGTTACAAAACTTGTGGACTCGGACATTTTTCACAGAAACATACTGCTGGGCAATAATCATATTCAACAACTTCCTAAAAATGTGCTAATGTTTAAAAGATTTCCCATCAGGGATTAACATTCAAGGGGCAAAAAAATGAGTCATACAGCGGTTCCAAAATTATTGAAAATGAGAATGAAAGACAAAAACAATGGATTTAAAAAATGGACTTAAAAATATATAAAAAAACAGCAACATCTTCAGAAGTGGCAAAATCCTGGTATTCTAAATAGTAGCAAATGCAGGGCAGCTAAAACAATGACAGGTGTTAACAGATTAAAGTGAACAACAACAAAAAACCCTAAGACATTGTCTGGTTAACTCCAATCACAGGTAGCCAGATAGCACCAAATGGACCCTTAAACCACCGGCGTTACCTAATTACCAGATATCACAGAAAGCGCTTTTAATACATCCAAATGGTAATTTTCCTCTCTCCCAATCTTTATCGTGATTTTTTTTTCTCTCCCAATTCAATCCCCTTGTCCCTCTGCTCCTCGTGGTTCCATGGGAACAAGTAAGCCTTCAGTATCTTTCTTTTTCAGATGTTGTTTCTTGCAGTTTCCATTATTTCAAATTACACTATTTGTTCCAAGACATTCTATTAGCATATTCTATAGTTTTGTACGGAAGTTGCACTGAAAATCAAAATGAAGTAATTAGACAAAATTGTTACCTCACATTTCACGAGACCCTTTGAATTAAAGATGACAATTCTTGAAATTTTTCCTCCACAATCGGGCGTGAAACATGGACTTCTGAGAAAATCCTTCAAGATAAAAAAAAACTGTTCTGATTAGGTTTAAAAAAATAAAATTTAAAATTCTTATCAGTGTTATGCTCAAAAGATGTAACTATTGCAATATTAACTGCAGTCTAATAGGTTGAATTCCTAAGACATTTCAAAATTGTACCAAGTGATCAACAAAATAAGGGTGACTTCTCAATAATTAACTATGTAACTGAAGCACTGCATACGACATTAATTTGTTTCCCGTATATAGTGATTTTCACACAACAGGTTCTCCGATGTTTTGCAAACTATCAAATAAACATGGTCTGGATTTTAAAATCCATTGATGATTCTCTCTGAAAAGCGATTAAGGTTACGTTGGGTTGGAAGGTGGCATGCAGGGGACAGAGTACGAAGTGATGTGCCTTAGGGATCGCAGTTGGGACCATCACTCTTTCTAATTTATATCAATGACTTGGACTCAAACTCAGTGCAAATTGCTCAAATATATAGGTGACACCAAACTAGGTGGGGCAGTGGAATTGGAGGAGGCAGTTCAGAAATGACAAAATATATATGTGGGCAGAACAACGGCAGATTAAATTTAATGTATACACGTCTAAAGCACTGGACAGAGGAAGAAAAAAAATTCATGAATGGTGTTGAAGCAACTAAGGACAAAGTTCAAAATAACCTAGAAGTCTTAGTAGTTTTGACAACCAATATGACTAACTGATGTAGAGCAGCAACCAAAGTCAACAGAATGTTGAACTACATAGCTAAAACAGTAGAATATAAAATTATAGAAAGTTATTAAACAGTATAAAGCTCCGGACAGACTACATCTTGGGGTAGATTTTCAATTTGCCACCCATGCGTAACACAGTTCCGGTCACCAAGATACAAGTGAGACATTCAAGCACTGGAAGCAGTGTAGAGAAAAGCCATGATCCCTTGTTTTAGAATCTGTTACGAGGAAAGACTGAAGAATCTGGGGCTTTCAGTCTTGAAAGAGCTGCATGAGAGGTGATCTTAGAGGTTTATAAAAGACAGTAAATAGAATGGAAAAGTTATAAAATTAAATTAAATTTCAAGAGTAGGCCAAGGGTTCATACTAGTAAAAGTCATATTCAGAACTGATATTAGAAAGTCATTCTCCACAAAGAGTTGATCAACATGTGAAACGGACCTCCAGATAGAGTAGTTGAGACAAAATTCTAGTATCAATTAAGTACCAATTGGATGGTGCAATGGGGGACCTTAAGTCTTTCTGGGTGGATGAACTAAAATGGGCCCAAAGGCCTTCCTCATCTCTATTTGTAATAAAGGTTGTATTGCTACTTTTTAAAAAAAAAGATTTTGGGGAATGGGCTACACAATAATTGCCTGTAAAAATGTGAATGTACATCCTGACTAGTTGTTACACTGGGCTGTTTGATGACCCATTTACTCACTGCCAATTAAATACTGTAACTCAATTACAGTGCATCACATCACTCTAAATCTACCATATAATTTACCGTTGTGCTTTCCTAGTTAAATATTAAAAACAAACTACATTGTAATTAACTGAATCTGCACAAATAAATTAGGTTGAACTGGTATACTTTGTCAAAGCAATCATCTTGTTCGCAACAGATTCAGGATTAACTTATCATTACAAGCGTATCACCTGCTTATCAATCCTGAAGTGGGATTGATAGAAGCTATAGTGAAGACCACACTCACCTGGCTTTCCAACAGTACTTAGATGGAAACAAGAAACGTTATGGGATAAAATTATGTTACTTACCCTCCATGAATGATACTGGCCTAGTAAAGAATTAATCTAATCACTGCATACTGAACACTGTTTGTGAAAGCAGTTAATTTCAGATTACACTAAAACTCAACTGGTCATTTATCCATTTTGTGCACTATCACATCCTTGCTCAACCTTATTGTAGAAATACCACAAAAATACACCTAACTCCATTTATGAAGGGAACTAACCTTGTCATTTTTATCTTCAAAGGCAGTTGCCTTCAATTTCTTCCAACAGTTGATATGGTACTCCACACGGCACTGTAGGTAGCACATCACTTGAATAAAGCCCTAAGATACAAGTATCAAAATGGTCATTGGTATTGCAGTCGGAGAAATTACTTTATTTCTTCCAGGTACAATGGGTGCTTTATAAGATGTTCACTGATCCTATGTGAGCCAAGGGTACGAGGTCAGAGATGACGACTGAGTAATTTTGAGTCATAAATCACATAGCTAAAGTCCAACATTTGACTGTTCGATTAAAAACATTGCACACGTGCGACCAGGCTAGTGTTGTGAATGTGCACAGTGCTTTCTTCGAAAAAAAAATTCCCTGCCCTCATCTGGAGTTGTGCATTATACCCAAATCTAATTGTTTTGGGTATAATGCACACCTTTTAAGCTTCCCTTAACTATGATGTAGCTATATTTAACTAGAATACTGCATGCATTTAATAAAATGTGATTTTTTTTTAAAAAAAGAGTAAAATGAACACATTTTCATTAAGGCGTCATTCATTAGGGGTAAAAGTCAGAGTCGGTTCTGTTTTAAAAAAAACGTTTGCAAAGACAACTGCGAGAGCATGACTGGATTATGACACAGTTTTTGGGAGCTATTTAAAAAAGCAACAAGTTCACTAAAGGCTCAATATTTAGAGTACAGGTGTGTGGCAAGTTAGTATTATACAATGGCATTCTGCAATATGATCACATGCCACTTACATTTAAAACTCATTACCTTAAAATCTGGGTCTGAGAAGTAAATCTGGACCTTAGAATGCCCCTGGCAATGTTGATAGCGGCAGATTGCATCGGATTCTACAGGGAATCGACATTTCCCTATGTATTCTTCCAACATTGCCTGAAAGTTAAAGTTACATGAATAAAAGCAGCAGATCTGCATTCAAGGTTTTCAGACCACAATAGAGTAATATATTTGTTTTAATTAGGAAACCTCGATGATGGCCAAGGCCCATAACGCAAGATACCAGCAAGGTTGAGGAACGAGAGAGAAAAAACTAATCAAGTTTAGCAATTAGGTGAAAGCAAACTAGGTTTTTGAAATCCTGAAGACTGTGGGAAAGGCAGAGGCAAGAATTTCACAGTTCTGAGGTCCTGGGAAAGAATGAGTCAGAGTAAGAGGCTGTACAATGAGCGTCTTCCTCGTTTGTCCTCCTGAAATGCATTAGCGCACACTTCTCGACATCATGCAGTCCGTGCCCGCGTGCAGCAAGACCTGGACAACATCCAGGCTTGGGCTCATAAGTGGCAAGTAACATTCGCGCCAGACAAGGACCATCTCCAACAAGAGAATCTAACCACCATCCCTTGACATTCAACGGCATTACCACTGCCGAATCCACCACCATCAACATCTTAGGGGTCACCACTGACCAGAAACTTAACTGGACCAGCCACATAAATACTGTGGCTACAAGAGCAGGTCGGAGGCTGGGTATTCTGTGGCGAGTGACTCACCTCCTGACTCCCCAAAGCCTTTCCACCGTCTACAAGGCACAAGTCAGGAGTGTGATGGAATACTCTCCACTTGCCTGATGAGGGCAGCTCCAATAACACTCAAGAAGCTCGACATCATCCAGGACAAAGCAGCCCGCTTGATTGGCACCCCATTCACCACCCTAAACATTCACTCCCTTCACCACCGCGCACCATGGCTGCAGTGTGTACCATCCACAGGATGCGCTGCAGCAACTCGCCAAGACTTCTTCGATAGCATCTCCCAAACCCGCAACCTCTACCACCTAGAAGGACATGGGCAGCAGGCACATGGGAACAACACCACCTGCACGTTCCCCTCCAAGTCACACACCATCCCGACTTGGAAATATATTGGCGTTCCTTCATCGTCGCTGGGTCAAAATCCTGGAACTCCCTACCTAACAGCACTGTGGGAGAACCTTCACCACACGGACTACAGCGGTTCAAGAATGCGGCTCACCACCACCTTCTCAAGGGCAATTAGGGATGGGCAATAAAGGCAGGCTTGGCCAGCGACGTCCACATCCCATGAACGAATAAAAAAACATTAAAATGCATCTGCCAGTATAAATAGAAAAATTGTAATGGACAAAATAATGGAATCGAAGCCAGATGAATATTCAGGCACAGGTTCATCCTAATGTATTAAAAGCAATGGTTCAGGAAGGTGGAGTGTAATAGTTATAATCTTCTAATGCTTGGTAGATTTGGGGATAATATTGGAAGGCAGCAACTATACAAAAAACCCAGAACAAACCAGGTAGCTAGAATCTATCAGAGACAGAGTAAATGAAAACACAGAAAAGTATAATTTGATTAGGGAAAGTCAGCATGATCTTGTGAAAATAAATCATGTCTAAAGTTCTTTGATAGTCACTGAAGTGGTGGATACAGAAGGATCAGTGGATGTCATATACACAGATTTTAGAAGACATTTGAAAAAGTTCCTCAACACATTGCTAGCTAACAATGAGGCACCTGTAATTGGAAGCAACCTTAGTGCGGATAGAAAACTGCTTGGGAATTGAGGCAAGAGGCAGATAATACTAAGCTAGAGGTATAGAGAATTATTAAAGAGCAGAAAATTAGAGAAGACTTACATTAAGCTAAATGACAGCAGATGCAATTTAATATAAAAGTGTGAAGTAGCATACTTTTGACACAAACAGATGGGAGGATAATCTAAATGGGGAAGCACAAGGGTGGGTCAGTAGATGGACGAAACAGATTTGAGTGCAGGTACATAAATCATTAAAAACCCAGCTCGCAGGTGTAAAATGCAATCATATGGTGACTAGGATGCTCGGCTTCATCATCATATAAAAGCAAGGAAGTGCGACTGCAGTTATGGAGAATGCTGGCTAGACCTCACTTATAATATTGGGTGCCCTGCCCAAGGAAATATCTTGGAGAATATCCTGCGATAATTCACCAGCATGATACCTGGGATGGAGGGACCTAGTTATAATGAGAGATTGGGAAGGTTAAGGAGTAATCTGAACAAGATGCTTAGAATACTGAAGTGAATTGACAAGATAGATGTGGAATGGCTCTCCCTCCTTGTACGGAAATCTAGAACAAGTGGATATAACCTTAGAATTCAAGTTAAATTAGTTAAAAGAAAATCCATGATAACCTTCACACGAAGGTTTGAGAGAATGTGGAAAATACTGCCCAGAAGGCCATAGATACAAAGTTAATTCAGGTGTTTCAAAGGAAGATAGATACTTACCCGGGAAGTAAGCGTCCGAAGGGATATGGAGAAAAGTCAGGGAATGGAGACGAAGATAGTTGCTATGGCTAACAAAATGGCATGAGGTTCAATGGCCCAAATGGCCTATTCTTGTACCTATATTCCTAAAATTAATCACTTGTTACAAGAGCAAATACAAAGCAAATCTTTAAAATGTGTTACCTTTAATTTTTCATTTTGTGTTTCTTCAATAACAACAGTTGTTGTGGGCCATGTTAGTATACCTGGAACAATCTTACGGTTTACCATAGTTAAGGATTTAGTGAAAGGATCTAGGGCATCAGCAAATCTGGGGGGAAAACACAATGGAAAATGGAGGATTACTGGAAACAAAAATCAACATTGTGTGTTCCAGTATGTTGCAGCCATATTCTAGGTAGTGGGTGGGAGAGGGAAAGGAAGAAAAGAAGAGTGAAGACAAGCACTATATGAACCAGCACAAAATGAGCTATCTAGTAGAACCAAAGTTGTAACTGTACTAGTGCAAGACTCAGCACAGGTCAACAATGGAGCAAGCCCACTTCTTCCACAGATCTTGTGCAATCTCCTGCATTACGGAATCTAACTCAGTCACTTAATTACTGAAGAAAACTGCTACACAGCTTGTCTCTAGTTCCCAAAAGTAACAAAGCAGAACTCATCCATCCTCACATCTCCATTATTCAAACTCATCCACACATTATTCCTACCCATGGCCCTTGCAGCACAGAAACCACCGTCTTACCATAACCATTGACCCTGGATACCATAGGAACATAGAGACAGGAGTAGGCTATTCATTTCCTTAAGCCTGTTCCACTATTCCATTAGATCATGGTTGATCTGTAGCTCAACACCATTTACCCACCTTATCTCCATATCCCTTCACACCCTTACCTAATAAAAAAAAGTCAATCCCAGTCTTGAATATTTCAAATGGTCCAACATTCACAGCCTTTTGGGGGAAAGAATTCTAGATTTTCACTACCTTTTGTGTGAAAAAGTACTTTCTGATTTCATGCCTAAATATGTCTTAGCAGTAATTTTAAAACTGTGCCCCCTTGTTCTGGATTCCCCCACTAGAGGAAATAATTTCCCTATATATGCCCTATTAAATTCCTGTATCATTTTAAACACCTTGATCACATCACCCCTCAACCTTCTGTCCTCAAGGGAATACAAACCAAGTATATGCAACATGTCCTCAGAATTTAATTCAACCCTTTAAGCCCCAGTACCATTCTGGTAAATTTGCACTGTAGCCCAAAACTGAACACAGGTGAAGTCTGACCAAGGTTCTGTACAACTCAAGCATAACTTCCTGGCTTTTGTAATCCAACCCTCGAGATAAAGGCCAACATTCCATTAGCCTTTTCGGTTACTTTTTGTACCTGTGCACTAGCTTCTTAATGATTTGTGCACATGGGCACCAAAATGTATTTTCTCGTCCACAGCTCTTAAGTCTCTCACCATTTAGAAAATAGTCCAATTTGTCTTCATCAGATGCAAAGCCAATGACCTCACACTTCCCCACATTGAACTCCATCTGCCATAGAGTTGCCCATTCGCTTAGTTTGTCTATGTCCCTTTGTAACTGCCTGCTCCCATCTACACAACATACTAAGCCCTCCTAACTTACCGTCATCTGCAAATTTGAATACACAACTCTCTATTCCTTCATCCAAATCATTAATATAGTGAAAGCCTCAGGTTCCAGTACAGATCCCTGGGGAACACCGCTTGTTACAGTCTGCCAATCAGAGAACGTTCTCCGTTTTCACTTTCTATTTTTGCTGGACACGAACCTGTTCTGCCGGAAGTACACTTTGCCAAGTCCGTAGAATGCCAAACTGTCAAACCGCTGCTTTGGGAACTGCTCCAAGATTTTATTAAATTGATTTTCAGCCTCAGTCAGCTCCTGTTCAGGCAAAATATGATTAGTGGCTCCAGAACATTGAAGTACACAAGAAAAACAGCTCCCCCAGCACAAATTATTGCTACCTACAAATTAGATGATACATTAGGTTTGTTTTCACAGCTATCATATGCTGGGGCCAATGCACAAGCAGTGATCTGTTTGGGTTTTGTCCTTGGGGCATGGATTTGCAAGTAGGGGGTAGGGAGTCTTAACTACATTAACTGGTCTAGTTGGTTGGGGGTTCAGTTCTTGGCTTATTTCCCTTTTTGTATTGGTCTATTATCTAATCGTGTGAAGTGGTATGGTGTTGGGACAGGCTTGTATCAAGTACGTCTTTAAACTAGATGGTATTTTCCCAGTCCATGAAGGAAAAACTGTTTCAGTATGTACATTTAACTTAAATATAAATCATGTTTTCTCATGGTGTGGTGCTCAAGGATCATTGTTGTACAGCCCTGAAGATGGGAGCTTGGAAAGCTTGATCAGCGTGTTGGTTTACACATCAGAGAGTGGGAAAACCCACCTATATTTCAATTCTGTGTCTCGCTGAGAAAAGTTTTATTCACACTTAAAAAAAAGTTTGCAGATGTTTTAAAAGCACGAGTGAATGTGGAAGGTACTCCTCCACAGGAAAAAAAATGTAAAACTAATGGTGTTTATAGAGTTATCCCAATCCCAAACCTAATTTGGTTTGTTGCCATTATTTGATATTGCTCCTGTATGCAACTGTATACACTGGATAAGATTTCATAAATGCATGCAATGTATTAAAAATCACTTAATAAGCCACCTAGCAATCATGCTAGAGGCAGCATGCACCTTTATCTACTTCCGCAATCACAAAGTGCCATTTGATAGTGTTTTTCTGCAAATGAAACTTCCACCTTTATGATTGCTTAGCAAGTGGAACCAAAATCGTGCAAGATGAATGCTTCAATATAGAAATAACCAGAATCATTTGTATTCTTACCCTCAGTAGATTCTCTTTTTTAAAAAAAAATATATATATAAAAATACACTCTGTTTCTGACTTAATGCAGCATGCTGTGGATTATCTTCTATATTTTGTTAAAACAGACTAGAACTTTGTACCAATTTTGGTCTGCTTTTTAGTGGGTGGGAGAGGGGAGAAGTGATCATCACTTTTTCATATAGGTAGAGTGCTCCTTAATGTAGGCAGAAAATGTTGTATAGATATTTGCATAGGGCTCCCAAGTGCCTCTCTGGCTAAATGTACTACATGGAAGGACCGGGTTTTGGTGGGGGGGTGGGGGTGCATGTACTGAACTGTGGGGACTAGGAAAGCACCAGTTTTTATTACTGATCTGGGCAGTGGTGCAGGAAATGCAATTCACCTCAATGTCCCATGCCAGGGAGGAGAAAATTAGCCTAGATTCCCATTCCTGACAGACATCCAGAGACTCCCAGAGGAAAGTTCATGTACGTGAATATCGGTGAGGACACTTGGCAACGATCATCCCCAGGATTGAATAACACGCTAACATCCAATGTCTAGATTCAAATATGAAAAATTGCCACTTGAGTGAGGTTTTGATGCGCTGATGGTAACCATGGAACCGTACCTCAGTATTATCAGTAGGAAGAAAAGAAAACAGGAAATATCATCCTTGGGGCCCTCTGATCTCTGGGTCAGTGATGTGATAATTCACTTCGTACACCATACATTTCAAATATGCTCACCTATATTAATAATTGGTAACGCACAAAACGCATATAAGAAAATTATGGCTCTTACCTCAGGCAGTCCAATACCAAGGAGGGAACAGGCATGACCATAGATAATTAATACATATTCGATAGTGGATAAAGGCACTTCCTAAGAAGGGCAAAAACAATTAACAACTAGATATGCAATAAAAATTCAACTTATTATAGCTGGTGAATTAAAATCCATGGTTTGCGCCTTTAAATAAAACCAAGACATTCTAGAAAACTATATATTGATTTCACTAAAGCTTATTTGAATAGGGTAAAAACAGAAAATGTCTACAATCGGAGGGGGAAAGGAAGGCAAATGTTTTGGGTGGGAACCCTCTTCAGAATTTCTCTTTCAAATACCAGCAAATGTTACCTGGCATTTTTGTTTTTTCTTTTTACCTCTATAGTTACTTTGCAACCGATGACCAAAAAGTGCCTGTCAGCTGCAAATAGTGTAAACAACCCAGTTTGGGCCCGTAACGTGCCACTGGTTTCAGTAAACGCAGGTGCCAGTCCCAGGAATTTACATTTTGTGACCCTATATCGTACAACAGAGCCCAGCCACACAACAGAAACTGGCTCCAATGCAGTCTGTCAAATGGAAATTTGGGGCAAGGATGAGCTCTCCCGAAACAGGGTCAAGTATTTAGAAAAGTGCTTTATTATTTGAGTGGAGGTTCAGCTGGGACTGAAAAGTAACAAAGAAGGAACATGATGGGAATAGTTCAAGGCGAATATTGCTTCATTAAATATTTGAGTGCATATAAGTAATCTCATCAAGATTTGATCATTACTACTGGCTTCAAAAAGGAGCTTTGTTGGGATCAGTTGGGAGGAGGAAGCTGATTACAACAGAATTTATAATATCAAAAGTCCACTGCATAGGAAACTGCTACTTTTCCTGTTTTGTATTAAAGGGCACACTGATTTTCCATATATTTAATGCCTCAATTTTTTTTTAAATACTGAAAAATCTAGGTGAAAGGCCAAGCCTCATACCCATGTTCCTTCAGCACCTTAAAAAACACTCAAAAGTAGATCCTGGATGGAATCACCATAAACCTACCTCTTGTTTTTCAGGATCCACTAGGTTCAGCACCTGTAAAAAGGCATGTTCTGCATTGCGGGCGCGCTGGTCCAATAAGGCTACATATCCATCGTGAATCAAAGACTTCAATTTGTCCATTAAGTTGTCTGAATCATTTAAAGGCATCAGCATCTAACAAAATAAAGTAATGAGGTTAGTACCTTTGCTTGCATCTTCACCTTCTTTCAAAGCTCTCAATCTTTCTTCAGCTCATCAGGCACCAATCCTACAATCAACATGTACTAGGTACTATAACAATTTGACATATGATTGGTTTTAGGACTAGTGAACTGTACCATGCATTATTTGTTGGCAACAGACTCTGATCTAAGCAGAGCATTTCTGCTGTGTAACCTTTCCTGTTTTCCAATGAGAGAAGTGGGAGCAATGTTGAATTCCAGTACCAGCAACATCAGACAATTGATGGGAGTATGAAGACACATATGGCAGATCTATTGAAAATGACGAGTCAGGCCGTATTACAAATATTACTACTGCTGTAATACTTTATTAGGGAGCTCATTTAGATGCGGTGGCTAGATTCGGATATTAAACGATGCGATGATTACACACAGCATGGTATTTAGTCACCTTTTCTGGGTATTGTGGAAGACGGGCCTTTAATCCATTTCTTTCCTGGCTCCTCTTGGACTCATATTTGTGGCTTTCACATAATGGCTGAGTTGGTAAGCTTGATTGCTCTCTGGAGAAAATAAGAGTTTACAAATCAAAAGTGAAAAATTACGAAAATTTGTAACCTTTTTTCTGTTTAAATGAGGCGGTGTCTGTATATGTATAAGCAATGGGATAGGAAGGAGTACTAGTCAGGGAAAATATCTTAGAAGCTAAAAAGAAAAATTCTAACTCATCCACATAAAGGCCCAACATTTTGGATCTCCACACTCTGCAGGGAGCTGTTGAGAAGGCAGGTGCAAATCAACAAGGTAAGTTTTTTTTTTAATCTGGTCCTACACTTAACCAATTATGATGAACAGCTTAATTAAAAAGATAGAGGGAGATGATACTATGAGGTTGACAATTTTGCTTGCTAGTGCCCATATTTACTCTGAGCAGATGCAATAAGAGTACTTCAGGGGCTGCACTGCAAAAAGCTCCTGATTGTTTCAGTGGTGAAGGAATAAGCAATACTGCACAAGAAAATTCACTCCAAAGGTTCAATGATGTATTTCAAGCATCTATTCCCAGCAAAGTGCATACTTTCCACCTTCTCCCAAGGAGACAGCAACTGTAAAATTTCTAACTGTAAAAGATAAGGCATTACATAAATGAGTTCATATCAAAAATACTGCAAATCAGGAAATTTCCACATGGGTCTAATTTAATTGTACTGTATCAACTCTTTGCTGCTCAATAAGCTTATTGCAGTTTTTCGGCTGGCACAGAACCGATGAGCCGAATGGCCTCCTTCTGTGCCGTAACTTTCTATGATTCTATGTTTAGCTTGACAAAACAGCAAATGTCAAAAAGTGGCAAAACGGAAAATTAAAATTTGATTAAAGTTTCTGCGGAAATGTTGCCATGCAAAAATTACCTAACTTACTAAACAATCTACTGGACTATTACAACTCAGAAGGACAAGCCACAGGTCACATAATAAGAAGCTATTTTCTACAAATGTAACATCTACAATTTTATGGTTTTACCAGATACCAATCTCGCTTAGAGTCAATTTTACTTGATTTCTTCCTCACCAAAAGTTGAACTGAACTGATACAAAAATAGCAGGAGCATAAAGTACCCTGATCTTCCTTCTGTTTTTCCATCTGTGAAATCCTTTGCTTTTGTTTCTCCTCGTTGACAGTTGAGAACCAGATTACCTGTTAAATAAAAAAAAAATCATACTAAATTGATGGTAATATTTTTCTTAAGATCACTCACACATACTACTCAAAACAAATCCCAGAAAGTGTACATAGGAACAGGAGCAGGCCATTCAGCCCCTCGTGCCTGCTTCGCCATTTGATAAGATCATGGCTGATCTGTGATCTAACTCCATATACCTGCCTTTGGTCCATATCCCTTAATATCTTTGATTGCCAAAAAGCTATCTCTCAGATTTAAATTTAGCAATTGAGCTAGTATCAACTGCCGTTTGCGGAAGAGTGTTCCAAACTTCTACCACCCTTTGTGTGTAGAAATGTTTTCTAATCTCACTCCTGAAAGGTTTGGCTCTAATTTTTAGACTGTGCCCCCTACTCCTAGAATCCCCAACCAGCGGAAATAGTTTCTCTCTATCCACCCTATCTGTTCCCCTTAATATCTTATAAACTTCGATCAGATCACCCCTTAACCTTCGAAAGTCCAGAGAATACAACCCCAATTTGTGTAATCTCTCCTCGTAACTTAACCTTGAAGTCCAGGTATCATTCTAGTAAATCTACGCTGCACTCCCTCCAAGGCCAGTATGTCCTTCCAAAGGTGCAGTGCCCAGAACTGCTCACAGTACTCCAGGTGCGGTCTAACCAGGGTTTTGTATAGCTGCAGCATAACTTCTGCCCCCTTGTACTCCAGTCCTCTAGATATAAAGGTCAGCATTCCATTTGCCTTATTGATTATTTTTTGCACCTGTTCATGACACTTCAATGATCTATGTACCTGAACCCCTACGCCCCTTTGGACATCCACTGTTTTTAACTTTTTACCATTTAGAAAGTACCCTGTTCTATCCTTTTTTGATCCAAAGTGGATGACCTCACATTTGTCTACATTGAATTCCATTTGCCACAGTTTTGCCCATTCACCTAATCTATCAATATCTCTTTGTAATTTTATGTTTTCATCCACACTGCTTACAATGCCACCAATCTTTGTTACACAAGAAATTACTTGACTTCTGTATGCACTCTGCCCAGACTGCTGTAATAGCCCCAGGACCTGGTCACATTTCCCGGTAAAATCATATAAGAGGCAACTGCCACAGAAAACGTTTTGCAATACATAATAATGATAGTCAGTGGTGTCCCCAAGTGACCCATTTCTGTGTGCTCATATAATGAAAGACCCTCCCCCAAGACTTCAGTTCATTTTTCTCCAGCCCCAGGTGTAAAAGGTTCCCTAAGCACACACCATATTTTAAAAGTTCTTGGGGCTCCATTACTCTCTTTTCTTACTGTATCCTTACTCTACGTTTGACTTCTGTGTTTCATTCTAATCTCTCAGGAGAACCCTTGCTTCCAATGTCCCAGACAGAATGTTTTCATTTGCCCAGATATCTAGCCAAATTTGTAGCAAGTCCAGGAAACAGAGAACTGTACTCAGTTTATTTCAGCTGCTGGCATTATCATGAAGGGTCTAGACAGAGTAGATAGAGAGAAACTGTTCCCATTGGCGGAAGGGTCAAGAACCAAGGACATAGATTTAAGGTGACATGAGGAAAAACTTTTTTACACAGCGAGTGGTTAGGATCTGGAATGCACTGACAGAGGGGGTGGTGGAGGCAGATTCAATCGTGGCCTTCAAAAGGGAACTGGATAAGTACTTCACAGAATCATAGAAAGGTTACAACACGGAAGGGGGCCATTCGGCCCATCGAGTTCGTGCTGGCTCTATGCAAGAGCAATCCAGCTAGTCCCACTCCCTCACCCTATCCCCGTAGCACTGCAAATTTTTTCCTTTCAAGTATTTATCCAGTTCCATCTTGAAGGCCATGAGTGAATCTGCCTCCACCACCTCCTCGGCAGTGCATTCCAGATCCTAACCACTCGCTGAGTAAAAAAGTTTTTCCTCATGTCACCTTTGGTTCTTTTGCCAATCACCTTAAATCTACGTCCTCTGGTTCTTGACCCTTCCGCCAATGGGAACAGTTTCTCTCCATCTACTCTGTCCAGACACTTCATGATTTTGAATACCTCTATCAAATCCTCTCTTAACCTTCTCTGTTCCAAGGAGACCACCACCAGCTTCTCCGGTCTATCCACATAACTGAAGTCCCTCATCCCTGGAATCATTCTAGTAAATCTCTTCTGCACCCTCTCTAAGGCCTTCACGTCTTTCCTAAAGTGCGGTGCCCAGAACTGGACACAATACTCCAGCTGTGGCTGAGTCAGTGTATTATAAAGGTTCATCATGACTTCCTTGCTTTTGTACTCTATGCCTCTATTTATAAAGCCCAGGATCCTGTATGCTTTTTTTTAAAAATCGCTTTGTCAACCTGCCCTGCCACCTTCAACAATTTGTGTACATATACCCCCAGATCTCTCTGATCATGTACTCCTTTTAGAATTGTGCCCTTTAGTTTATATTGCCTCGCCTCATTCTTCCTACCAAAATGTATCAACTCGCATTTTTCTGCTATAAATTTCATCTGCTACATGTCCGCCCATTCCATCAGCCTGTCTATATCCTCCTCACTGTTCACTACGTTTCCAAATTTTGTGTCATCTGAAAATTTGGAAATTGTGTCCAGTACACCCTAGTCCAAGTCATTATTATATATCAAGAAAAGCAGAGGTCCTAGTACCGACCCCTGGGGAACACCACTGTACACCTCCCTCCAGTCCGAAAAACAACCGGTCACCACTACTCTCTGTTCCCTGTTGCTTAGCCAATTCTGTATCCATGCTTCTACTGCCCCTTTTATTCCATGGGCTTCAATTTTGATGACAAGCCTATTAAGTGGCACTTTATCAAACGCTTTTTTTGAAAGTCCATGTACACATCAACTGCATTGCCCACATCTATCCTCCCTGTTACCTCATCAAAAAACTCCATCAAGTTAGTTAAACACAATTTGCTTTTAACAAATCCATGCTGGCTTTCCCTAATCAATCCACACTTGTCCAAGTTACTGCTAATGTTGTCCCGGATTATCGTTTCTAAAAGTTTCCCCATCACTGAAGTTAAACTGACTGGCCTATAGTTGCTGGGTTTATCCTTACACCCTTTTGAACGAGGGTGTAACATTTGCAATTCTCCAGTCCTCTGGCACCACCCCCATATCTAAGGATATTTGGAAGATTATGGCCAGTACCTCTGCAATTTCCTCCCCTATTTCCCTCAGCAACCTAGGATGCATCCCATCTGGACCGGGTGACTTTTCTACTTCAATAGAGCTAGCCTTTCTAGTACCTCCTCTATCAATTTTTAGCCCATCCAGTGTCTCAACTGCATCTTCCTTTACTGAGACTCTGGCAGCATCATTTTCCTTAGTAAAGACAGATGCAAAGTACTCATTTAGTATCTCGGTCATGCCCTCTGTCTTCATGAGTATATCTCCTTTTTGGTGTCCAATCGACCCCATCCCTCTTTTTACTACTCATTTACTGTTTACATGCCATTAGAAGACTTTTGGATGTTGAGGTATTAAGGTAACTTGCCTGAATTACCTGTATTAGCTCTGTCCCCCTTTTAAAAGATGGATACTACATTGGCCACTCTCCAGTATATATCCACAATCAATAGAACCCTGAAATATTATACCTAGGGCTGTGGCAATTTCTTCCCTCATCTCCCTCAGGATCCTAGGATGTATCCTATCAGGCCCTGATTCTTTGTCTTCCTTTAATTTAACCAACATCTAAAATTTTCCTTTTATCCACCATAATATTGCTCATCTTGCTCTGAACCACTTTAGGATTCACCTCCTTTCCAATATTAGTAAAGACTGATGTGAAGTACTTATTAAACGCCTCTGCCATTTTTTGATCATCTGCAAACTGACAATCCTTTCCTCTTGGGGGGGGGGGGGGGGGTCTCACTTCACTTCTAGCAATTCTCTTTTTACTGATATATTGATATAAAACTTTACTGTTGCCTTTGATGTTTTTTGAATTTTGTTTCTCCATACTCCCTCTTTGCTTTTCTTATCCCGCTCTTAACCTCTTTTCTTATTTTCTCATATTCTCCTTCAGTTTTGTCACATTATTCTTATAGCCCTGACAGGCCCTCTTCAATTTTAATTGGGTTCTACCATCTTCATATATCCATGGCATATTAAAACTATTAGTAGTTTCCTTATTTTTTTAATGCAATAGTTATTCTGTACCTTTGCAACCTCTTTTTCAAAAACATCCCACCGGTTGCTCTATAATCCTGTGTGCTAATTTCTCCTCTGCTGGCTCGCTCATCTTTCTAAAATCTGGCCTAACCCAATCTGGCGTTCCAGTTTTTATACTGACTTTTTTCCTTTCTAGTTGGCTCATAAACCTTTTAATATTGTGGTAATTAGTCCGAAATTGCTCACCCACTTGATCTATTTCATTACTCATAACCAGATCTAGCAGCACCTCCGCTCTTGTAGGCTTACCAATATACTGCTTGAGGAAGGAGTCCTATACACATTTTAGGAATTCCATTCCTTTTCTCCATTTACTCCCTTCTCTGTCCCAATTGATAAGTGGATAATTAAAATCTCTCAGAACAATAATTGTTATTCTTGAAAGGAAAAAAATTACAGGGCTAATGGGATAAGGTGGGGAAGTGGGACTAGCTGGATTGCTCGTGCATAGAGCCGGTGCAGACTCGATGGGCCGAATGGCCTCCGTCCATACTGTAACCTTTCTATGATTCTATGATCACGTGTCCTCACATGGTCGTCCTGGTCTTTGAAAAGGTGGTAGAGTAGCACTACACAAGACTTTGACTTCTGTTTTAATTGCCGAAACAAATTTATTAAAGAGACAAGTGGCAGCTACAAAACATATTTCTATAGTAACTGTTAAGATTAACTAGGTTCTTTTGTAGCAGACAAGTTTGCAACTGCTGTGCTAAACAATAAGCGATTTTCTTACATAGCAGTTCTTTTCCTTTTTTCAAACCATCTATCAAAGTTATGTGGTCTAACTAATTCTCTTTGAAAGCTCCAGACAGACTCACTGATTTGAAGGAGAGGCTGAAATGTGCCTTCATAAAATGAACAGAGGCCAACATAATTTAAATAACTTAAATTTAAAGAGATGCGAATCAAACATGAGAAAAGATTATACAGTGTTTGTATTTGAAGTTAATGGTTTAGGCCCTCTTTGAACATCCGGTGGGATAGGAACTGAACTAAATACCAATTTTCTTTATTTTATCTATACTGCCAGTGAGGATTTACCATCCTTTTGACTCCAAACTATGCTTTGGTACAAGCTCCATTTTCAGATGTAAAGATATTTCAAATTAATAGCTAACTTCAAGCTAAAATAGCCTTTTGCCCAACTCAGATGAATTTTGCTTTAAACCCTGAATTGTTGATGTATAGTACTTTATTGTGGAGGCTGGGGTTTTTGTACAGAAATCTGGTAGCATGAAGCAACAACTTCCACCTACATTACTAAAGAGAACCACACATCACTTTATAGGGGTGCAGTACAAAGCGGCAGAAATAAAGCACAACTAAAACACAAGATTGACTGGCTTGAAATTTAAAAAAAAATCTTTGCCCAGATACCTATTGAGCGGTTTGCGGGATCGACCTTTTCGGTTTCCAAGCCTACAAAAGATCCCGGCAGCTGTAGGAAATAAATGATAAGAATTATCCTTGATTTAATTTATTTAAGAATACATAATACATCCAATGTCAATATTAACAAAACAGATGAAAACATATTTATTCAATACACCTTCACCCTGCCTGCCAAACCACAGGACTTTAATAAGTTAACTGTTATTTTCTAAATCTCATACAAACAGAAAAATGTTACACCCAAAACCACTGCTGTCCTCTCTGTTTAATTGTAAACAATTTTACAACACCAAGTTATAGTCCAACAATTTTATTTGAAATTTACAAGCTTTCAGAGGCTTCCTCCTTCCTCAGGTAAATGTCAGGAACTCCTCGAAGCCTATGCATTTATAAATCACAGAACAATACATGGTGATTACAGATAGTCTTTGCAACTGCCCGTTGCCAAGGCAATCAGTGTTCAGACAGAGAGGTGTTACCTACAGAGCCCCCGAATATACAGTCAACAAAAAAAACACAAACAGAAAAAAGAGAGAGGCAGAAACATCCGGAAGGCAGAGAAAGCCAGCAAATGACCCGTTATATTAAAAACAGATAGCTTTTGTTCGCTGGTGGGGTTACGTGTAGTGTGACATGAACCCAAGATCCCGGTTGAGGCTGTCCTCATGGGTGCGGAACTTGGCTATCAATTTCTGCTCGACGATTTTGCGTTGTCGTGTGTCTCGAAGGCTGCCTTGGAGTACGCTTACCCGAAGGTCGGTGGCTGAATGTCCCTGACTGCTGAAGTGTTCCCCGACTGGGAGGGAACCCTCCTGTCTGGCGATTGTTGCGCGGTGTCCGTTCATCCGTTGTCGCAGCGTCTGCATGGTCTCGCCAATGTACCATGCTCTGGGGCATCCTTTCCTGCAACGTATGAGGTAGACAACGTTGGCCGAGTCACAGGAGTATGAACCATGCACCTGGTGGGTGGTGTCCTCTCGTGTGATGGTGGTATCTGTGTCGATGATCTTGTATGTCTGGCAGAGGTTACCGTGGCAGGGTTGTGTGGTGTCGTGGACGCTGTTCTCCTGAAAGCTGGGTAATTTGCTGCGAACGACAGTCTGTTTGAGGTTGGGTGGCTGTTTAAAGGCGAGTAGTGGAGGTGTGGGGATGGCCATAGCGAGGTGTTCGTCGTCATTGATGACATGTTGAAGGCTGCGGAGAAACTACGCCATGTTCTCCGCAGCCTTCAACATGTCATCAACGACGACGAACACCTCGCTATGGCCATCCCCACACCTCCACTACTCGCCTTTAAACAGCCACCCAACCTCAAACAGACTATCGCTCGCAGCAAATTACCCAGCTTTCAGGAGAACAGTGTCCACGACACCACACAACCCTGCCACGGTAACCTCTGCAAGACATGCCAGATCATCGACACAGATACCACCATCACACGAGAGGACACCACCCACCAGGTGCATGGTTCATACTCCTGTGACTCGGCCAACGTTGTCTACCTCATACGTTGCAGGAAAGGATGCCCCAGAGCATGGTACATTGGCGAGACCATGCAGACGCTGCGACAACGGATGAACGGACACCGCGCAACAATCGCCAGACAGGAGGGTTCCCTCCCAGTCGGGGAACACTTCAGCAGTCAGGGACATTCATCCACCGACCTTCGGGTAAGCGTACTCCAAGGCGGCCTTCGAGACACACAACAACGCAAAATCGTCGAGCAGAAATTGATAGCTAAGTTCCGCACCCATGAGGACGGCCTCAACCGGGATCTTGGGTTCATGTCACGCTACACGTAACCCCACCAGCGAACAAAAGCTATCTGTTTTTAATATAACGGGTCATTTGCTGGCTTTCTCTGCCTTCCGGATGTTTCTGCCTCTCTCTCTTTTTTCTGTTTGTTTTTTTTGTTGACTGTATATTCGGGGGCTCTGTAGGTAACACCTCTCTGTCTGAACACTGTGATTGCCTTGGCAACGGGCAGTTGCAAAGACTATCTGTAATCACCATGTATTGTTCTGTGATTTATAAATGCGTAGGCTTCGAGGAGTTCCTGACATTTACCTGAGGAAGGAGGAAGCCTCCGAAAGCTTGTAAATTTCAAATAAAATCGTTGGACTATAACTTGGTGTTGTAAAATTGTTTACAATTGTCAACCCCAGTCCATCACCGGCATCTCCACATCCTTTGTTTAAGACCTGGATTTGGCTCTTGCCTAAACTAAAGGGATAAAGCGTCCAAATTATGACTGATGGCTATAATGGTCTTAAGTGCGTTTGGGCTCTCTTGCCAGTTCTGATTGTTCACATTAAAAAACTGGCAAACTTAGAGAAGTCTTGGGGTGTTCATATGGGATGTTCCTCTGCAGTTGGAATTAAAAGCACATAGCTGAGGTAGTGTAGAGAGAACAGGACAGAGATGATGGGACAATCAAAAGACCCTGAGGAAAAGAATGCATTAGCATTTGCAAAATGGCAGCTTGAACAAATCCTCTACAAGATCAGTGGGGGGCGGGGGGGAAAACACATATGCATCCACACCCACTGACCAGAGTTTACTCAGATAATTTGTACTGATGGTTTTGAATGTCGAACGGAACCAGTACTTTCTTCAAAAAGCACCGTTCAGACAAATCTGGTATGAAGGCTCTATTCATTCTGATCTGAATGGTAAAACGGACATCAGGTGAAGTGAAACAAGTTTCCAATCTCTTCAGTTCCAGTGAGAATGAGAGAAAGTAACACAGAAGTGGTAGGACAGGACAGAGTAAGGTCAAGCATTCATGCACCAAGTTGTTTGGGGGGGGGGGGGAAAACTAGCATGTGCTAAAATAGGGCACCTTTTAATGCCAATTCAAAGATCAATATCTACTCTTAAGCATATGTTTGAGACTTCAAAAATGAATATAAAAACATATACATCATATATATATATATATATATATATATATATATATATACACATACATACAAACACACACAAGGTAAAATTAGGATGAAGCTTAAGAGGACAATAAATTTTAGCTCTTTCACTTACACCAAATCAACTACAGTCAGAGCAATTGCCAAAAGTTCTTTCATCTGCATGCCTCTGCATTATGCAGCACAAAGGAGGTTAAAGATTGCACCCATACCTTGCTTTCTCTCACAAGAGGCTGGGGCGATTTATCCAGTTTCTTTTTTGTTTGCGTTTTTCGGCTTCTTTCATGTTTGCAAGAGTCTGTCGAAACGTTTGACGTATCAGAATTCAACTCTGACACTACCTCAGCAGAATCAATACTGCAAAACAGAAATCATTTGTGTGTCTCAAGCATCTGTAGTCTTTTGGAGCAAAAAAAATTGGAGTGATACTAGATGGGATTTTAACAGCATTAGAATCACAAAATAAGAAAATATTAAAATAGAATTGGCATGCAGTGCATAATTGCATGCAACAGCTGTGTATACTTTCGATGCAAATCTGCTAAAGGTTCTGAGAGTTTCTGAACAGATAAAAATAAGGTGGCCCATTTCTGTTTCATATTAGCAGACTTACTTTTTGGTGTTTAGTTCTTCCTTTAATCTGTCAGTCTTTGGTCTTCCGTGATCTGAAGAAAAACAAATTAAAAATTTAACGTATAGATAGAATAATGTCAAAAAACCATAAAAGACTGGTTCGTTTACAAAGTCATGATGTGGAGATGCCGGTGATGGACTGGGGTGGACAAATGTAAGGAGTTGCACAACACCATGTTATAGTCCAACAGCTTTATTTGAAATCACAAGCTTTCAGAGCTTTGCTCCTTCGTCGCCTGATGTTGTGCAACTCCTTACGTTTACAAAGTGACTTGAAAATCTAAAGAAATGGTGTACAAATTAGGAAAATGAACAATTCTCATCAAAAGTGATCACTGAAAAGAGAAAACTGGGGTGATTTAATTGAAGTTTGAAAAGAATTAACAAAACTGTTTTTCACTACAATGACCAATTTTGTGCAGCTTTTGAATACAAAGGGAGGAGCAAGGAGGGGTGAGTTGAGAAATAAGTTACTGGAGGCAGCCACTGAAGTGAATTTTTTTAAAATAAGGTTCAAGAGACAATTGGATGCATTTCTGGAGAAAGGGATTGACAGATACAGTGAGAAGGCAGATATGAGGTTGATCTATGAGAAAATTATGCACCTGTTTGGACCTATCCCAGTTCCTAAAAAAAGTGTTTTAAAGAGCTGTGGAAAGCATTAAATTGTATTGCAGAAATAAGTACTTAGAATAATCCTGAAAGCATCAGGAATTGTAAAGATAAATGGTAAGGGTTTATAATGCAGACCAAATTCAGTTATTTCATTACTGACTGATCCGTCACTGAACCAGTCGTGATACTGCATTATAGCAACAAATACAACCTCATAATGTACTACTAGGATAAAGATTTTGGAACAGTGAAAATAAAAATTAAGATGGAAATTACAAAATTACAAAAGTATGAGGTGCGAGTTGGCTATGATAGATTGGGGAACTTTACTAAAAGGGATGACGGTGGATAGGCAATGGCTAATATTTAAAGAACGTGTGCAGGAATTACAACAATTATTCATTCCTGTCTGGCGCAAAAATAAAACAGGAAAGGTGGCTCAACCGTGGCTTGCAAAAGAAATTCGGGATAGTATTAGATCCAAAGAGGAGACATATAAAATTGCCAGAAAAAGCAGCAAGCCTGAGGATTGGGTGCAGTTCAGAATTCAGCAAAGGAGGACAAAGAGATTGATTAAGAGGGGAAAAATAGAGTATGAGAGTAAACTAGCAGGGAACATAAAAACTGACTGTAAAAGCTTCTATAAATATGTCAAGGGAAAAAGATTAGTGAAGACAAATGTAGGACCCTTACAGTCAGAAATGGGGGAAATTATAATGGGCAACAAAGAAATGGAAGAACAATTAAACACATACTTTGGTTCTGTCTTCACAAAGGAGGGCACAAATAATCTCCCAGAAATGTTAGGGAACCAAGGGTCTAGTGAGAGGGAGGAACTGAAGGAAACCAGTATTAGTAAAAAAAAGTGCTAGGGAAATTAATGGGGCTAAAGGCTGACAAATCCCCAGGGCCTGATAATCTACATCCCAGAGTATTAAAGGAAGTGGCCCTGGAAATAGTGGATGCATTGGTCATCATCTTCCAAAATTCTATAGACTCTGGAACAGTTCCTATAGATTGGAGGGTGGAAAAATTTAACCCCACTATTTAAAAAAGGAGGGAGAGAAAAAAAAACAGGGAATTACAGACCAGTTAGCCTAACATCAGTAGTGGGGAAAATGCTAGAGTCTATTATAAAAAGATGTGATAACAGAACACTTGTCAGGCATTAATGGGATTCGAAAAAGTCAGCATGGGTTTATGAAAGGGAAATCATGCTCAACAAATCTACTGGAGTTTTTTGAGGATGTAACTAGTCGAATAGATAGGGGAGAACCAATGGATGTGGTGTATTTGGATTTTCAGAAGGCTTTTGATAAGGTCCCACACAAGAGGTTAGTGTGCAAAATTAAAGCACGTGGAATTAGGGGAAATATACTGGCATGGATTGAGAATTGGTTAACAGTCAGGAAAGAGAGTAGGAATAAACGGGTCTTTTCCCGGGTGGCAGACAGTGACTAGTGGGGTACCGCTGGGATCAATCAGTGCTTGGGCCCCAGCTATGCACAATATATATCAATGATTTGGATGAGTGAACTAAATGTAACATTTCCAAGTTTGCAGACGACACAAAGTTGGGGTGGAATGTGAGCTGTGAGGAGGATGCAAAGAGGCTCCAATGTGATTTAGACAAGTTGGGTGAGTGGACAAGAACATGGCAGATGCAGTATAACGTGGATAAATGTGAGGTTTGGTTGTAAAAACAGAAAGGCAGGTTATCTGAATGGTGATGGATTGGGAAAAGGGGCGGTGTGACGAGACCTTGGTGTCCTTGTACACCAGTTGCTGAAAGCGAGCATTCAGGTGCAGCAAGCAGTTAGGAAGGCGAATGGTATGTTGGCATTCGTTGCAAGAGGATTTGAGTACAGGAGCAGGGATGTCTTACTGCAGTTATACAGGGCCTTGGTGAGACCACATCTGGAGTATTGTGTGCAGTTTTGGTCTCCTTATCTGAGGAAGGATGTCCTTGCTATGGAGGGAGTGCAACAAAGGTTTACCAGACTGATTCCTGGGATGGCAGGACTAATGTATGAGGAGAGATTGGGTCGACTAGGCCTATATTCACTACAGTTTAGAAGAATGAGAGGTGATCTCATCGAAATGTAAAATTCTAACAGGACTAGGCAGACTGGATGCAGGGAGGATGTTCCTGATGGCTGGGGAGTCCAGAACCAGGGGTCACAGTCTCAGGATACGGGGTATGCCATTTAGAACCAAGATGAGGAGAAATTTCTTCACTCAGCGGGTGGTGAACTGTGGAATTCCCTACCACAGAAGACAGTGGAGACCAAGTCATTAGATGTATTCAAGAAGGAGATAGGTATATTTCTTAATGCTAAAGGGATAGGGGGAAAAAGCAGGAACAGGGTACTGAGTTAGACGATCAGCCATGATAATTTTGAATGGCGGAGCAGGCCCAAAGGGCCGAATGGCCTACTTTTGCTCCTATTTTCTATGTTTCCATGGCTAAGTTTACATGAAAGTGGTGCAGCAATGACCGAGATACTTCCATTTATTCTGTGTAGAGGGGAGAAAGATGGAAGGTGGGAGACATTGTGAAGAATTATCAAAATTGAAAATACATTACTATCAATACACATCTTTGAAAGAAAAACCTTTGAAATGGTACAGCACATTGGTCCAATATGTAGCACCACAAAAGTATAATGAGTGACTGAGTCCCACAATTCCTGACAAGATTAGCTTCTAATCTCAGTTGGGCTGCCTACAAGGAGGGCAAATCAGCTGGCCTATGTCACAAAGTTCCTGGTGGTCAGCTCCAGAGGGGCACAGGCAGAAGCCTGGAAAGCAGGTTGCTTGGACTTTTAGCATAAGAATGCTGCACATGGACACGAGCAAGGGGGATAAAATGCAGAAAGAAAAAGTTGGGGTACTGATGTAACGACTCCCCTTTTCCAATACTTTTTTTTCCCTCTTAAACTGAACTAAAGAACAAAATGTACTCAAAATCTAAGTATTGGTAGCAGAAAATGCAGTTAGTGTGTGCTTAGAAAATGGAAACTCAAACACAGGTAGAATTTGTAGAGTACAAGTACTGCACCAGATAAACACAACCAGAAACAACCATGATCTCCATTTTTTAAATGGCATTACTAAGGATGACAGGGCCTCAAAATTAAATGGAACATCTAGATTTCTGCATCTATGACAATGGATTAAATACGTGAATTTTAAGCTTCAATTTTCTGGTAGAAGTAAATTTTTATATTACATACACATCCTGATTCATTTCCCAATAACTGATTGTGGAATATCACTGGATAGGCTTACAGTCAATCCAACACAATCACTATGCATCATTCACTAACACAAAAAGCACCTAGCAAGTAAGTTTAAAAATTAAAATTTAGCAATAGCCCATCAAAGGTAGAATTGCTCAAATTTGGAACTTTTCTTAAATTTGAAGGTAACACCACCAAGGGGTACATATATTTTTTGATAAATAAAAGTACCGTTAATTTCATCTTGTAGCTTAAGGAACTTCGCTTTCTGCTGAATTAAATCCCGAATTCCATCCGAAACATCCTTGCACAATTCTTGAGCTTTGACATTAGCATCAATAGCTTGCTTGTGCTCTCCCATCGAAAACAAGGCATCACAAAGGCGATAATGACCCTGGCAAATTAAAGTTAAGCATCAAAGCAGGAAATTGGAGCTAGAATCCTTTCACAAGGAATATAAAAGAACAAAAAAAATTATGCAAGTTGAGTGCAACAATAATGTACATTATTCATTTACTCTTCCAAACATGTGAGCACATCAACTTCTCATTTCTTTGGTGTGATAATTAAGAAATAAATTCTAACCAAAAAACTGCAGTGAGGCATTCCAAATTATTTTGTACACAACATATTTTGTTCAGTTATCCCATAATTCCCGTGCTAGGTGAAGTAAACAAAAGTCCAAAAGGCTGCTTGTAGCAAACAGAAAGGAACTTAAGTATGAGTGAGACCAACTGTTAAATCTTAAAATTATTTTTAAATGTATTTAAGCACATTAATGGAAGAGGTTGTTACGATGTATTTACTGAAGCACACACTAATATTTTCAAAAAAACAAAATGAAAATATCTAATGGGGGGAGGCAGTAAGCAGATATGAGATGCCCATATTACTCAAGTGAGCTAGGTCAGCTTCACATAGTTAACTTCTTAAACTAATCACTTCATAAGTTTATTGAAACAAGTCCTCTAACTTGGCTTTGAACAAAAATGTACTAACTGGGGTTAGTTTAAATTCCCATCAATTCGAAGGCTGAGAAGAATTGAGAACATCAGTAATGTTAAGATTAGCTTTGAAACATGATAGAGCTGTGGGATACAATTAAATTATCCTGCAAGAGATAAATCATTGGCAATTAAACCATGAGCAAGTTATAATAAATGCCACAAATTATCTCTCTCATTCATGCATTCTGTTCGTACCATCCTACGAGCCATATAATTAAAATAAGGCCTGGATGCAAATGTTATCAAAATTTACATTATTTCGCTGTGTGGATTCAGGCTGGTTCCAGTGAGCGCACTAAGCCTTTTATTTAGTATCATTTGTTCTCAACTACATTACGAAATAGGATACAATAATGAATACATGGCAGTGGGTGGGGCAGAAGGGAGAGAAATGCTAACAGAAAAAACTAACCTTGGGCCAATTAGGTTTCAAAACTATGGCTCTTTTTCCATCACCAAGTGCTTTTCTGTAAAGGAAAATAAAAATATTCTCAAACAACCCTTCCAACTGAGAAAAGTTATAAAAACATATTAAATGTGTAATTATTTCAGTGATAATTGATAACAAAACACAACAAATTCAGTTTAAGTTAAAGGCACCAATTAAGTATAAATGAATGTTTTAATAAACGGCTGGCAAATGAATAATGGTCATTTGATGAAGTAGATACTGGAGGGCCACTGCTGTCCACGGGACCGTAAGTCAACACCTTCAGGAGAGGGAGAAGAAAAAAAGCAAATATACCATGTGCTTGACACAATACAGATGTGTTATGCACGCACATTTCATTATTCAACTATTGTTAAGCAATCTCAACTGTGAAACAAGTTTTAAAATGTGGTCATGCCCAACCCAAACTGGTTTGGTAACTATCTGCATGCACCGTTCCCCAGTGCTATATATAAACTGTGATGACACACAGCTTCTGACAAGACTTTGGGAGTGATTTTAAACCCCAAGAACCGGTGGGAGTTGAAAATAGTTGTTTTTTGGGTCGCGACCGCAACCCGGCTTTATTTCCGGGTTTAATGTCGGCGCGTAAAAGTACAGGCTTCCCACTGGGAATGCAAAGTCCAAACATTTTGCAGTTGCAACCCAAAGAAACAACTATTTTCAACTCCCACCCGCCCCCAACCCACCCGGTTCTTGGAGTTTAAAATCACCCCCTTTATTTTTGTGTAACCCAAAGCTGATATTGTACTAACAATCTGCTCATCACTATTGCGAAAAGTGGTGATTTTTGCAGGTCCCCTTCTCCAGAGTCTTGCACTCAACAATGGCCTTTAACCTGGAGAAGTACATTAAAAATATAATCTAATTTAAGTTAAATCTCTCCAATTACGTATAAAGTATGTCTGAAATTAAATTATCAGCCACTGAATGAATGGAACAGAGGTAGACAAAAAGAAACAATTTTGTAATTTTCTACAAAACTCAAAGGCATGCTCAAGACAAAGGGCTTTGTCCTCAGGTATTTCTCTGAAGTATATATTCAGTTTAAAAAGTCCCATTTTTTGAAATCTCTCCACAGTGACTGGCCTCCTGATCAGAGCAACCAGCTGAGTTGTCAAGGTCAGCCCTGAAATGTGTCATTTCATCAGGATCCAGTTTTCTGTACACCTTTCCCCTCTGCTGAAAGCAGTAAATTGGGTTGGGGGTGGCGGGAAAGAGTGCAATGCTCTAGGGCTTAGACTACTAAACATCACATTTCTGCAACTCACCTTGGCAACACATAGGAAATGGCAGCTCGGATCAAAAAGCTTACCACAGTAGTGCTTTTTTAATTAAAAAAAAGTTAGATGGATGTATTTTATTGGAATACTAAATGGTATGGGGGTCAAGGAGCATAGGATTAGAACAGGACAAACACCAGTGCAGGCAAAGGGCTGAATGACCTGTTTCTGTGCTGTAGCATTCTATGAAAAATTCAGTTTATAGGCCTACTTCCAACAATGGCTGCTGGATAGCCATCAGGCGCAGGATCCTCGGCTGAGTTTCCTCACTATAACCCAATGGTACTGAGGACAGCATCCCTACAATTACCCCAGCTGAAATCAGCTAACTCGGCATAAACTAGGCATGGAATCTGGACCTTCATGGCCCAGCTAGCTACTGGGTAAACTTGCTAAATCATCAGGGGAACAAGCTCCAAAAACCCTATATGTAATTGGAAAGATTCAAAAACATCAATGTAAGAATTTTCCAAGCAACTTCTAACTACCAATGCCTCCTTATACGATTCATTTAAGTGGAAGAAAGCTTGCTGCTGGACTTTGGAAGTGCTTATGTGACATTCTTCTAGTTTCTGTAAAGCAGAAGAACACTGGACATATTTCTGTTGAATTCCAGGGCACCTCTAATCCTTACTGGTTGAATCATTACTTTTTATGGCATGTTTTGCTCTTTCTGGTTGAAATTTCAGTAAAGATCTAAAGTGGGACTTTTGCTTCCTGAACCTATCACAACGATTAGCATGACATTTATGAATGGACTTGTTTCAATGACACGTACATCATTTAGTGTCTAAATATAGTACTTTGTTGAGATTATTATAATTTTTTCACACTTACTTGTAATTTTCAATACGTAAAAAGCAGAGAGCTCGGTTTCCATATAGAATTTGATTGTCAGGTCTGAAAGGGAGATTGAAAATTAATTTAATCATTAATCCACAACTTACCTTCAGCTAAGAAGGGCAGAGCTAAAGAACCATAAACTCTTTACTCAGCTTTTATTTTAACTATCATGTGTCTTGGGCTCATTGAATTCCTGTGAGCCAAGACCTTATGTAACACTCTTTACCTGTAGTGAAAAGAGCATTGGAGTAGTTACTGATGAAAGTATGGTTTAAATTCAGCAATTTGTTGTAATGATTTGCCAGAGGAGAACAATTAACAGCATTAGTTCCTGTGTGCTGCACTGCAGACACTGCAACAATTTTAAAACACTGGCTCCAAAAAAATGGATTCAAATTGACTTGTACTCTGCCCTTATGACTGGATAGTCAAACTGCTACATATCTTCAAAGCTGTGTAGTTTGAGACCATTTCTATTACTAATAAAGCATTTTGAGGTTTTTCAATCATTTAGAACAGCTCGCAGCAAAACATCTTACAAAGCATCTGATGCGAATATCAGTCTGTACAATTGAACAAGTGAATTTCTATGCCATTGTTCTGAAAGTGACAATTACCTCAAATCAATTGCCTTGGAGTACCAGTCTACAGCAGCTTCATAGTTTTCACTTTTAAATTCTTCATTGCCTCTCTTTTTATAGTCTTCACTTTCCTGAAATGACTAACACAGAATTGAGATTCTGAAATAGATTGTACACTTTTTAATACCAAAACATCAAATTTAACCAAACTATTTTGTGACAGTGTCACATTTTTCCCTTTAGAAACAATTACTACAAGGATGTCAAAATCACAGGTATGGCTCCTTTATGCAGATATAAACTCCAGATTTAGTGGTTCTGATTTTCAGAAGGTAGTAATAGAAATGCATTATTTAGTTCATTAGCAGCATCAGTAAAACTCAAGAATGGGAAATTTAGTGCACATAAGCAAAGGCTTTGATAGGGTCCTCCCCACTTCCCGCACCCCTGGAATTGCACAGTAATTTCTGTAGTTTTCCAAATACTCAGCAAGTGATTTTTTTTCCTTTGGTTCTTAAAGAAATTTTATGTTTCCCCCCCCCCCCTCCCAGTACATTTTATATAGGATTACATGCAAGACTGGTATACATTTCAAGAACATATCCTACGGCAGGAGAGGGAGTTCTGATGATGTTGATAAGCTTTTCCAGCTTTGCTCACATCTGAATCTCCTTAAGCACTGTAACAGTGTAAAGCCTATGCACAGTCCTCCATATAATATGAACGGGTTGGGCTATTTCTTGGTAATCAACTGTGGACTAAAACAAGATACATTTTAATTTATTTCAGTTATTAATTCTTCAGAGTGAACATCATCCTAAATTTACACCTCCACAGAAATAAAAAACAAAACTATCTCACAAATGCCACTTTACAACAATTACTGGTTATGTGTGAGCTTGATGGAGGGTTAGAATTCAACTGAGTTTCACTCAACATTATTGACATCTAAACCCTTGTAATTCCTCTCAAGTCACCATTTCTACCTATTAGATATTTTTCATTGCAAAATAAGGTTATTTCTTTATGTAGTTTAATGGGTATTGTCACTTTTTTTTTACGCCAAGGGGGACAGGTAAGATCATTTCAACATAAGGAACTGATGAAAAAGAATCTGAGATTTCACAGCAGTGGTCTTAGAAAAGTGAGTAACGTTTATATCTGAAGGAAATGTGTAGAGTACATTTCAGCTGAAAAGTTTTAAGTTTAGCATCCTACAGCACAAAACCTTATAAAAGAATCCTTCACTCTCTTTCTACATACCTGGTCCACTCTGTTTGGCACTAAATTAGGAATATTCCCACCACCTAGAATCAACATCTTTACAAAATATGCATCTGCAAGAAGGAAAAAAAAGTTAAAAATAGGCATTGCTTCTTCATAATTTGTACAAAATTAGGTTTTGGATGGCCCAACTGATAAAACTAGCATGTGGCTGAGACATTCAGAACGCAAAGTCCCAGGTTCACTTCCCAGTCTATGTTCACAACGTGACAGTAGGGACATTTTGCCTCAGTGTCCCTGGGCAAGAGAGGGGAAAATCTGACAGGGTTCTAGCTCCTACTCACTACCCATCGCACCTTGCTAGAACGTAACTGAATATGCACGAGGGCAGGACTCGACTCAGCTACAACACTTCCCTTATGAAACACTTACTATGCAGGCTCACACATGAAGAGCCACTCAGGCAAGATACCAGAGCATGCCTGGCATCCATGGAACCATGCAGAGCAAGAATTGAAACTTTCAGGAGAGGATGAGGGAAGAAAGGAAAGTAAAAAATTGGAAAACATATGCAGAAACAAAACTCTCAGTTTAAAAGATCCCAATCAGGTTGCTTACACAAACACTGGAGCAGAAATGCTCCGTAGTGGTTGATGACACTACAAAGCGAGTTCCCAATTTCAATTGCAGGAGATACTGGGCAGTTACCCCATGGGGTGGGGGTGTGAAAGAAGATAAAATTATGAGGGAAAGTTGCTTTGGGACAGTACTGTAGAGCTGCCAACAGCTGTTATAAAGCAGCCGCGTACCATGTTGCCAATTGACACAATGATGTGCATCACTATCAAGTTTTCCAAGATAAAATGACAGAAAAACCATCAATGAAAATACAAGATGTTTAATTTTGAAGATTTTAATGAAATAGGAACATAGGAATATAGGAACAGGAGCAGGCCATTCAGCCCCTCGTGCCTACTCTGCCATTTGATAAGATCATGGCTGATCTGAGATCTAACTCCATATACCTGCCTTTGGCCCATATTCCTTAATGCCTTTGGTTGCCAAAAAGCTATCTATCTCAGATTTAAATTTAGCAATTAAGCTAGTATCAACTGCCGTTTGCAGAAGAGAGTTCCAAACTTCTACCACCCTGTGTGTGTAGAAATGTTTTCTAATCTCACTTCTGAAAGGTCTGGCTCTAATTTTTAGACTGTGCCCCCTACTCCTAAAATCCCCAACCAGCAGAAATAGTTTCTCTCTATCCACCCTATCTGTTCCCCTTAATATCTTATAAACTTCAATCAGATCACCCCTTAACGTTCTAAACTCTAGAGAATACAACCCCAATTTGTGTAATCTCTCCTCGTAACTTAACCTTTGAAGTCCGGGTATCATTCTAGTAAACCTACGCTACACTCCCTCCAGGGCCAATATTCCTTCTGAAGGTGCAGTGCCCAGAACTGCTCACAGTAGTCCAGGTGCGGTCTAACCAGGGTTTTGTACAGCTGCAGCATAACTTCTGCCCCCTTGTACTCTAGATATAAAGACCAGCATTCCATTAGCCTTATTGATTATTTTCTGCACCTGTTCATGACACTTCAATGATCTATGTACCTGAACCCCTAAGTCCCTTTGGACATCCACTGTTTTTAACTTTTTACCATTTAGAAAGTACCCTGTTCTATCCTTTTTTGATCCAAAGTGGATGACCTCACATTTGTCTACATTGAATTCCATTTGCCACAGTTTTGCCCATTCACCTAATCTATCAATATCGCTTTGTAATTTTATGTTTTCATCTACACTGCTTACAATGCCACCAATCTTTGTGTCATCGGCAAACTTAGATATGAGACTTTCTATACCTTCATCCAAGTCGTGAATAATTAAGGCCCCAAGACAGATCCCTGCAGGACTCCACTAGTCACATCCTGCCAATGTGAGTACCTACCCATTATCCCTACCCTCTGTCGCCTTTCGCTCAGCCAACTTCCTAACCAAGTCCGTGCTCTTCCCTCGATTCCATGGGCTTCTATCTTAGCTAGCAGTCTCTTATGTGGGACTTTATCAAATGCCTTCTGGAAGTCCATATAAATAAGTCCATATAAATAACATTTTTAAATAGAAAAATTAAATGGAGAAATATCCCATTAATGATTGTTATCAATGAAAGTTACAGCTGTGTACAGTGGTGACTTTTAATGTAATGAAATGTTTAAAAAATCTCTTCAGACGCAATCAAATCCACTACTGATAATATCCATCACAAATTTCCACCACAAATTTCCACAAAATGCAAATACAGCCGATCTAGAACTCCACCCCGTAACAACTGTCCCCTTCATCCATTACCACACACCTTGCCAACCTCCACCGGCTCCCCAATCCTTAGCAAATTGAATTCAAAATTCTTACCCTCGCTTACAAATCCCTGCTCAGCTTCACCCCATCCAATCTCTAACCTCTTCCAATCATTTATCCCTCTGTTCTTAAAGGTCCAGGTTTGTGTATAATGCTTCCTCCTTCTGCTCCAATAGTAGTGCAGCATTCAGCTATCATGGCCCCCCCAGACCCCTCCACCTTGCCACATCGCTGCTCACTTTCAAAAGCCTTCCACCACACCATCAGTCACATTCCCTAACCACATTCTCCCGACTCCTGCTCGACATCTGTTTACCCCACTTTACTTAAAGCCTGTTGGGATGTTTCGTTACATTAGAAGTGACCACTGTACACAGCTGTAACTTTCCTCAATAACAATCATTAAAGGGATATTTCTCGATTTAAATATTCTATTTAAAAATAAATATATTTAAAAACTTTAATAAAATCACACCATTTTAAAGAGGGCTATCGTGCTGTACAAAGTAGGATATCACATTTAAACTTACAGATCCTACCAGACTTCATCATCAGTTACATTGTTTGGTTCACTTACTGCTTAAATGTGTTATCACACCTAGATCAATGTGGGCATTCTCCATTAATGTTGTAGAGTTCTGAGACTACTTACACTGAAAACACCCAATTGCGATAGCTGCCATCCGTGACCGTTTAGTTCCAGAATTCACCTCCACTCGCACAGAGTTAAATTCTCCCGCCTTTTCTATCATATCAATGGCACCATCAAGGTTGCAATTAAGCTGTGAAAAGGAAATGAAACTGAGAACTGCACTGAAATTACAATTTGCTTTTCTTCCCTTCAACATATATGCCTTCAAAACACACAAATTTCTAAAAAGTTAAATAACAATAACTTGCATTTACATAGCACCTTTGGCATAGAAAAACATCCCAAGGGGCATCACAGGGGTGCAATCAGACAAAAACAAACGTTGTGCTAAAAAAAAAGGAGCCATTAGGAGGGGTGACCACCTTCTGAGTCAAAGAAGTGGTTTTAAGAAGGGTTTTAAATGGGGGGGGGGGGGGAAGGAAGTGGAGAGACTGAGGGGTTTAAGGAGTGGACTCCATAGTGTGAGGCGAAGTCCCGTCTTCGCACGAAGGACACCATCCAACGTGTTGTGGAGCACTATCACCGTGCTAAATAGGATAGATTCAGAACAGATCGAGCAGCTCAAAACTGGGCATCCATGATGCACTGTGGGCCATCAGCAGCAGCAGAATTGTATTCCAGCACAATGTGTAACCTCATGGCCCGGCATAGTCCTCACTCTACCATTACCAACAGGGCAGGGGATCAACCCTGGTTCAATGCAGAGTGTAGAGGAGCATGCCAGGAGCAGCACCAGGCATACCTAAAAAAAGAGGTGCCAACCTGATGAAGCTACAACACAGGACTACATGCATGCTAAACAGCGGAAGCAACATACTATAGACAGAGCGAAGCAATTCCACAACCAACGGATCAGATCAAAGCCCTGCCACATCCAGTCGTGAATGGTGGTGGACAATTAAACTAATGGGAGGAGGCGGCACTGGAAACATCCACACCCTCAATGATGGTGGAGTCCAGCACGTGAGTGCAAAAGACAAGGCTGAAGCGTTTGCATCTATCTTCAGCCAGAAGTGCCGAGTGGATGATCTATCTCTGCCTCTTCCCGATATCCCCACCATCACAGAAGCCAGTCTTCAGCCAATTCGATTCACTCCACGTGATATCAAGAAACGGCTGAGTGCACAGGACACAGCAAAGGCTATGGGCCCTGACAACATCCTGGCTGTAGTGCTGAAGACTTGTGCTCCAGAACTAGCCGCGCCTCTAGCCAAACTGTTCCAGTAGAGCTACAACATTGGCATCTACCCGACAATGGAAAAATTGCCCAGGTATGTCCTGTCCACAAAAAGCAGGTCAAATCTAATCCGGCCAGTTACCGCACCATCAGTCTACTCTCAATCATCAGCAGCAAAGCGATGGAAGGTGTCGTCAACAGTGCTATCAAGCAGCACTTTCTCACCAATAACCTGCTCACCGATGCTCAGTTTGGGTTCCGCCAGGACCACTCGGCTCCAGATCTCATTACAGCCTTGGTCCAAACATGGACAAAAGAGCTGAATTCCAGAGGTGAGGTGAGTGTGACTGCCCTTGACATCAAGGCAGCATTTGACCGAGTGTGGCATCAAGGAGCCCTAGTAAAATTGAAGTCAATGGGAATCAGGGGGAAATCTCTCCAGTGGCTGCAGTCATATCTAACACAAAGGAAGATGATGTGGAGATGCCGGTGATGGACTGGGGTTGACAATTGTAAACAATTTTACAACACCAAGTTATAGTCCAACAATTTTATTTTTAATCCCACAAGCTTTCGGAGGCTTCCTCCTTCGTCAGGTGAACGGTTCACCTGACGAAGGAGGAAGCCTCCGAAAGCTTGTGGGATTAAAAATAAAATTGTTGGACTATAACTTGGTGTTGTAAAATTGTTTACAAAGGAAGATGGTAGTGGATGTTGGAGGCCAATCATCTCAGCCCCACGACATAGGTGCAGGAGTTCCTCAGGGCAGTCTCCTAGGCCCAACCATCTTCAGCTGCTTCATCAATGACCTTCCCTCCATCATAAGGTCAGAAACGGAGATGTTCGCTGATGATTGCACAGCGTTCAGTTCCATTCGCAACCCCTCAGCAGTCCGTGCTCGCTTGCAGCAAGACCTGGACAACATCCAGGATAGGGCTGATAAGTGGCAAGTAAAATTCACGCCAGACAAGTTCCAGGCAATGACCATCTCCAACAAGAGAGTCCAACCACATTCAACTGCATTACAATCGCCAAATCCCCCACCATCAACATCCTGGGGATCGCCATTGACCAGAAACTTAACTGGACCAGCCATATAAATACTGTGGCTACAACAGGTCAGAGGCTGGGTATTCTGTGTTGAGTGACTCACCTCCTGATTCCCCAAAGCCTTTCCACCATCTACAAGGCACAAGTCAGGAGTGTGATGGAGTACTCGCCACTTGCCTGGATGAGTGCAGCTCCAACAACACTCAAGAAGCTCGACATCATCCAGGACAAAGCAGCCCACTTGATTGGTACCCCATCCACCACCCTAAACATTCACTCCCTTCACCATCGGCGCACCGTGGCGGCAGTGTGTACCATCCACAGGATGCACTGCAGCAACTCGCCAAGGCTTCTTCGACAGCACCTCCCAAACCCGCCACCTCTACCACCTAGAAGGACAAGGGCAGCAGGCACATGGCAACAACACCACCTGCACGTTCCCCTCCAAGTCACACACCATCCCGACTTGGAAATATATCGCCGTTCCTTCATCGTCGCTGGGTCAAAATCCTGGAACTCCCTACCTAACAGCATCGTGGGAGAACCTTCACCTCACGGACTGCAGCAGTTCAAGAAGGCGGTTCACCACCACCTTCTCAAGGGCAATTAGGGATGGGCAATAAATGCTAACGTTGCCAGCGACACCCAAATCCCATGAACGAATAAAAAAGGCCTAGGCAGCTGAAGGCCTGGCTGCCAATAGTGGGGAGAAGTGGGGAGGAATGCACAAGAGGCCAGAATTAGAGGAGAGGAGAGTTCAGGGGGAGGAGGGTTGTCGGTCTGGAGAAGGTTACAGAGAAAGGCAGGGGCAAGTCCATGAAGGAATTTAAATACAAGGATAGGAATTTTAAACTGGAGGCATTGGGGGATCAGGAGCCATTGCAGGTGACCAAGGACAGGGGTGACTGGTGGATGGGACTTGATGCTGGATAAAATATAGCTCAGGCCATGACTTACAACAGATGGTTAAAAAAGTCTATAATTCAAGCACTGGAAAAATGATCGAAGAGTCACATTTTTATGCAAATTTTCAATAACCTTCAAGCCTGCAATTTGTGTTTTTCTGCATGCAGTTGATACAATATACAAGTCACTTTTCTACAATTGTCCTTTGGTAGTCCACTATGTCCTTTCCATGTTTCTGATTGCGAGCAATTGATATGTACACATTTCATGGAGGAGGCTACCGTGTAGGTGCCAATTTATACATTACAAACAAATGAGAAGTAAAAGGCAGGCAACCTTACTGTTCCCACCCCCATTCCTCGGCAAAAATTTGACATCTGGCTATCCATTAAAATAAAAAAGTTTCTGACACCATTGCTGGATCCTGAAGATAGGTCAAAAGTTCAAAAGATCCTCATTAAAAATTCTATTTATTTGCTGTTCGACACTAGGATTTAGGTCAAATAATGTAACAACTCCATGAAAATTCTTTGCAAACAACTGCTTAAGAGTAATAAACTGTTCCATGAAGTGAATATCTAGGTATTTTACTTACTCCATCAACTTTATCCCATAAATCCAATAAACAGGACACAAATTTTGTAGAGTGCTGCAAAAAAAAAGTTGGAGCATAATGAGATTCTCAAATCTACTTACAGTAGCTTTAAATAAAAGATAAAGAAGAATTCAGCAAATGTTTCAGTATATATAAATGACTATTTCCTATAAATGAATTGTCAGCCTCGGCTCAATGGTAGCACTCTAGTCTCTGAATCAACAGGTCGGGGGTTCAAGCCCCACTCCAGAAACTTGAGCACATTATCTAGGCTGACACTTCAGTTCAGTACTGAGGGAGAGCTGCACTGTTGGAAGGGTCATCTTTTGGATGAGCTTTAAACTGAGGATTTGTATGCCCTCACAAGTGGACATAAAAGATCCCTTGGTACTATTTGAAGAGCAGTACAGGAAATTCTCCTGGTGTCCTGGCCAACATTTATCCCTCAACTACCACCTTTACCTCATTGCTGTTTGTGGGACCTTGCTGTCCACTAATTTGGCTGCCTTGTTTGCCTGCACTATAAGTGACTACACCTAAATATTACTTAATTGGCTGTGAAACGCTATATAAATGCAAGTTCTTGCAATTTTCTCCCCTCCTTCCTGAAGGCACCAATGATTGCTGGGGTAAAGTTGGACAGGTGTCAGAGGCTCTCCAGAAAGTCACCTAATGTCACTCCAATTTTCTTGGCGAGACAGCAGTCAACTGCAGAAGGGCATCACAGAAGAGCCCGACTCTTTTCTCAACCAACAACTTTCCAAAAAGCATCACTGGATAGCAATCAGGAAAAAGTACACAGTGATTTTCCCCTTCTCTACATTGGCGACTCCAAGGCCAATTGTGGCAGCGTAGCATTTGCTTTTATTCATCCATTCTCGGAATTCGGGCATCACTTGGAAGGCTGGCATTTATTGCCAATCTTTAATTGCCCTGGATTCAACTGAGTGCCTCGCTGGGACACTTTAGAGGACAGTTAAGAGTCAACCACATTAGTGTGGGACTGGAGTTACATAGAGGCCTGGCTGGGCAAGGACGGCAGGTTTCCTTCCCTTAAAACCCTACTGGTTCACTAATGTCCTTAACAACAATCCAAATGGTCACTTTTATTGATACCAGCTTTTCATTCCAGATTTCTTTTTAAACTGAAATCAAATAGCTGAGATCAGATAATTCAGCATAGACTCTGTATCAAAGAAAAATAGCCACCTACTTCCATACAATGAAATTAATAACTGAAATTTCCTGCAAAGATAATAATTCCATCCACTTTTGCTCCCCTGTCCGCACCCCCCCCATTTTCCCTTCCTTGTTAGACCCCTTCCTACTGACTACCCGGAAGCAATTGTTGCTGATTCAAAAGCACCTGGACTGTAAATGGTTCTGTTCCTACCTACTGGCTTAACTTTAAACACATGGACAAAATAGTTTATCAACTGCAAAATGCCCAATTTACAATAGTGTACTTACATTGCGTTTCTTTATTGCCTCGAGCACCGCTTCTAGGAGCTCGATATTTTGTAGCTTTATCAAATTCAATTCAAAGACATCATAATTTCTGAAAAAAAAGACTGAAGATTGAAGCTTCTACAATCTTCACCCATTAAGCTTTGGTTGCACTTTTAATGTCTGGGCATGTGCCAACCACTGCTTAAAAGAAAAAGTTAGCAGTGGAAATACTTTTGTCAAATTTTAAGACCCAATGTCATTTCCAAGCACTTTAGCACTCATATATAGAGGCAGATGCAGAGTAAAGCTCCCTTAACTCTATGCCAACATGTGTCATATCCTGCACCTTTGAAGAGTGCCAATGTGAATTTTTCCATTCTCACCAGCCATCCTTACTGCTTCTATAAGTGAACTTGGCAATTAATGTTAAGTTTAGCTCAGCTCTGAAGTACAGGCTCACACCCAATAGCAATCTGGTTGAGAAATGGTGAAACTCATTTCATTTCACTTACAACCTTTAGAGTTAAGTGAGGAGACTTTCATTCTAGCAGTCTGGACTGAAATGAATCAAAGTTCCAGAGTTCCATGCAATCCTCATTCACAAGTTCTTAAACATCCATGGTAAGCCTCCGATTAACAGAAGCAGACTCAGCACTGTCTAGTTTATGGAAGAGATTTTAAACCGAGGACCCATCTGCCAGCTTAGGTGGATGTAAAAGATTCAATAGCATTCTAGAGCAGGGTAGTTCTCCCGGTATCATGGTTGACAAGCCATTAATAAAAATTCAACTGATCATTTATCTCATAGCTGTTTGTGGGACCTTGGTAAGCACAAATTGGCTGCCGCATTTACCTATATTACAACGGTGACTGTACTTCAAAAAGTAATTAATTGGAACATCGAGGATGTGAAAGGTGCTATATAAATACAAGTTCTTTTTTAGCTCCTTTCTAGCACAGGAACAGTGTGGTATTCCACTGCCACTTACTGACCTGCACAGTTTACTCAGCAAAATCCAAGGACAATTTCTATGGATTCATTCAGAAGCAAGTTCGGAATCTATGTTATCAACCACTATGTTATCCAGGCCATGTGTAGGTCTATAATGTCAAAGAAACTCTACTACAAAAACAAAAAGACTTACTCTGCATCTATGAATTTGGCTGCAAAGGCCCACTGTAGATAACGATCATCCTCTTTCTTCTGAGCAAATAAATAGGGCCATAGGATGTGCTTATATATCATATGCCAATGCCTGTAACCCATCTGATGATTTTTTGGAATGCCAGAACACCAAACCTCAGCTGTTTCCACTGAATGAGGGGGAAGAAAAATGAATAAAAAGCACTGAGCATATCAAACAATGCACTTTATTTTTCCCATATTGTCTCTGAACATGATGCCACATGCTGGGGTATAGTTCCACAGATGCTGACAAATCTCCAATACCATACCCAAATAGCCTTCTTTCATGTTCAATCTAAACTGTGAGGGGCACACAATTCAACTATGAGAGATACCACAGCCCACCAATCCTGTTCTCACTGATTATCCAAACACATGCATTTTGCAGCAGGGGGTCACTGGATAACAAATCAGAGGCAGAAACCCTGGCTAATTTGTTTTTTTATTAACGCCTCACTAGCCTGGAACACAGGCATCTATGTTGGTCTCCCAACATTGTCCTGGCTAAGATCAGCTAACTCTGTACAGACCAGGGATTAAACTGAAGATCTTTCTAGCCTAAAACTCACATTTAAAAACTACAGTGAACATAGCACTTAAAAGTAAACTGCACTTTCTTCCAGGTATTCAAGTATTGATTTTTAGAAAATAAAGACACACAAGGGAAATGTAACCCCACTATTTAAAAAAGGGAGAGAAAACAGGGAACTACAGACCGGTTAGCCTAACACAGTAGTAGGAAAATGCTCGAGTCTATTATAAAGAATGTGATTAACAGGACACTTAGAAAATATCAACGGGATTAGACAATGTCAACATGGATTCATGAAAGGGAAATCATGTTTGACAAACCTACTGGAGTTTTTTGAGGATGTAACTGGTAGAATAGTTAAGGGAGAACAATGGATGTGGTGCATTTGGATTTTCAGAAGGCTTTTGATAAAGTCCCACAGAAGAGGTTAGTGTGCAAAATTAAAGCACATGGGATTGGGGGTAATATGTTGGCATGGATTGAAAATTGGTTAGCAGACTGGAAACAGAGAGTAGAAATAAATGGGTCTTTTTCGGGGTGGCAGGCAGTGACTAGTGGGGTACCACAGGGATCAGTGTGCTTGGGCTCCAGCTATTCACAATATATCTCAATGGTTTGGATGAGGGAACCAAATGTGATATTTCCAAGTTTGCTGATGACACAAAACTAGGTGGGATTGTGAGTTGTGAGGAGGATGCAAAGAGGCTTCAAGGCAATTTAGACAAGTTGAGTGAGTGGGCAAATACATGGCAGATGCAGTATAACGTGGATAAATGTGAAATTATGCACTTCGGAAGGAAAAACAGAAAAACAGATTATTATTTAAATGGTGATAGATTGGGAAATGTTGATGTATAAAGGGACCTGGATGTCCTTGTATACCAGTCACTGAAAGCAAACAGGCAGGTGTAGCAAGCAGTTAGGAAGGCAAATGGTATGTTGGCCTTCATTGTAAGAGGATGTTAGTACAGGAGCAAGGATGTCTTACTGCAGTTATACCTGGCCTTGGTGAGACCGCACCTGGAGTATTGTGCGCAGTTTTGGTCTCCTTACCTAAGAAAGGATATACTTGCCATAGAGGGAGTGCAGCGAAGGTTCACCAGACTGATTCCTGGGATGGCAGGACTGTCGTATGAGGAGAGATTGAGTCGATTAGGCCTGTATTTACTAGAGTTTAGAAGAATGAGAGGGGATCTCTCCAATTAAGTTTCCGCTCCTGCCACAGCATTGAAATGGGTTTTATACTGAAATCAAATTCTCAAACTGCCATGGTGGAATTTGAACTCACGTTCTCTGGGTTATTAGTCTAGGCCCCTAAATTACCAGTCCAGTAAAATAATCATTATACTACCATACCAAAATGCCTCAGCCATTCTGCTGTTGAAACCCTCATCCATGCCTTTGCTACCTCCAGAATCAAGGCCCTCTTAGCCAGGCTCCCACCTTACACTCTCAACTTCAGCTCATCCAAAACTCTGCTGCCCATATCCTAACCCACATCAAGTCCCACTAACCCATTACTACTCTGCTCGCTGACCTACAATCCCCAATGCCTCGAATTTAAAATTCTCATCCTTGTGTTCAAATCCCTCCATGGCCTTGACCCTCCGTATTGCTATAACCTCCTCCAGCACTACAACCCTCCGAGAACGCTGCGTTCCTCCAACACTGGACCTCTTGTGCATCCCCCTCGCTCTTCGCCTATACTTGCTGCCATGCCTTTAGCCGTGTAGGCCCTAAGCTGTGGAATTTCCCCCCTAAACCTCTCTGCCTATCTCTCATCCTTTAAGACCCTCCTTAAAACCTACCTCTTTAACCAAGCTTTTAGTCATGCCTCCTAATATCTCCTTCATTAGTTCAGTGTCAATTTGTGCCTGATTATGCTTCTGTGAAGTGCCATGGGATATTTTTCTACATTAAAGGCTCTATACAAATGCAAGTTATTGTTAAGTATTGCTGCTCCAATACAAGAACTTTAATGTCAAGCAAACCCAAGACTCAACTGTAAACAACAACCATCACCAATAAACAAGCAAGTCCCCAAGTCTTAATCTCTGTTTTAGAAGTCTATCCCCACCACACGTTATGCAGTGTGATGTGTCATGGAGTCAAGCAGAGCAAGAAAATCCAAGGTTCAATTGCGTATCTATGCAGTTAATTTTTCTGAACCAGGGCTGAAATGGGTATACAAATGGCTTCAAAAGTTCCTGGGCAAGGGTTGCTATTCCTAATCGCAATCCAGGAACCCCTGCTAGAAGCAAGGATGTGTGGATGCTGGATGAGGTATGGATTAATTCCAGCTGCAAGAACCCCACAAATATCCTGCCCAAGGCCACATGTGAATAACGGAGAGGTGCCGCTGCCTATTGAACTACACTCCAGTATGAAAAGTAAGGAGAGAACAGGAAAACTTGGAGGGAAAAATATCCTGTTTTAAATACAGACAGAACCCCCCACTACAACAGCTTGATGTACTTACTATTATTTTTTGGCTTCGTTTGACTTGATCTTTCAGATATTGCTTCACCCTGAAAGAAAACAAGAAGTAATTACTGCTTGATCACTGGTTAATTCTAATACATACAATTAAAAATCATTCAACAAAATCACACAAAGAACCTGTCCGTCCAGAATGACATTACAGCATCACTGCTCGATAGCAGTTTGTCATCCCACCGCAGGTTTCAACGTTCATCTACAATGGCCTATTTACCTTTACCACTGCAAATAATAAGTCACTTGTAAGAGAATTATAGAAAGGAATATGAATTTACATAACTCATTAGCTTGACATTCTAAGCAAATTTAATAAGAATGCCTTAATAACTAAGAAATATTGGAATTCATTTTTAAATAAAACAAATTTGTTTAACCTACAATATATTCCCCTCTAGTTTAATACTCTTTATCACTGACAAACTGGAGAGGCCTTCATAGGGTTTAAATAGTATACTAATACTGTAAAACATTAACGCATGTATGCACTTCAACAATTAACTTTACCACATGCCAATATGATCTGTACAGACAACAGCTTACGTACATTTGATACAAACTTGAGGTTTAGTTGTGTTTAATGAAAAACAATGAAAAGGTAAATGCTAAAGTTTATGCTATGATCTTTGACGAGGTTTAGCACAACCTCTTAGATCATGGCTGATCTTCTACATCAACTCCAATTTCCCACCCTATCCCCATATCCCTTGATTCCCTTAGTGTTCAAATAGCCATCGATCTCAGTCTTGAATATAATCAGCGACTGAGCATCCACTGCCCTCTGGGGTAGAGAATTCCAATGATTCACCACCCTATGAGCGAAGAAATTTTTCCGCATCTCGGTGTTAAATGGCCAACCCCTTAACTTGAGACTATGATCTCTAGTTCTAGACTTTCCAGCCAGGGGAAACAGCCTCTCAGCATCTACCCTGTCAAGCCCTCTCAAAATATATGTTTCAATGAGATCACCTCTCATTCTTCTAAACTTCAGAGAATATAGGCCCATTCTACTCAATCCCTCCTCATAGGACAACCCGCTCAACCCCAGGAATCAATCAAGTGAACCTTCATTGCACTCCCTCTAAGGCAAGTATATCCTTCCTTAGGTAAGGAGACCAAAACTGTACATAGTACTCCAGGTGTGATCTCACCAGAGCCCTATATAATTGCAGCAAGACCACCTTACTCTTATACTCCAACCTCCTTGCAATAAAGGCTAACATACCATTTGCCTTCCTAACTGTTTGCTGTACCTGTGATTTGTGTATAAGGACACCCAAATCCCTCTGACTACCAACATTTCTTAGTCTCTCACCTTTTAAAAAATATTCTGCTTTTCTATTCTTCCTACCAAAATGGATAATTTCACATTTCCCCACATTATACTCCATCTGCCACCTTCTCACCACTCACTTAACCTGTCTATATCCCTTTGCAGCTACCTCACAGCTTTCTTCCCCACCTAGCTTTGTATTGTTAGCAAACTTGGATACATTACACTCAGTCCCCTCTTCTAAGTCATTGATATAGATTGTAAATAGCTGAGGCCCAAGCACTGATCCTTGCGGCACCCCACTAGTTACAACCTGCCAACCTGAAAATGACCCGTTTATTCCTACTCTCCGTTTTCTGTCCGTTAACCGATCCTCAATCCATGTTAATATACTACTCCCAATCCTATGAGCCCTAATCTTGTGTGGCACCTTATTGAATGCCTTTTGAAAATCCAAATATACTACATCCACTGGTTCCCTCTTAACTACCCTGCTAGCTACACCCTCAAAAAAATCTAACAGATGTCAAACATGATTTCCCTTTCATAAAACAGTGTTGACTCTGCCTAATCATATGATTTTCTAAGTGCCCTGTTACTACATCCTTAATAATAGATTTTAGCATTTTCCCTATTACTGATGTCAGGCTAACTATAGTTCAGTTTTCTCTCCTCCCTCCTTTCTTGAATAGCATAGTTATATTTGCTACCTTCAAATCCACAGGGATTGTTCTAGAATCTAGGGAATTTTCTGGAAGATCAAAACTAATGCATCCACTATCTCTGCAGCCACCTCTTTTAAAACCATAGGATGTAGACCATGAGGTCCAGGGAATTTGTCAACATTTAGTCCCATTAATTTCTCCAGTACTTTTTCTTTACTAATCTTAATTGCTTTAAGTTCCTCACTCTCATTACTCCCTTGGTTCCCCACTATTTCTGGTATACTTTTTGTGCCTTCTGCTATGAAGACAAATACAAAATATTTGTTTAACGTCTCTGCCATTTCCTTATTCCCCATTCTAATTTCTCTTGTCTGCCTCTAAGGGACCCATGTTAACTCTCGCTAATTTCTTCCTTTTTACATACTTGTAGAAGCTCTTACAAACTGTTCTTATATTTCTTACTAGTTTACTTTCATATTCTATTATCTCCCTTTATCAATTTCTTGGTCAATCAATTTCTTCCCTGACAGCAACTCACAATCACTTCCTCTTCCAAAAGAAACATATTTATAGTTTTGATTGTGTTTTAAAAAGAACAAAAGGATTACACAGTAGAATTCATTGATCTGTACAGTTGTGCTAATTAGTCATTTTAACCATCTATCAGAACAAATCAATGCATAGGAGAACAGATATACATATTTGTTTACAATTATCAACAGCTTATGTCAGCATTCTCATCCATATCTTATGACTCGTATGCCTCCCCTACTTCCACAGAAACCATTGCTCCCTGTTTTCTAACACTGTACTCCACCACCAGCCACTCTTTTAGTCACAATGTCATTCCCTCAGGAACATCTCTCTGAAGCCATACCACCTTCCTTCCTGTTTTCAAAAAAAGTTTCTGTTCGACTAGGCTTGCAGATCACTCTCCTGGTCCCCAGCACTTTTATTCCCCTCTTCTGCTGCTCATTGTGGAATTTACCCTGTAAAGTGTTCTGTGACGTTTTAATGCACTAACAGGAGAAATCTGCATCCAACAGCTCTGCTACCAACTGAGCAGTTGGCTTGGCTGACTTGGTGGTGCACTCATCTCTGAGTTAGAAGAGTTCAAGTCCCACCCTAAGATTTGAACACACAAACTAGGTGCTGTCTTTCAGATTGGGAGCTATCTTATTGCTTCTTACATCACAAACACGCACAGAAAAAGTAATTCTAATCTTGATCTAGTTGCTGGTTCCATGCAGATAACACATCATAAATTTCCTTGCCCATGTTAACACATGCATTTGGACAGCCAAAATATTTTCATCAATTAAAGGTTAACATGCACACAGGAGTCTGCCTTTTTTGAAGTAAGTAGAACTTATTTTGTTTCAAAGGCCAGCTCAACGACAGACCTTAGTAACCGATAAAAATGAAAAGGTTGAGTAGACTTCACTGATGTGGAGCTATGGAAATAGTGATTACAGTTAGAATAGAGGCACTTTAACGTTATAAGAATGCAGCTGGCTGCAGATGTGGTTCTTTCTTGATCAGCTATACTCCTAATTATAAATGAGCCAAGGTTGAGGGAGCTGACATCAATGCACACACACAAAAACATGCAAAGCGGCCAGGTGTCAAGTTTTTAAATCGAGCTACAAGCTGATGAAGCAGTAATCTGTACACTGGATGAGCGAATAGTCCTTTAGAAGCTGTGAAATTCTGTAATTTAAGCAGGACATGTATTTAACATTAAGGCAGTAGCAAAAGAATAGAACTTCAGAAAAAATGTTTTATTAACGTGCCGTTAAGTGGGGTTCATTATATTAACATTCATAAATACACAAGTTAACATATATAAGCTTCGGTCCAAGTACAATGAACATTAGCACTAGATACTGCTAAGACACAGGCTCACCACGATTTCTCCATTTATTGAGTCCCCATATTCAGGTGAGGTGCCTCAGAAATCAGGTTAAGTGGTTTCCAGAAGGGGGAAAACAAAAAACAATGATCAAATCAGGCGGGGAAATGACTCACATCGCTTTCATACATATGAAGGGACCTTGAAAGGCCCAAAACAGGTCATCTGCCTGTTCGCTGTCAGGAAATGTGTGTGCGGTCTAAAAAACTAAAAGGGGATGGGAAATAACTTATAAAGCAATGCTGAGAAGGGATGGGGATAACTAAAATACAAAAGTCAAAAGCATAAAATGCTAGATGTACACAGCAGGTTAGGCAGCTTCTGTAAAGAGAAAGGACAGCTTATGACATTTCAAGTATGCACCATTCATCAGAACTTTAAAAAAAATTGAAGCATCACTAGCAAAGCCACATTAATTGCCCATCTGATTAAGGGTACAAACCCAAAGTCTTTCCCGGTGTTGATTGATCTGTCTATTACTAGCATTTTCTGTTTTTATTTCACATTTCCATGTTTATTCTGCTAAAGTTAACGTATGTGTGTTTAAAGTGATTAGTAAACATTTAAACTTAACAACTAACAATACATCAATGGCAAAGAATTTACTTTCTTCCACAAAGGTAAATGTCTGGTTTTCAATCTCCTGATTTCCACACCTTCTAACAAGCTTAAATACACAGCTGATGTGCAAACCTTTGTGGTTAACAGTTCTTGGAAGTGCACAAAATACTTGATAGCTAACAGCAACAACCACAGTTCTGACGTGGGGCTACACGTCAAATGTTAATTTATCTGCTGACTGTTTCCAAAATGTTCTGTTTTTTTAGAATTCCAAAATCTGCAGCTTTTTGTTTAGCCACTGCGTATGATACATAACAAAGGACCACCCATTTTTTTGAATATATGAAAACAAATTCCTCCCCTCTCCCCAGATTTTATAAGAACATACCATTACGCTGTAATGCTGGTAGCCAATCAGTTTAACATCATCCGAGTCTGAGCTGGAATCATCCATGGCTGTGGAACCTGAAACATCAACATGCACTGTATTACTTCTATGAAGTAATTCAAAGGCCTCAGTAAACTTGCCCTTCAAGTACCTAAGACACTGCAAGATACCCTGAAGTGCTCCTCCAGTACACAATATCACTCACTCGTGGCAAGGACTATTGAACTCAACTTTCCTCGTGTATCAACCAGAAGCTCGCTCCACCTAAATGGCAAAACCTTGCCAATCATGAGCTCCTAACCAGGAGGTAAAAATTTGAATCCAGCCTGAAGGGATATTCATGCTCGTGCATACTACGCAGAGAAAAGTTGTGGCAGTCCTAGACATGGTCATCTGCAGTCTCTCCTAGTCAAGTGTGCCTCCTCGAGTTAGAAATACAACAGAACCATCACAGATGTCTCCCATCCTCATGACCCAGTTTGGAAGGTATGGGAGGGTGTGGAGTTTAGACTGCTTCTTGAAAATAAAACACTGTCAAGAATTTGTTTTGTGAACATTGGTTTTCACTGAGAGATCAACAATGCAGTGAAAGTCATCAATTTTACTCCATTTGACACAAATGCTTTGATTTACAGTATCGTTTGTGTTGTATTTTCCTTAAAAGTTTTAATACTCCTGGGCACTAGTCTTAAACCTATATTAGTATATACTGATCTCAATCCCCATTCCAGGGTATTGGGAATTGAGTCCCAAAACCCCACAGGCATCCTAGAATTCCCTAACACCACTGTGGAAATATCAGCAGAACTGAAGCGGTTCGAAGGGAAGGCCCACCACCACCTACTAAGAGCAACTAGAGATGGACAGCATCAACCACATCCGGAGAACAAATTTTTAAAAGAATGTTACAACCCTGTACCTGAGGATAACAGAAGAATCGGGGGGAAAAAAAACAATTTCTACAATTCTATCTTGTAAATATATTTTAAAGATATACTTGATATGTGAGCAATCCCGATTTTTATCTTACAACTACACTTATTTGCTTTTTATTTTAAAACGTATTTTAATGTGTACTGATAAGAGATCAGGGGATTGCCGAGTGAGTTGATTTTCTGAGTGATGTGCATATGTGGCTCTCTCACCCCCTCTGGCCACCAAGGGTTTTAGCGCTCCATGATCTCCTCACAAGGGGTTAAAAATCCCTCCCCGACCTTATATCACCAAATTCTCTACTCCTATAGCTTGAGAAATCTTGTTGGGAGACAGAAGACATTTTTATCCCACCTTGTAGAGTACAACAGCCTTGACCTTGGGAAAGACACATTCTAGCAATCACTGTGTATTTATTTCAGGTTTTTTGGTGTATATGATTTGTTGACATCCAACCAGGGACTTCATTGATTCAGTGAATGTATGTTTGAATGCATCATTTTATTGTCATTCCATCTTCATGTAATACCATTTTAGTGGCCATTAGTACCAATTTCATTGTTACTCATGTGAAAAAGGTACATACTTTCGTTTTTAGTTTCACTCCCCAATATCAAAGCAGAATGGTGATCGACAAGTATAATGCACTGAATAATACAGTTGAGTTTCTGTTTTTAATGTCAATACCTTTTCATCTGTCTCAGTCACAAGAGATTAGTAACACTATTATTGCAGCCAGTACAAGGTGGAGCAACAAAGGTTTTTTTAAAAAAAATGAACTATGAAAAACAGAATGGCCATACTTACGGCACAATCCTGACTGTCTACACAGCCTGATTCAATTTCCCAGGCAGTAATATAATCCAATGATGGTGTAAAACCTCAACTATCTGGAAGGTTCCCCTTCCCCAACTTCAGAAAAGGCAAGTTTTGATGGCAGAATCACAATATTGGTACAATATTAGTAATTCTACTAACTTCAATTAAGGCATACAACTTTCTTACAGATTACTATACTGTAATTTTTTTAAACCTAGGTGAAAGGCCTTAGTCTAACATGCAGAGCACCCAAGTTGAAAGGAGTAGCAAAAGGTGAGATAAAGTGGCTAGATGACACTAAACATGGATCTTAAAGGCCTGTACAAATTATTGAGAAGCCACCGTTGAGGGACGACAACAAATTCAATAATGTTGAGGCCATGGGAAAGAATGAGGTAACTAGTAGGACTGATTCAACAGTGAGAATGCAGGGAAGAAAATGTGCATTTAGGACAGTATATTTGAAGCTTAGGAGAAACAAGAATAATACTAAGAGTTCAGTGATTTCCCACTTAATGAATAGACTCCAGCATCACAGTGATTTGTTGCTTTACAAAACATGACATGATGTAATGTTGAACAAACTGTCATGTCATATGAAATTTTCTTCCCAGAATATTTACATTTAATATTGCCCACACACAACAACCAACTTTCTCTTTTTTTCCAGAAATGAATGATAGATATAAATAGTTCAGACAACATCAAATTTTAAAAAAAAGATATAATTTAACCCAAGTTTGCTTTCTTTGTGACAATAAAGAATGTTCAAGGAAATAATTAAACGTCATGATTGAGAAACTCCCAAGGCAACTCAGACACAATTTCCACTTGTGATCATCACTCATGAATCACTAGACTGCCCAAGTTAAGAAATATTTCATAGCTGAAAATTTCACACTATCTAGTCACATGACATTCATATGGCTCAGAACAGCAGTGACCAAGTCACAGTTGTTACTTCACCTAAGTGGAATACAATTTCATCATGAGCCTAAACAGAGCACAGACAGGACTACGGGCAGGTGAGTTGACTACAGAGTGTGGAGAGGGGCATCATGCCCGATCCTGTCCCAGTCTGACATCTCCAGCAGAGGCTACTGGATAACAATCATAATCATAATCAAGAACCCCCCCCACCTCATGCCTCGGGTGTCATCCTTGGCTCAGTGGTAGCACCCTTAACTCCACTCCATTTGAGATCAGCCAACTCAATGCAGAATATAATCAAACTTAGAACCTTCTTAGCCTATACAGTTCAGTCACACTTGGCAATATATTTACCAATAGTCTAGTCTAACTAGTTTCCAAGTTCCTGCACGCCAGTGTCAACAATAATCCCCCTCAAAAGTTTTCACGATAATTACCCAAAAGTACAATATATACAAGCATATTTGAAAATTTAAGAAACTGTACACTAAGCAGCAAGAAATTTAGGGTGAGATCAAAGGTAGCCAGAGTATTTAGGGAGATATTTAGGGAGATAATTTCAGAAGACATGGACAATGCCCAAGTTGCATTTATATAGCACGTTTAACATAGTAAAACATCCCATGACGCTTCACAGGAGTGCTATCAAACAAAATGTGTCAGCGAGCCACATTCGGAGATATTCATAGCATCATAAAATGATACAGCATAGGAGACCATTCGGCCCATCACGCCCGTGCCTGCTCTTTGAAAGAGTTCCACACCCCTTTTCTTTCCCCAAAACCCTGCAAATTTTTCCCCTTCAAATACTTATCCAATTCCCTTTTGAACATTATTGAATCTGCTTCCACCACTCTTTCAAGTAGTGCATTACAGATCACAACAACTCGGTGCTTAAAAAATGTTTTCCTCATGTTGCCTCTGGTTCTTAGGATAGGTGCCCAAAAGCTTGGTCAAAGAGGTAAGTTTTATGGAGTATCTTAAAAAAGAGAGGGGTCGAGAGGTGGAGAGGTTTAGGGAAGGAATTCCAAGGACATAAAATCATAGAATGTTACAGCACAGAAACAAGCAAGTTTGTCCATCAAGTTGGTGCTGGTATTGATCTCCCTCCCAACCGCACATGAACCTAGTCTAATCCAATTCCCTTAAGCACTCCGCATAACTGTTATCATTTCTCTTTTTCAAACAATTATTGAATTCCGCATTCTGCTTCAACAACAGTTTAGGGTAGGGAGTTCTACATCCCAACAACCGTGTAAAGATATTAATTTCTAACTTTCCCTTCAATTCTTTGTGATTAACTTAATTTGGGCCTGCTTGTTACCATCTCATTGACCAGTGTAGACAATCTATCATTATACACCTTATTATAATCCTGTATAATCTTGAAGGCCTCCATCATGTTACTCCTTACCTTCTCAACTCGTGAAAAAAGCCCTAACTTCTCACATCTCTCTTCATAACTGGAACCCTTCATTCCTGGTAACTCCCTAACGAAACTATGTTGCACCTCTTCCATTGCTTTTATAGCCTGCTCATAATGGGGTGCCCAAAATACTCCAACTACAGTCAAAGGTCTTGTACAGTTGGAACGGCACAGGTGGAACAAGTAGTGCACCACAGTCAGAACAGCAGAGGGTGCATGCTGGAAAGATTGCAACGGTGAGGAAGGGCAAAGCCCATAGATAAATCTGAAGATCAGGATTTTGATGTCAATATATTGTGGAACTGTGATTCAGTAAAGGTTGGCAAGGGCCAGGGTGAATTATTTTAAGTAGGCCAGTGGACTTGTGGGGTTAAGAAGTATAACCCCACCAGAATACAAATGATCAGCTCCCCTTAAATGGGAGGCTTATCAGCATAGCCTACTGGTTAACAATTAGAAGTAAGAACCCTGGCAGATTTTCCCCCACCCCAGCCTAGGTTGTCAGCTTTGGCTCAGTTGGTAGAACTCTTGGCTCTGAATCAAGAAGATTGTGGGTTAAGTCCCAACTTAACCCACAATCTTCTTCCCCAGATACTTGAGCACTTAATCTATACTAGCATTTTAGTTCACTACTAAAGTAGTGGTATACTCTCACAGTTGCCATCTTTGAAATGAGACGTTAACTCAAGGCCTTGTCTGCCTTCTCATGCGGGCATAAAAGATCCCATGGCACTATTTGAAGATCGGTAGGGGAGTTCTCCCAGTATCCCGGCCAATATTTATCCCTCAACCAGCATCACTAAAAGCAGATGATCTGGTCATTTATCTCATTCATAGCTGTTCGTAGGAACTTGTTGTACACAAATTGGCTACCGCGTTTCCCTGTATTACACACAGAGGCTGCCCTTCATAACACTGTGTAAAATGCAAGTCCTTCTTCTACTAGAGCTCCCTTTAAAACTGACATTTTCAGTAGGGGAGTGTAAGAGAGAAGGGAAAGGAGCAGGCTACAAAATCAAGAAGGGATGGAATGCAGAGCAGAAACACGACAGGGGAGTTGGACTAATTGGATCGCTCTTTGACAGAGCCCACATAGGCTCGATGGATCGAATGGCCTCCTTTTGTGCTGCATCATTCCAAGACACTTGGCAGGTCAGTCAGCATCTGTGGAGAGGGGATGGAGGGGCAGAATTACAGGGCACGGGGAAGGATCCAGTAGAATGGGCCCTTCGCCTTCAGGAGTCCAGTACTTTATTGCTGTTGAAGTTTTCCCTGCGCCCAGAACAAGTTACACAAAGTACAGATTACAGACAGACTCCAGACCGCTACTACTCCCTCGGAGCCGGGCCTCTTTTGGTAAGACACCACAGCCCAGGAGAGGAGGGTGCGGAGGAGGGGAGGGTGCGGAGGAGGGGAGGGGGGGGGGGGGGTGGGGAAAGAGGGCCGCGGACGCTTGGGGCTTGAGCGGTTCTCGAGTAAAAGGCAGGCGGGCGGGCGGGCGGGGGAGGTGCGGAGATCAAAGTCCCCTCTAACATCCCGCCACCCACTACATTAATACCGTCTGTCCAGCCCTCCCCTCCCGGCCGCTCACCTCACACTCGCTCACCTCGCACTGTCGCCACCTCCTGTCACAACCGCCAAATAATTACCAAGTGCGCACCCGACCACCACACTGCATCAACCGCCCACTTTCCACGCGTCACCTCCGGCCCCGCGCTCCCTTGTGACGTCACCCGTCCCGGCCCATTGATCACGTGACACCCCCCCCCCCGCCGCCCGCCGCCCGCCGCCGCCGCCAGCCCTGCTGTCAATCACTTCAAAACCCAGACTTGCTGTGTCTGCAGCCCCGGGCCGGCCGCAGGGTAAATGCAGAGAAACCGGACTGTCAGAGCCGTGGGCCAGCGTCTTCCCCTCCCTCCCTCCCTCCCTTCTCTTGCTTCCCACGCAAGCTCTTGGCAGCAATTTTTAGACTGCGCGCACTCCGCGATCACCCCATCCTCGTGGCTGTCTTAAAATTTGTGGCCCCCTAAGTCTTGAACGCTCCCACAAGTGGATACATCTTCTCCACGTTTACCCCCTTCACCGTTTTAAAGACCTCTAATCAGGTCACCCATAAGAGAGATAGGAGCAGGAGTAGGCCATTCGGCCCCTCGAGCCTGCTCCGCCATGCAATAAGTTCACGGCTGATCTGATTTTTACCTCAACTCCACTTTCCCGCCCTTTTCCCCATATCCTTTGACTCCCTTGCTGATCACAAATTTGTCTAACTCAGCCTTGAATGTATTCAATGACTCAGCCTCCACAGCTTTTTGGGGTAAAGAATTCCAAAGATTCACGACCCTCTGGGAGAAGAAATTCCTCCTCATTTCAGTCTTAAACAGGCGACCCCTTATTCTGAGACCATGCCCCCTAGTTTTAGATTTCTCCCATGAGGGATAACATCCTCTCAGCATCTACCCTATCGAGTCCCCTCAGAATCATGTATGTTTCAATGAGATCTCCTCTCATTCTTCTAAACTCCAATGAGTATAGACCCAACCTGTTTAATCTTTCCTCATAAGACAACCCTTCCCTACCCGGAATCAACCTAGTGAACCTTCTCTGAACTGCCTCCAATGCAAGTATGTCCTTCCTTAAATTAGGGCACCAGAACTGTATGCGGTACTCCAGGTGTGGTCTCACCAGCACCCTGTACAGTTGTAGCATGACTTCCCTGCCTTTATACTCCATCCCCCTAGAAATAAAGGCCAATATTCCGTTTGCCTTCCGGATTACCTGCTGCACCTGTATGTTGACTTCTTGTGTTTCATGTACGAGGACACCCAGATTCCTCTGTACCACAGCATTTTGTAGTATTTCTCCATTCAAATAATATTTTGCTTTTTTATTTTTCCTCCCAAAGTGGATGACTTCACATTTTCCCACATTATATTCCATCTGCCAAATTGTTGCCTATTCGCTTAACCTGTCAACATCCCTTTGCAGACACTTTGTGTCCTCATCGCACCTTGCTTTTCCACCTATCTTTGTATCAGAAGCAAATTTGGCCACATGACACTCTGTTCCTTCATCCAAGTCATTGATATATATTGTTAATTGTTCAGGCCCCAGCACTGAGCCCTGCGGCACCCCACTAGTTACAGATTGCCATTTTGAAAATGACCCTTTTATCCCGACTCTTTGTTTTCTGTTAATTAGCCAATCCTCTATCCATGCCAGTATATTCCCCCAACACCATGAGCTCTTGTGCTGTAATCTTTTATGTGGCACCTTATCGAGTGCCTTTTGGAAATCCAAATATACTGCATCCATTGGTTCCCCTTTATCCACCCTGCCCGTTACTTCCTCAAAGAACTCTAATAAATTTGTCAGACACAATTGCCCCTTCATAAAACCATGTTGACTCTCCTTGATTGTATTATAAGTCTCCAAATGTCCTGCTACTACTTCCTTAATAATGGATTCCAGCATTTTCCCAATGACCGATGTTAGGCTAACTGGTCTATAGTTACCTGCTTTCTGTCTCACTCCCTTCTTGAATAGGGGTGTTACGTTTGCGGTATTCCAATCCACTGGGACCCTTCCAGAATCCAGTGAATTTCTAGAGAAAAGAGCTCCAGCCTGTTTAGTCTTTCCTCATAGTTATAACCTCTCAGTTCTGGTGTCATCCTTGTAAATCCTTTTGCACCTTCCCCAGTACCCCTGTATCCTTTTTGTAATTCCTTTCCTCCCATGCTCTGCCTCGAAGTCCACTCTATATGTTGATCACTGTGAAGAATGTCATTCGTCCTAAGTTTGTCCTTTTAGTTTGAACCTGTGTTCTTTAGTTTGAAATAGGTGGAAGATGAAGTGATACTTAAGGATGAGGAAAGCCATTCGGTCCATCTTAATTCACCCTACAGCCTCCCCCTGCTGCATCTAATTGTTTATTAAATGATTCCAGAGTTTTCACCTCCATCTCTCTGCCTGGAAGTCCATTCCAAGTGATCACTCTGTGTGAAGATCCTTGTGATAGTAGCCCTGAAGTTACCTTTTATTAGTTTGAGCCTGTGTCCCCTTGTCCTACTGTTCCAGTAGTGCCCGTGGATGACGTTGCCAAGGAGCAGCAAGAGGATGAGGGGTGGGAGCAAGGATAGATCCTTGGGAGCTCTGGAGATAACAGTACAGGGGCAACAAGTGTTCCAGATTAATCTTTAACATACCATTTACTATTTTATATAACTCGCCTGTCACCCCTCCCTTTGGTGCAAGCAGGAGCCAATGTTTATTAACCTGAGATAGTGGCTGGGAAACATAGAAAATAGGAGCAAGAGTAGGCCATTCGGCCCTTTGGGCCTGTTTTGCCATTCAAAATGATCATGGCTGATTGTCTAACTCAGTAGCCTGTTCCCGCTTTTTCCCCATATCCCTTGATCCGTTTAGCATTAAGAAATATATCCATCTCCTTCTTGAATACATCTATTGACTTGGCCTCCACTGCCTTCTGTGGTAGAGAATTCCACACGTTCACCACCCTCTAAGTGAAGAAATTTCTCCTCATCTCGGTTCTAAATGGCATACCCCGTATCCTGAGACTGTGACCCCTGGTTCTGGACTCCCCAGCCATTGGGAACATCTTCCCTGCATCTAGTCTGTCTAGTCCTGTTAGAATTTTATATATTTCGATGAGATCACCTCTCATTCTTCTAAACTCTAGTGAATAAAGGCCTAGTTGACCCAATCTCTCCTCATTCGTCAGTCCTGCCATTCCAGGAATCAGTCTGGTAAACATTCCTTGCAATCCCTCCACGACAAGGACATCCTTCCTCAGATAAGGGACCAAACCTGCACACAATACTCCAGATGTGGTCTCACCAAGGCCCTGTATAACTGCAGTAAGACATCCCTGCTCCTGTATTCAAATCCTCTTGCCATGAAGGCCAAGATACCATTCGCCTGTTGAAAACTTAAACTTAATATTACTTATTCTATACAATGCATTAACACCCAAACACTTATTAAAACAAGCGAGAATTTATTAAGAAACTTGTACAAGTGGAAGAGTACCTCAAAACAATGGTTGAGGCTACGTCTTCGCTGAGTTCAAGAAACAGCTCACGTTTATACAGTTCAGTAACAACGCCCACCTGTCATAGAATATGGGCGTACACGTACATTCTTTATTGGCTCAGGTAGTTAGTCAATCAAAATAAGGAACCCACCCTCTAGTTCCCATGGCCGTCTTGATATTTTGGATGCAGGCCTGGGAAAGTGCTTTTTCCCTAAGAAACTGTCTTTATTATCAGTAAGTCTGTAGCTAGTCTCAAGGCTATATGGTCATTCATTTCTGTTAGTCAGACAGCTATCAGCATGAGAAAGCTCAAAGTAATTACACAATTGTGCTTCTATGTGTTTTCGTGAGAAACTATTATGTGAGCTTTAAATTGAATTAGCTGGTCAGTTAATATGGCCAAATATCCATCATGTATTTCTACATTTGTGAGTTAGGTGTATTAGAGAGAGTTAATATGGTCAGGTATCTCTTTATGCATTTCCATATTCCCCCCTTTTGTCCTTTATAAAGGACAATATTCTAGTAGAGCATTATTCTAGCTAGACGTTCAAACTCTTCCTGCACCTCATCTTTTGCCACCCCTACTTGCACCATTAAATTTGTGGGCGCTATATGTGTACCCAGATTGGACATCATAACACAGCAACATGTGAATAGGCAATAGGCTATAAGAATTATAAGAACGAATATGACTAACCCTTGAACTAGAGAAGTCCCAATAGTACCCAGCCATCCGGTTGCCCAGCCCCAAAGAGCGAACGAAGGGGGCTGCTTGAGTTTCTCAATTTCCTTTTGGATGTGATCGGCCAAATTAGTAATATTCTCTGAACTATCAGGTACGTAGGTACAACATTCAGATCCAATTAGTGCGCATGTTCCTCCTTTCTCTGCCAATAGGTAATCAAGGGCCATACGGTTCTGTAAGGTGACCGTACGAATGGCTATCATTTCTGCGCTCATTTCCTTTAAGGCTTCTGCCGTATCATTAGCAACTATTTCCCAGATTTTGGCCAATTAAATAATTTCTCTGGTGGCCTTACTCACTCCCCACCTAGGGAAAGCAATGGCCCAGAACCGGTCGGCCTCAGTAATTACCCTTTTTACTCGTTGCCCAGTAGGATGTTGAGGCAGGGACAATGAGTGTCGGATATATGGTATTACATATCCCAAGTAACATGATCCTGTCCATTTTTGAGGCCTTGTGACCACAAATAAAGTATACGCAGTTATTGCAGGAGAATTTTTTACATATATTCTGTCTATGTAAATTTGGCCGCCTGTGCAAGGCTTCCATCTGATGGTACTACTGATGCTGGTTTCTGTCATATTTGTATACTGAGTGCAATTACTCCATCCCATCGTATCACCCCCCCTGCTGAGTTCTTACTCAAACATATTGTTCCATTAGGTCTTGATGTATTTATGAGGATTAAAAAAGGGGGTTTATGGGTTAATCAATCAACTACTAGGCCTGACCTTTGAACTCGAGTACCTCCCTGTGAGAAGCTTATGGGCTGCAGAGGCTTCACTCTAACTTTGCATTCTTGAGCTATCTCTTACCCTTGTTATCACTATAGGGAGGTATCTTCAGTGGGAACATGGCCTGCTGGACTACAAAGCTTTATTGAGCTATGCAGCCAACTGACTCCTTTCCCATACCATCAGCAGATGTTTCATCATTACGCCTTTGTACTCTTATCTCTTCTCAGGAACAGACTACTTCTAAACATTTCTCAAGTAAGCTGGGAATGTCCTTGGTCAGCTAAACCTATCCATGTTAGTTTGAAAAGGGCTAACATAGTCAAATATCCCATGGTGCTTTATATTTTGTTTCCAGCCTAACTAGACTGAATGGTACCTTTCAGACCATTTTATACCGGTTAATTGGGGTCCACCCCTTTATATCCCTTAATCCAAATTTTATACCTACAATATCCTCTTGGCTAAGCCCAAGATAGCCAACCTTTATCCGTCACCCATGGTTGCCCATAGGTATGCCCCGCTCAGTGTTGCCGTCTTGCAAGAACCTAGGCATCCCCTGGATATTTACATATGCAAGATGCTGTACCTCATCTTAACCAGGTTCCCTTCGTGGTGGCCACCAGTCCGGGTGGAAGAGAGGCAGAGCATCTAATAATCCTATCAAACTATGATTGTCTCCCCTTTTACATGCACCTTACCCCAGCGGGTGCTACTCCCGGTACCATTAAGATGTGTTCGTGGTTGAAATCACAGAGACATTGGGGACAATCTCACCCAGGCTCTGTTTTATTACCTTTGCCAAACCCTTCATCCTCTGCTTACAACATTTATTACATGCCATGAAAATCAAGAAGCACATTACAACAAACTGCACTACGACTAATACATATGAAATTAATCTAATCCATGGATGGATCTGTATATTCAGTCCCCAATTCCAGAGGTCATCCCACCAAGTGATGACTTTAATTTGTTCAATGTCATGCTTAATGTTTTTATGGTTCTATTGTAGGTTATAATAAACCTTCTGGGAGAGGCGTATCTCCATTCCCAATGCTTTCAAGTATTCAGGCAACAGGGGTATCAGATACCCAAATGTGTCCTGATATTCTTTTAAGTCTTTTTTGATATCCTCAGAAACTTGTAAGGTGGTGAGGTTATGCCGGTGTATCTCTACCAGTTCCTCGGGTCCAATCCGAACTGGGACTTCAGGAATGAAGCAGAACTCTGGACTTAAAATATCACAAGTTAGATTGGCATATTTAAACGTTTTCAAATTAGTTGTAACACAGTATTCGCCCTTTCCAGCATATGCCACTTGAGTGGATTTTAGATCCACCCCTAGGGCCTCCATGGTACAGTTAATATCCTGATTGGTATTGTTAAACCCACACTGTGCTTCTGGGCTGTGCCCAATACTATGTGGACATACAGTGATAGCATGTCTAGTAACACATCCCTCTAATTTTGTTCCAGCCAAATTCCCTTTAATTTTTTACAGCATATGGTAACATATTGTGATGGGATATGTGCATTCCGTCCTTCACTACCCCAATATTCTGCACTTGGTATACCTCTCATCCCTGGGTTTTGGGTGCCATCACCGGTATTACTAGTACCAACCCTAGGAGCCCTCCTCCGTCAGGTTTACACTCCACTTGAGTGGGGTACACCCGCACCATTGCCCTGAATTGGCAAGGGGTGATGTTCTTGTTTGCTAACAGCCGCTTGGAGGTACCACCTCCATCATGCCCACGGGTCAGGTTCACCCTCAGTTGTTGATTCGTTATCCATAAGGGTACTTCCCCTGCCTGTATCTGGGCTAGGTTCTCTCGTGTATGTTCCACAATCCAGTTACCATATGTACTGCAGATGTCATTAGCGGCCGCCTGCTGAGATACGTTATATTCCTCTTTTATTAATTTATTAATGGTTTGGGCATGTGTTTCTAGCACTGTAGCTATCTTTTGCAAATGTATGGTCAGCGTTTGATCCTCAGACAATTCCTTATCTGTATTTTCATTTATTTTTGTAATATATCTTTACTGCGAGACCCTAAATCTCTGACCTTTTGATCTAATGTTGCCAAATCAATGATGTTAACAACTGAGGCACCCGTATTAAAGGCAGTTGCTATATCATTTATCACAGACCTTTTACGTCTCCACATTTGTCTATCTCTTTTACAATGTCCACCTCCATTCCATGTCGTGCCTTGTTTTAACACTTGAGTTAGGAGGTGTTGATATAATTGTTGAGTTTTCTTAGAACACCATGTGGGTAGGGCCGTATCGGTTAAATCTAGTACGACCGGTATAAGCTCATGTTGCACATTATTATTCATTACATTCTCAATGCGAGTTATATAATTTGTCAGGGAAGATCTCCCCCCTTTGGTCAGATCCTGTATTGGAGAATAGTCCCAGAACTTGTCAAACTTCCTTAACGTACTGTGGGCGGGGTAAATTTAAAATGGTCAATTTCCTATCTTCTGGTAGGCGTTTAGTACCCTGTGTCAGTACATAGCTCAAGTAATGGACTTCCAATTGTCCAACCTATGCTTTCTCTTCATACGATTTGTTTTACATTCACCTTTCTTGTCAATTTTTCACTGTAGCATTGTCTGTGTGGAAACTTATATCTCAGTCTTCCCGAGTAATTGGGTCAATTTTAATAACATAACCTATACCAACTGTTACCTCATCTTCACCTGTGTTCTGGGCAAGCCTCAGACAGTTCTCAACCGACTGGGTCATTCCTATCTGTTTGAACTGCTCTTGGCTGATAAGATGGCATGACAGTCCGGCTTCTTGGAATGAAAGGGGTTAACATTAACTGGCTCTCGTGGTAGCAGTAATTTGACTCTTCTCCCTCTGAGATGAAGTTTCACATTTCATTCTACTCTGCTAGACGCTCAGCAAATTTAAACACCCTTTTTTTTCAGCTACTTGGCGATTTGGCTTCAAATTTTCTCCTCACACAGGTTTGACTGATATTTTGTCCTTCACTTCTCACATTTGTGGATTGCACACTATTTTTTGAAATTTATTTTAATCATAGTGTTTTCTCCAATGTTTCTTATTGACAAACTTGTTTGCTTGCAGCTCCTTTATTTTCTTATCAGACTCTGCTTTAGCTTTGCAAACAGCCTTTTCCCTAATCTTATCTTTCAGACGACAATTGAAAGCCAATTGTGTTTTTTTTTATCCTGCATCGGCCACCATCTAAACTGTTGACCAGAGTTGTCTTTTGGATCCCATCCTATCTTCCTCATATGCGTATCTTTCTAAACTTCCTTCCAGACCATAATCATCACCGGTCTCAGTGAGGGTTTCTTTTTTTTTTGCTTACTTTTAGGCATCGTGTTTTATCTGCTTCTCATCTTATACTTTATTTTGTACACTCTCACTTTCAACTTTAAACAAACAAACACTTATACTCTATCAAACACTAATTCTCTAATCAGACAAACGCTTATACTTTGAATTGACGTAGGGTCGCTACTCCTTCGTCGGTACCAGACAAACACTCACACGTTGGACACCCCTTCACCCCTCCGGATCGTCACCCGGTATTGCGCTCTCAACTAGCGCCCTGCGCTTATAGTTTATACAATCCTTCACACTGTAATTACACAATAATCAAGACCTATCTTAACTATCGCAATTCTATACTTGATAATTCAGCCGATTGGCCAAGACGTCATGTGTTCTCTACACCTACTTTAGTGTCCTGGCCTTCACGCGGGGTTAAAAGCCTCTTAATAACCAGCTCAGGCTAGGTGCGTGAGAGAAACGTCTGCAATTGGTTGGATCAGCTGACTTACACAAGATTCTTATATACCTTAACACTACGTGATATTAACACCAGCCTGCGTTTGTCGCCACTACAGACTTGTTCAAATTACAATTTCACACAGTTCCGAATGTTAAAATTTTGTTTTACTCTAAAAGTCTGTAGCCTTGTTACCTCTTTTTTTCTCTGGCGCCTCCACTAGCAGCTGACCATCTGTTGGTCCCATACAGCAACCTCAACGTCACTCTAGTTATTTTACCGGTTTCACAGATCTACTCCGTTATTGCTCTCTCTCAGCCCGTTACTACAACACCGCAGCTGACAATATCGAGTAATCTGTCACATGCCTCTCTTTTTTTTTCTCCTTGTCTATACGAAACACATTTCCTATGATCGCCTTCCAATTCCTAAAGGCAATCAGAAGAATTAGTCACGTCAGTTAATGCTTACATTTACTAATTGCAGTGCGTCTGCGGCTTGCACAAACAATCTGTGTCCGTACTTACCGGGGATCACAAGCGATCTCGGTGGGACCTCCAAGAAACTGTTGAAAACTTAAACTTAATATTACTTATTCTATACAATGCATTAACACCCAAACACTTATTAAAACAAGCGAGAATTTATTAAGAAACTTGTACAAGTGGAAGAGTACCTCAAAACAATGGTTGAGGCTACGTCTTCGCTGAGTTCAAGAAACAGCTCACGTTTATACAGTTCAGTAACAAAACCCACCTGTCATAGAATATGGGCGTACACGTACATTCTTTATTGGCTCAGGTAGTTAGTCAATCAAAATAAGGAACCCACCCTCTAGTTCCCATGGCCGGCTCGATATTTTGGATGCAGGCCTGGGAAAGTGCTTTTTCCCTAAGAAACTGTCTTTATTATCAGTAAGTCTGTAGCTAGTCTCAAGGCTATATGGTCATTCATTTCTGTTAGTCAGACAGCTATCAGCATGAGAAAGCTCAAAGTAATTACACAATTGTGCTTCTATGTGTTTTCGTGAGAAACTATTATGTGAGCTTTAAATTGAATTAGCTGGTCAGTTAATATGGTCAAATATCCATCATGCATTTCTACATTCGTGAGTTAGGTGTATTAGAGAGAGTTAATATGGTCAGGTATCTCTTTATGCATTTCCACACGCCTTCCTAACTGCTTGCTGCACCTGAATGCTCGCTTTCAGCGAATGGTGTACAAGGACACCCAGGTCTCGTTGCACCTCCCCTTTTCCCAATCTATCACCATTCAGATAATAATCTGCCTTTTTGTTTTTACAACCAAAGTGGATAACCTCACATTTATCCACGTTATACTGCATCTGCCATGTTCTTGCCCACTCACCCAACTTGGCTAAATCACATTGGAGCCTCTTTGCATCCTCCTCACAGCTCACATTCCACCCCAGCTTGTGTCATCTGCAAACTTGGAAATGTTACATTTAGTTCCCTCATCCAAATCATTGATATATATTGTGAATAGCTGGGGCCCAAGCACCGATCCCTGCGGTACCCCACTAATCACTGCCTGCCACCCGGAAAAAGACCCGTTTATTCCTACTTGCTGTTTCCTGTCTGTCAACCAATTCTCAATCCATGCCTGTATATTCCTCCCAATCCCATGTGCTTTAATTTTGCACACTAATCTCTTGTGTGGGACCTTATCAAAAGTCTTCTGAAAATCCAATACACTACATCCACTGGTTTTTCCCTATCTATTCTATTAGTTACATCCTCAAAAAACTCCAGTAGATTTGTTAAGCATGATTTCCCTTTCATAAACCCATGCTGACTTTGTCCAATCCCGTTAATGCCCTTCAAGTGTTCTGTTATCACATCTTTTATAATAGACTCCAGCATTTTCCCCACTACTGATGTTAGGCTAACTGGTCTGTAATTCCCTGTTTTTTCTCTCTCTCCTTTTTTAAATAGTGGGGTTACATTTGCCACCCTCCAATCTGTAGGAACTGTTCCAGAGTCTATAGAATTTTGGAAGATGATCACCAATGCATCCATTATTTCCAGGGCCACTTCCTTTAGTACTCTGGGATGTAGATTATCAGGCCCTGGGGATTTGTCAGCCTTTAGCCCCATTAATTTCCCTTGCACTTTTTTTTACTAATACTGGTTTCCTTCAGTTCCTCCCTCTCACTAGACCCTTGGTTCCCTAACATTTCTGTGAGGTTATTTGTGTCCTCCACTGTGAAGACAGGAAGGGGGATGGAGTTGGATTTTTTTAGTGGCGGGTTGAAGACGGTGGTTTGGTCTTGCCAATGTTTAACTAGAGGAAATTGTGGCTCATCCAAGACGGGATGTTGGACAATCAGATTGACCATGCAGAGGCAGTTGAGTGGTCAAGAGGAGAGGTAGAGTTGTGTGACCTCAGCATACATGTTGAAGCTGATCTCACATCTGTGCCCATGCATGATGTTGCCAAGGGGCAGCATGAGGATGACGGGGTGGGAGCAAGGAACGATCCTTGGCTGCTCTGGAGATGACAGTACAGGGGCAAGATGAGAAGTAGCGAATCAAGAGAGGGCAGTCTTACAGAGCTGAACAACAGAGCAGAGGAGTTGGAGGAGGATGGTGTGTTTGACCGTGTCAAAGGCTGCAGAGAGGTTAAGGAGGACCATGAATGATAATGCACCACAGTCACAGTCACAGAGGATATCAAAGGGCCGTTGCAGTGCTGTGGCAGGGATGAAAACCTCATTGGAGAGATTAAAACAAGGAGTTGCAGGAGAGAAGGATGTGGATTTGGGAGGTAACAACACGTTCAAGAACTTTGGAAAGGAAAAGGAGGTTAGAGATGGAGTGGCAGTTTGCAAGGACAGAAGGGTCGAAGGTGGGCTTTTTGAGAAGGAGGATGAAGATGGCAGTTTTTAAATTGAGGGGGACAATTCCTTAGGTGATGGTACTATTTACACTATCTGGACTGTCCACAACTCAGACACCTGACACCATTCCAGCACCTTTTACCATAGAATTATGCTCTGGAGACTGCATGGGCTGCCTACCATACTCTCTCCTTCACTCTGACAGGCAACGAATATCCCAGTCAAATTGTAACATTCAGGCTAAAATTAATAGATTTATTTACAAGTTAGATAATTACACAAGTAGATACAGCAAGAGACTAGAGCATAAAACTTGCATGATACATACATTTCCAAAGCAATTAAAAAATCCAACATCTTATCAGTAGTTTTTGACTGAGTCCCTCTGATGAAACGTTATGTGGGTGATGATTCTACGGAGCCCATCTTTGAGCCACCTCACATGGAATCAGCAGTGCAAAGCAATGACGCTAAAGATTACAGGATACACCCTCATCTGTTATACAGTTTTTTGACACTCCAAAGACAAGCTCCATTGAAGATTAAAAGGATTCTTCTCAATGGTGAGGCAATTAAGATTGCTGCAGCTGTTAAACTTAAGGCATCTACTGTCTCCCTTCCAAAATGCCATTGCTGGGTCAGATTGGAGATAAAGCTTCCATCCATTTCTCGCAGTCTGCACACGCGCATACATTAACATATCCAGATGTCAAGTACTCAGTTTTAAAATTCTCATCCTCATGTTCAAATCTCTCCATGGCCTTGCCCCCTCCCTATCTCTGTAACCTCCTCCAGCCCGATAACCCTCATGGAACTCTGCATTCCTCCAACTCATGCCTCCTGTGCGTTCCCCACTTCGTTCGCCCCACCATTAGTGTCCGTGCATTCAGCCATTTAGGTCCTAAGCTCTGGAATTCCCTCCACTCTTCGCCTATCCAACTCTCTTGATCACCTTCCTAATATGTCCTTCTTTGGCTCCGTATAAATTTCTGTCTGATTACGCTCCTGAATTGCCTTGGGATGTTTTACTACGTTAAAGGTGCTATATAAATGCAAGTTTTTTTTTATTCGTTCACAAGATGTGGGCGTCGCTGGCGAGGCCAGCATTTATTGCCCATCCCTAATTGCCCTTGAGAAGGTGGTGGTGAGCCGCCTTCTTGAACCGCTGCAGTCCGTGTGGTGACGGTTCTCCCACAGTGCTGTTAGGAAGGGAGTTCCAGGATTTTGACCCAGCGACGATGAAGGAACGGCGATATATTTCCAAGTCGGGATGGTGTGTGACTTGGAGGGGAACGTGCAGGTGGTGTTGTTCCCATGTGCCTGCTGCTCTTGTCCTTCTAGGTGGTAGAGGTCGCGGGTTTGGGAGGTGCTGTCGAAGAAGCCTTGGCGAGTTGCTGCAGTGCATCCTGTGGATGGTACACACTGCAGACACTGTGCGCCGGTGGTGAAGGGAGTGAATGTTTAGGGTGGTGGATGGGGTGCCAATCAAGCGGGCTGCTTTATCTTGGATGGTGTCGAGCTTCTTGAGTGTTGTTGGAGCTGCACTCATCCAAGCAAGTGGAGAGTATTCCATCACTCTCCTGGCTTGTGCCTTGTAGATGGTGGAAAGGCTTTGGGGAGTCAGGAGGTGAGTCACTCGCCGCAGAATACCCAGCCTCTGACCTGCTCTCGGAGCCACAGTATTTATATGGCTGGTCCAGTTAAGTTTCTGGTCAATGGTGACCCCCAGGATGTTGATGGTGGGGGATTCGGCGATGGTAATGCCATTGAATAGCAAGGGGTGGTGGTTAGACTCTCTCTTGTTGGAGATGGTCATTGCCTGGCACTTATCTGGCGCGAATGTTACTTGCCACTTATGAGCCCAAGCCTGGATGTTGTCCAGGTCTTGCTGCATGCAGGCTCGAACTGCTTCATTATTTGAGGGGTTGCAAATGGAACTGAACACTGTGCAGTCATCAGCGAACATCCCCATTTCTGACCTTATGATGGAGGGAAGGTCATTGATGAAGCAGCTGAAGATGGTTGGGCCTAGGACACTGCCCTGAGGAACTCCTGCAGCAATGTCCTGGGGCCGAGATGATTGGCCTCCAACAACCACTACCATCTTCCTTTGTGCTAGGTATGACTCCAGCCACTGGAGAGTTTTCCCCCTGATTCCCATTGACTTCAATTTTACTAGGGCTCCTTGGTGCCACACTCGGTCAAATGCTGCCTTGATGTCAAGGGCAGTCACTCTCACCTCACCTCTGGAATTCAGCTCTTTTGTCCATGTTTGGACCAAGGCTGTAATGAGGTCTGGAGCCGAGTGGTCCTGGCGGTACCCAAACTGAGCATCGGTGAGCAGGTTATTGGTGAGTAAGTGCCGCTTGATAGCACTGTCGACGACACCTTCCATCACTTTGCTGATGATTGAGAGTAGACTGATGGGGCGGTAATTGGCTGGATTAGATTTGTCCTGCTTTTTGTGGACAGGACATACCTGGGCAATTTTCCACATTGTCGGGTAGATGCCAGTGTTGTAGCTGTACTGGAACAGCTTGGCTAGAGGCGCAGCTAGTTCTGGAGCACAAGTCTTCAACACTACAGCTGGGATGTTGTCGGGGCCCATAGCCTTTGCTGTATCCAGTGCACTCAGCCGTTTCTTGATATCACGTGGAGTGAATCGAATTGGCCGAAGACTGGCTTCCGTGGTGGTGGGGATATCGGGAGGAGGCCGAGATGGATCATCCACTCGGCACTTCTGGCTGAAGATGGTTGCAAACGCTTCAGCCTTGTCTTTTGCACTCACGTGCTGGACTCCACCATCATTGAGGATGGGGATGTTTACAGAGCCTCCCCCTCCCCCCGTTAGTTGTTTAACTGTCAACCACCATTCACGACTTGATGTGGCAGGACTGCAGAGCTTTGATCTGATCCGTTGGTTGTGGAATCGCTTAGCTCTGTCTATAGCATGTTGCTTCCGCTGTTTAGCATGCATGTAGTCCTGAGTTGTAGCTTCACCAGGTTGGTACCTCACTTTTAGGTATGCCTGGTGCTGCTCCTGGCATGCTCTTCTGCACTCCTCATTGAACCAAGGTTGATCCCCTGGCTTGTTGGTAATGGTAGAGTGAGGAATATACCGTGCCATGAGGTTACAGATTGTGCTGGAATACAATTCTGCTGCTGCTGATGGCCCACAGCGCCTCATGGATGCCCAGTTTTGAGCTGCTAGATCCATTCTGAATCTATCCCATTTAGCACGGTGGTAGTGCCACACAACATGTTGGATGGTGTCCTCAGTGCGAAGACGGGACTTCATCTCCACGAGGACTATGCGGTGGTCACTCCTACCAATACTGTCATGGACAGATGCATTTGCGACAGGTAGATTGGTGAGGACGAGGTCAAGTAAGTTTTTCCCTCGTGTTGGTTCGCTCACCACCTGCCGCAGGCCCAGTCTAGCAGCTATGTCCTTCAGGACTCGGCCAGCTCGGTCAGTAGTGGTGCTACCGAGCCACTCCTGGTGATGGACATTGAAGTCCCCCACCCAGAGTACATTCTGTGCCCTTGCTACCCTCAGTGCTTCCTCCAAGTGGTGCTCAACGTGGAGGAGGACTGATTCATCAGCTGAGGGAGGACGGTAGGTGGTAATCAGCAGGAGGTTTCCTTGCCCATGTTTGACCTGATGCCATGAGATTTCATGGGGTCCAGAGTCAATGTTGAGGACTCCCAGGGCCACTCCCTCCTGACTGTATATCACTGTACTGCCGCCTCTGGTGGGTTTGTCCTGCCGGTGGGACAGGACATACCCAGGGATGGTGATGGAAGAGTCTGGGACGTTGGCTGAAAGGTATGATTCTGTGAGTATGGCTATGTCAGGCTGTTGCTTGACTAGTCTGTGGGAAAGCTCTCCCAATTTTGGCACAAGTCCCCAGATGTTAGTAAGGAGGACCTTGCAGGGTCGACTGGGCTTGGTGTTTTGCCGTTGTCGTGTCCGGTGCCTATATTCTTATTGTGACTTTTCGTAGCGAGATTTTACAACTGAGTGGCTTGCTAGGCCATTTCAGAGGGCAATTAAGAATCAACCACATTGCTGTGGGTCTGGAGTCACATATAGGCCAGACCGGGTAAGGACGGTAGGTTTCCTTCCCTAAAGGACATTAGTGAACCAGATGGGTTTTTACGACAATCCGGTAGTTTCATGGCCATCATTACTGATACTGGTATTTTAATTCCAGATTTTTTTAAAATTTAATTAATTGAATTGAATTAATTAATTGAATTTAAATTCCCCAGCTACCGTGGCGGGATTTGAACTCATGACTCTGGATTTTAGTCCAGGCCTCTGGATTACTAGTCCAGTAACATAATCACTATGCAACATACCATGTTGTTGTTGTTGTTGTTGTTGTTGTTGTACTCTTCTGAAACATTGAACTTTGGCTGATATAAGAGAGGTTTGTGTATTCGCTAACTTTGGGCCACAGAGACAAAAAAAAGTGTATTGGTGAAATTTTCATTGACCCCGTGCCACCAGAGGTACCTGACAAACAGCAGGCGGCTTATCAGAAAATAGCAGGTGCAGTGCTTGCAAAATCTTGCCCCACCTCTCATTTGCAACAAAGTAAAGTCACTTTATTTTAATTTGCATTACTCTGTCCCTCTGAAGCCTTAGGAAAGAAATGATTTAATAGAGAAATCTTCCTTTTTGAGGCACAGCAGTCTCATTTGAATAGACTTCAATAAAAAGGCTTCCAATGGGATGCAAGCCTTTGAAGGAAACTGACCTGGATCAATGCCTCAGGCTAGTGGCTGATTCGTGATGGAAGATTTCATGCCTAAGACCTTCTCAGCATTGACAGCTCTACTAATGAAGGACCGATTTTCCTGACCTTTCAAATGCCAACACTGATCTGGTCCAAAGGTCAACCTGGAATCGGGTGAATCTGAAGGAAAGCAAAGATCCTTTAGGGTGTAATATCTGTTTGGGTTTTTCCTAATACCAACTGCTGTTTTGCGAATGGGGTCAGCTGGTGCACATAGCTCCCAGCACCAGAGAGAATTTTAATGATTGAAAAGAGCTGACAAGAGAGTCAGCTCCTTTCAGACATTAAAATTAAGAGCGATGGTATAATGGTCACCAGAATTTGCTTTTACTTAAAAACGTACCATTTCTTTGGCAGCTGCTGCCACAAGGACAGGACAGTGAAGTTGGATTAAAGCACAGGACAGCCCATCTCCTGAGGCCTATTTGACTGGTGCTACTTGCCATTTTTATGTTCCTGGTGTTGAGCAATTCCTCAGTTATATAGCTGTCTCATGACTGAATGTTCCACACCTCTTAATGTCGACAGCTCTGCAAATTATATGTATTGCTAAATTTGTTTTCAGCATGACATGTTGTTTGATTGGGTGTAGGCAGAAAATTTTAAAATCATACACATTCCTTCCAAATGGTGCCCCTCCCCCACAATGTGTACCAATATGTGCATTCCTAGGGGGTTCGAGGGCAGCACCTTAGATAATTTTAATTTTATATTAAAAATATTGCACTCTTGTTAATTGTAGAGCATGTTTTTATTTCATAGTTCATAGAATTTTAATCTTTAATCAATTCCTGTGAGGTTGATCATTCCTAGCATGGATGAATCAGATATTCAGGATTGTAAGGGCAGAAGGGATTTTGTATCAATTGGCTGAAAATGGGCAGAGCATTATACATTGTAGTTAAACAATTAATATGAAATCAAAGGCTAAGTTTACTGCACATTTAAAAAAATAAACAATACAAAGAAACTAAAACTACAAATACTTAAACATGTATTAGAAGAACAAAACAAACTAATAATCTCCCTCTGTCTCATTCCCTCCCATGTTCTTTCCTTCATTCCCCCCCCCCGCCCTTTGTCTCTCATTTCCTTATGGAAGGCAGATAGCGTGTTATATGATGACTGATCGCACTCTTTATCATCTCTCGCAGAATGACTGATCTGGGGGTAGGTGCAAAAGCCATAATCGAACAGCATGCATTTCAAGAGATGTTGGTTGCTCATCCCTACTCTGAATGTTCGTAGGAACATGAGTAGGCCATTCAGCCCCTCGAGCCTGTTCCGCCATTCAATGAGATCATGGCTGATCTGTATCTTAACTCCATCCACCTGCCTTGGCTCCAGATCTCTTAATACCCTTGGCTAGCAAAAATCTATCAATCTCAAATTTAAAATTATTATTTGAACATCTGCTGCTTTTTGTGGGAGAGAGTTCCACACTTGAACCAGTCTTTGCGTGAAGAAATGTTTCCTAACTTCCCTCCTGAATGGCCTGGCTCTGATTTTAAGGTTATGTCCTCTTGTCCCAGACTCCCTCACCACCGGAAAAAGTTTCTTTCCATCTATCCTATCAATTTCTTTCAAAGTCCTGTCAAATCACCCCTTAACCTTTTATATTTCAGGGAAAACAAGCCTAGTTTTTATAATCTCTCCATATAATCCAACTCTTGGAGCCCTGGTAACATTCTGGTGAAACTGCGCTGCACTCCTTCCAAGGTCAATATATCCTTTCAAAAGGTGCGGTGCCCGGAACTGTACACAGTACTCCAGATGTGGTCTAACCAGGGCTTTGTATAGGTGTAGCAAAACGTCCTCCCCTTCATGTTCTTGCCCTCTAGTTATAAATGTTAACATTCCATTAGCCTTTTTGATTATTTTTTGTACCTATTACATTTTAGTGATCTGTGTACCATCTACAAGTGGTAACGATCTGGAATGCATTGCCTGAAAGGGCGGTGGAAACAGATTCAACAGTAACTTTCCAAAGAGAATTAGATAAATACTTGAAGGGAAAAAATTACAGGGCTATGGGGAAAGAGCAGGGGAATGGGACTAATTGAATAGCTCTTTCAAAGAGGCATGATGGGCTGAATGGCCTCCGCCTGTGCTGTACCTACTATGATACTGTGGATCCCTAAATCTCTTTGGACCTCCACTGTTTTTAGCTTTTCACCATTTAATAAATGCTTGGAGCAATCCTTCTTTGGTCCAAAATGGATGACCTCACACTTACCTGTGTAGAAATTAATCTCCCACACTTTAGCCCTCACTTAATCTATCAATGTCTCTTTGTAATTTTATGCTCCCTTCTACACTACTTACTATGCCACCAATCTTTGTGTCCTTGGGTTCTTTAGACAGGACCTCCCCTTCACAAATCCATGTTGGGTCTCTCTAATCAGCTCATATATCTTTAAGTGCTGAAGACTTGTGCTCCAGAACGAGCCGCGCCTCTAGCCAAGCTGTTCCAGTACAGCTACAACATGGCATCTACCCGACAATGTGGAAAAATGCCCAGGTATGTCCTGTCCACAAAAAGCAGGACAAATCTAATCTGGCCAATTACCGCCCCATCAGTCTACTCTCAATCATCAGCAAAGTGATGGAAGGTGTCATCGACAGTGCTATCAAGCGACACTTACTCACCAATAACCTGCTCACCGAAGCTCAGTTTGGGTTCCGCCAGGACCACTCGGCTCCAGGCCTCATTACAGCCTTGGTCCAAACATGGACAAAAGAGCTGAATTCTAGAGGTGAGGTGAGAGTGACTGCCCTTGACATCAAGGCAGCATTTGACCAAGTGTGGCACCAAGGAGCCCTAGTAAAATTGAAGTCAATGGGAATCAGGGGGAAAACTCTCTAGTGGTTGGAGTCATACCTAGCACAAAGGAAGATGGTAGTGGTTGTTGGAGGCCAATCATCTCGGCCCCAGGGCATTGCTGCAGGAGTTCCTCAGGGCAGTGTCCTCAGCCCAACCATCTTCAGATGCTTCATCAATGACCTTCCCTCCATCATAAGGTCAGAAATGGGGATGTTCGCTGATGATTGCACAGTGTTCAGTTCCATTCATAACCTCTCAGATAACGAAGCAGTCTGTGCCTGCATGCAGCAAGACCTGGACAACATCCAGGCTTGGGCTGATAAATGGCAAGTAACATTCGTGCCAGACAAGTGCCAGGCAATGACCATCTCCAACAAGAGAGAGTCCAGCCACCTCCCCTTGATATTCAACGGCATTACCATCGCCGAATCCCCCACCATCAACATCCTGGGGGTCACCATTGACCAGAAACTTAATTGGACCAGCCACATAAATACTGTGGCTACAAGAGCAGATCAGAGGCTGGGTATTCTGCAGCGAGTGACTCACCTCCTGACCATCTACAAGGCACAAGTCTGGAGTGCGATGGAATACTCTCCACTTGCCTAGATGAGTGCAGCTCCAACGCTGAAGAAGCTCAACACCATCCAGGACAAAGCAGCCTGCTTGATTGGCACCCCATCCATCACCCTAAACATTCACTCCCTTCACTACCGGTGCACCGTGGCTGCAGTGTATACTGTCTACAGGATGTACTGCAACAACTCACCAAGGCTTCTTCAACAGCACCTCCCAAATCCACGACCTCTACCACCTAGATGGACAAGGGCAGCAGGCACATGGGAATAACACCACTTGCACGTTACCCTCCAAGTCACACACCATCCTGACTTGGAAATATATCGCCGTTCCTTCATCGTTGCTGGGTCAAAATCCTGGAACGCCCTACCTAACAGCAGTTTGGGAGAACCTTCACCACACGGACTGCAGCGGTTCAAGAAGGCAGCTCATCACCACCTTCTCAAGGGAAATTAGGGATTGGCAATAAATGCTGGCCTTGCCAGCGACGCCCACATCCCATGAACGAATAAGACAAAAAGAGCTCAATACCTTTGTCCTTAATTATAGATTCCAATAACTTCCCCACAACAGATGTTAGACTAACAGGCTTATAGTTTCCTGGCTTCTCTCTCTCTCACCTTTCTTAAATAATGGAGTTACATTTGCAATTTTCCAATCTAAAGGGACAATTCCTGAATTGAGAGAGCTTTGGAAGACTATGGCTAAAGCATCTGCAATTTCCTCACCTACTTCCTTTAAAACTCTGGGGTGGAAACCATCAGGTCCTGGGGATTTGTCAGTCTTTATTGCCATTATTTTTTCTAATACTGGTTTCTAATTTACATTAACTTTAGTGAGTTCCAGTCCTTGATTCATTATTAGTTTCCATATTAGAGACTGGAATTCTAATTGGATTTTACTGAGGCCTGGAAGGATCAAGTAAAATCAATTTAGAACAACATTTTTAACAATACACAACTTTCCAAACAATGCAGGGCACATGACCACCTCTACAGTTTCAGTCTTTCCAATCTATAACACCAGGCAGTCATAAACTCAGGAAGTTGGGATGCTTCCACCAACACTGTATGAGCCTAATTTTAAAAGAATTCCTTATCTTTTGAAGACAGTTTCAAATTCTATAAGTCGCTCAGAAAGATCTGCTAATGAAATATTTCAAAATGAATTTCATCCGAAATCTTTAATGTTTAACTTTTTTTATTGCAAGGATTCAATTTTCTTAGCCAAGAGTTCAATTATTTTACTGTAAGAGTTCAATTATTAACGGCAAAGATTCAGCCATTGTCAATCAGCAACCTGCCAGACTTCCAAGGGCTGGTCTCTTAAAATTTGAACTGTCTAAGGTTTCTTTATATGGCCTGGAAGGAAGTGGGCCATGTGCGTGTGTAACGTTCCTGTTCAAAAAAAATCATCTTCAAGAGGGGTATGTGCGTGACTATTCTGTGCAACAGTCAATGTCCTGCAAATTAGATCCCCAAACAAAGCACAGGAACGCCGTCATGTGCAGTTGTGAATGGTACTTCTTGAAACCATGGTTTTCCATGGTGATCTTCAGAATTGGCACCTCAAGTGGCTTTTGACCTCTGTTAATTTGGTTCAAATACAGTCCAGATTGATGGGATGAAAGTCTTTTTAATCTGCTGCCTCTCTTACTCCTCTGTCTCGCCTCTGTGGTCCACCTCTGGGGGACTGTACTAACTTGGTTTAACTCCTACCTAACCCAATGTAGTCAGCACATCTCCAGCAACGTTATCTCCTCCCGCTCTTGTGCAATCATCTCTGGAGTAGCCCAAGAGGAAATCCTTGGCCCCCTCCTTTTCCTCATTTACATTCTGCCCCTTGGTGACATTGAGTGTAATTTTCAACTTCACCACCTGGGTGGTAATGTGGTGGAATGGTTCGCTTTCCTGTAATCGAACCCGTCCGATTTTCATTACATTGCAATCACCGCCCAGGCAGTGAAGTTAAAAATTACCCCAATTATCTGTTTCCTGGCATCAGCTTTCATATCTATGCTGATGACATCCTGTTGTACCTCTTCATCACCATGCTTGATTTGACGTTACTTCTGTGTTGCCAGACTGCCAATCTGACATTAAGTCGTGGATGAGGGAGAATTTTCTCCAGTGGAACACTGGGAAAGCCTCGTGTAGGGTTAAAACCACTGTGAACAGTGTTACATTTGAAGGAAAGGGTTAACTGTGCCCCTTATAAAACATTACATTTGAAACTGCAAACACAGCACCTGCCAGAATTTGAAAAGCTTTTAGAACAACTGCAGGAATCTGAAGAACTTTCAGAAATTTCCAACGGGCGTTTAGCTTGTGAAAATAACTGAAAAGAAAAGGGAGGAAGTCTTTGAAGCCATTAGAATCGGAGATAAGACGGCTATAAAACAAGTCTGTGTATAGATAGGAGAGGCGCTACCCATTCTAATTACCCAAGGACATGATTTGAAACCATAAGGGCTGTTGGAATTATTGAATGAAACAATGTATGCAGGGCCATAAAAGAATCTAAACAAAGATAAGAGGAGCCCCCATATTCCATTGGTTTGAGATAATTGCACCTAGTCTTAACTGAGGTACATCAAAGAGACCTAGTAATGGATGAAGCCTAGCAACAAAGGGAATGAATGGACAAAAAGAATGACACTTTCCACCAATCCTATGCCCCATTGGTCAAAAACAATATAAAACGACCTTGCGACGAGAACAGACACTGCAGTCGAAGAGCTTCAAAGAAAGCTTACAGGAAGGATGTCCAACGGAAGAAGAAAAGAACCTCAAGTGCCGAAAAGCTGATCACTTTAACAGCCTTGATGCTCCTACTACCTACTTACTGTTTGCATGCCTGTAGAAGACTTTTGGATTCCCTTTTATGTTGGCCGCCAGTCTATTCTCATACTCTCTCTTTGCCCCTCTTATTTCCTTTTTCACTTGCCCTCTGAACTTTCTACATTCTGCCTGGTTTGCACTTGTGTTATTAACCTGACATCTGTCATACGCCCCTTTTTTCTATCTTACTCACTATCTCCTTTGTCATCCAGGAAGCTCTGGCTTTAATTGCTCTACCTTTCTGCCTCGTGGGAATGTACCTAGACTGTACCCGAACCATCTCCTCTTTAAAGGCTGCCCACTGTTCACTTACAGTTTTGCCTGCCAATCTTTGATTCCAATTTACCCAGGCCAGATCTGTTCTCATCCTATTGAAATTGGCCCTCCTCCAATTGAGTATTTTTACCTTAGAGTGGTCCGTGTCCTTTTCGATAGCTATTCTAACCCATATGATATTATGATCGCTGTTCCCTAAATGTTCCCCCACTGACACTTGCTCCAATTGGCCCGCCTCATTCCCTAGAACCAAGTCCAGCAATGCCTCCTTCCTCATTGGGCTGGAAATGTACTGGTTAAGAAAGTTATCCTGAACACATTTCAAAAATTCCTCCCCCTCTTTGCCCCTTATATTATTATTGTTATCTCAGTCTATATTAGGATATTAGCGGGGAGGCGGGATGGCAGCGGGGGTGGGGATTGGGCGCGTGGGTAACCTGCCCAATAAAATCCATCCGTTCCCCATGTGATCGCAGGTAAATTGGAGCCACTTAAGCATCACAGGCTGTAAGCTGGAGGAGCTCTATTTAAAGGGGCAGTCCTCCAATGGCTGCTCCTGGAGGAAACAACCAAGTAGCGCAATGGAGCAACCCGGGGAAAGGCTGCTCCTAGATTCAGTGATGCTTCACTCCAGGTGCTACTGGATGGGGTGAGGAGGAGGAGGAATGTGTTCTACCCGGCGGACGGGAGGAAGTGGTCTGCCAACACTTCTCCATCACATCACTCCTCACACTCACTCAAAGCTCATCCTCAACTTACCTGCACTTCCTCACCTCCCCAGTACTCACCCCACCACTACCGCTCAACCCAATCCTCATACAAAGTCATGGCTCTGTCTCATACTCACCCTCTGAAGCATCTCTTTCATGGTCAGCCGCACCCAAACCAATGCATTCAGCAGTTGGCCACGTCACCATCACTCACTCATGCGTCTCTACGTTATAGGAGAAGAGAGCCCAGAATGCACGGGAGAGGACTAGGACCGGAGGGGGTCCGCAACAGGTGGTCGTGCTCACAGGCGCGGAACAGGAGGTACCGCACCCTCGAGTGCCTGTCCGTCGGGGACGCCGAGACTGGCACCCGACAAATTTCTGGTGACAGAACTTGAACATTCAGCACACACAATATCAATTGATGTTAACATGCCTTGCCATCTTCAGCACCTCAACATCTGTCATCATGCTTAATATTGCCCTCTGTTCTCTTACAGGGCCTTCAGTGACTGCTGTGACAGCGGAGGGTGATTCCTCAGAGGACCTGCCAGCCCCTGAGGGTTGCACCGTCACATCTGAGCGAGCCATCCACCAGCGCAGATACACACCCCTCACTGGGTCCCCGTCCGCAGTTAGTTGGGTCGCACCTGGTAAGTTACCACACACGTGAGCACAAGCAGACACCAGTGGCAGGGGCAGCTGTGGAGAGTCCGTGGGAGCACTCTTCTCCAGGCTCTGCTCAGCTGGACACAGATACTGAACCCTGGGGGCCATCCATTAAAAGGAGAATGATTGAGGGGCAGCAGAACATTTGCGAGATGCTGGAACAGGTGCCATGCGAAGTCTTAACAGTCGCGCAGAGGATGGAGGAGTCCAACTCCTGCATGAGTGGAATGGTGGCACAGGTACAGGAGGGGATCTCTGAGATAGTGTCACAGGGACATGAGGGCATCGCTGAGATAGTGTCGCGGATAAGTGCGGGAACATCTGCGAGGGAGAGAAGGCTAGCCTCCATGGAGCTTGAAGCACGGCTCACAAATGAATCCATTCAGGCCCTGACAAAGGCCGTTTGGACTCAGGGTGAACAACATTCTGCCGCCTTAAACAGACAGGCAGATACTCTAGCACTGGCCTTACGAGGCTTCACACATGTCCTCCAAACTGTCGTCCAGCCGAGTGCTAGGAGTGATGTGGGCCTGGCCAGGGGGAGGGATGATGGCAAAAGGGGACATGGAAGTGGGGACGCCATTCAAAGAACCCCCACGTCTCACCCGTTGCCCCTCTCAACCAATACCCACAATGCTGCCTCCTGTCCAGGTGGCCGAGTCTGCCCCTGCACAGGTGCAGGTGGAGCAGTCTTTGGAGGGGCCCTCACGGGCACCGAATCCTTGAGGGCGTAGGCCCAAAGCATCTAATTGGTCAGAGAATGAACAAGAGCAACCTGCCGCTACCTCTGCCACAGGGGATACACCACCTAGAAGTAGTCGGAAGCAAAAGGCGAAGGTTTTATAAGCACAAAGGGATGCACAAGGGTGTTTGACGGTTGGTCATTTTTAAAATTTATATTTGCTTTTTATTAAACGCACATTAAATGTTATTATTGTCACCACTATTGCCACGTCTTGGCCATTCTGGCTTCTGTAATAAGGCCCTTTAATGAGGTTCACCATGTATGCTCACATTTGATGCCACCCATTGGGTCACTCTACAGTGGGCGTTTGTGTAGTTGCAGGACTGTTTTGTGCAGGGAGGGGGCGTGGGAGGGCTGGTGTGGCTGCTGCTCTATCCAGGTGGTGAGGACTGGAGTCTTCACACTGTCTGATGTTAGGAGAACCGTTCATATATCAGTGACTCCCTGGCCTTACGAGCAGCCAGGTGAGCTGCTGTTCTGCCCTTGGGTTGATCCTCCTCTTCCATCTCCTCCTCCTCCTCCTCCTCAATGTGGATGGCAGATGTGGATGGGGCTTCCTCAAGTGGCAGGGCACGAACAAGAGGAACCTGCCTCTCTGTTGTGCCATGTTGTGTAGGGCACAACATCGTCCCACTCTGTCTGGTGCGTATTGAAGCGCTCCCCCGGAACAATCAAGCACACCTTGAGCAGCCCTATAGCATGCTCAATTGTAGACCTGGTAGCGATGTGGCTGTCGTTATATCGACGTTGTTGCTCGGTGGTGGGGTTCCTCAGAGGTGTCATGAGCCGTGTGTGCAGGGGGTATCCCTTGTCCCCGAGGAGCCAGCCCTTGCGGGTGTTTGGTGTATGGAAGAGGGTCGGGATGTTGGACTCCCAGTGGATGAAGGAATCGTGGCAGCTGCCAGGGTACCTGGCGCAGACGTGAAGGAATCTCTTGCGGTGGTCACAAACGAGCTGAGTGTTGATAGAGTGATAGCCCTTCCTGTTGATGAACAGTCCTGGCTGGTGTGGAGGTGCCCGTATTGCTATATGGGTGCAATCGATTACACCCTGCACCCGTGGGAAGCCAGCCACTGCGTGGAATCCCACTGCCCTCTCCATCTCGCTGAGGTTGTCCATGGGGAAGTTGATGTAGTGCGAGGCCCTGCGAAACAAGCCATCAGTGACCTGCCTTATGCACTTGTGTGCAGACGACTGAGAGACCCCGGCGATGTCCCCGGTGGCATCCTGGAATGATCCACAGGCGAAGAAGTTGAGCGCAGTGGTGACTTCGATAGCAACAGGTAAGGAGATGGTGCTCGGCCCAGCCGGGAGCAGCTCGGCATGAAGGAGTCTGCGACTACCTGGCGACTGACTCTGAGCCTCCGTATGCATTGCTCCTCAGAGAGGTCCAGGAAGCTGAGCCTCGGTCTGTACACCCTGTTGCAAGGGTAGTGCCTCCTGTGACGTCGCTCTCTCTGTTGTTGCCCTCCGTGCTATTGTGCAGGTGTGTGTGGCGCAGCACTGTGTTGTGGAGCTCCACGTGGCGGAGGTGGACGGCACGCCTGGCGAGGCTGGTGATGTTGCTCGTCCTCGGATGAAGTGATGAATGCAGCCATGGCGCCCCCCCATCCTGACGGTGTGAGTTTGAGGGGGTCCGCAAAGTAGATAAATGTGTTTGCACAGCAGAGTCTTGGGTGGAAAGTAAGAATTTTGAGTGGAAACACAAAGGTCTTGCAGCCAAAACTTTGTCTGAAGTGACAGAGTGCCCCTGCAGCAATAAATGACGTTTTCTCCCCACCTGTCAAATAATCATTTGCATCTCCCACTGGCTGCTGGCTGAAACACGTCTGTTGCAACAGGGAGTGTTTCCCACAGCACGGAAAACATGTTGAGGATCCTTCAAAATTGCACCCCTGCCAAAATGTCTACTCAATCAGGTATCGCAAGTACCTCAACTATGTGTACAAGTATGTAAATCATCATCCTTTAATTGCTGGTGGGTGTCCTGCATTCGGGAGGCGCGCACGCACATGAACGCATCACTGAGGAACCCGGAAGTCAGCGGGTTGGAGCCGGGCTCCGAACCCGCTCCGGATTTCTACGATTTTAGGAGCCCCCAAGGCACCTGCTTCGCCATCCGAAAATCGGCCCCTTGAAGTCCCAAGTTATCACTACTCTATAGCTTTTGCACCTCTCTGTAATTTCCCTGCAGATTTGCTCCTCAATATCCTTCCCACTAGTTGGTGGCCTATAGAATACACCCAGGAGTGTAAATAGCACCTCTTTTATTTCTTAACTCTAACCTAATAGATTCTGTCCTTGACTCCTCCAGGATATCCTCTCTCTCCAGTACTCCAATATTCTCCTTAATCAATACTGCCACCCCCCCCTCCTTTCTTTCTTTCCTTTCCTATCTTTCCCGAGCACCTTGGGGGAAAAATTGGATAGGGGCCATTTTTGGGCGTAGGTAGCGTGATGTGCTATTACCCCACGCCCAGTGACCCCTGCGCAGGCAGGATGCAAGTTTCGGCCCGCCTGAGGACTTACCTGTAATCAGTGTTCCTGTCCAGGCCTTGCATGTGGAATCAATGCAATTCGCACTTTCTGCCACCAAAGGGAGGTCAATCTCTTAAAAGGAGGATGTTTCTTGGAAATCTCTTAAAGGTAGCTGGTACCTGTTATTTGCTGAAAATAACAGTCTAGTATCTGCACGGAGTCTGAACGGAGATCAGACATCGCACACATAAAACACAGATGCAGGTCCCATCCCTATGTTTACACACTGATGAGTTATGTTAAAACATTGAATAAATGTTGCGCACTACTAAATCCTACATCCTCCAATCTGTACACCAGACCTCACCAATCTGCCAATCTGAGTTGGGTACCAGGCCTGCAAGAGTGCCTGCACCAAGGTTCTCTGCTGATCCACAAGAGACCTTGGTGCAAGAGGTGGTCAGAAGGAGGGACATCCTATATCCGCGGGGGTGGGAGGGTAAGAGGCCCTCCAGACATATATCCAAAAGGCAGTGGGAGGCAGCGGGGGATGAAGTCAATGCCAGGTGCACAGCATCGTTAACATGGATGCAGTGCAGGAAGAAGTTCAATGCTTTGACATGAGTGGTCAAGGTGAGTGAGGTCAATTGTCAACTGGTATCTCCTACCAACTGCTCCACGCACTACACCCCCCATTCCCCACATACCAACAAACTCTTTCCATCAGTACTCAACTCTTCCAATCAGATGCTTCCTCCCTCCCTTACACATTACCACTGTTTCAAGCCGCCCTCCCACAACTCACAGGCCACACACATCGGCAGCTATTCAACCATGACAGGCACATCACCTAGACACACGTCCCCTTTCTTGCAGGAGAAGGTGGCGCATATCAGGAGGCAGCAAGTGGCAGTGGCATTTAGCCGCTAGAGCCAGTTCCGCCATTCAATGACATCATGATGGACCTGTGACCTAACTCCATATACCCGCCTTAGCCCCATATCCCTTCATACCCTTGGTTCACAGAAATCTATCAATCTCAGATTTAACTTTCACAAGTGAGCTAGCATCAACTGCCGTCTGCAGGAGAGCGTTCCAAACATCTCCCACCCTTTGCCTGTAGAAGCATTTCCTAACTTCACTCCTGCACGTCCTGGCTCTAAATGTTAGGCTACATCCCCGCGTCCTAGTATTCAAGTGTAGGAGACCTCCAAAAACAGTTACAAATGTCTTGGCAGCCAGAAGCAATAATCCAGCCACTAACGTGTAAATCCTGCATGGTCCCTTTAACTAGCACCGGTGGTGGGGGTGGGGGGTTCCTCCAGGCACTCTAAGACACGTTCAGATGGTCGAGGTTAAGACTTTGTGTTGAGTTGAGTGTTAAGTTGCACATTGATTGAAGCCATTTTCTCCCTACTTTACATGATTCCAGCATTCGTTATCTGCGCCTGCGCTAACTCCTATACCAAGGTGGCGTCTGGCGCACGTCATGCTGGAAACGTGCGTGCGCATCCAAGACACCATCTTGGACATCGAAGAGGCCGTGTAGCGCCGAAACAACAGACGCTACACGGCCCAATTTAGCGCCCCTTGTATCCAGGAATATTTAGTACCCAATCCTGCCCTTTTTTGAGCCAGGTCTCAGTTATCGCCACAACATCATATTCCCATGTGACTATTTGCGCCTGCAGCTCACCAAGCTTATTTACCACACTTTGTGCGTTTACACACATACATTTCAAACTAGTCTTAGACCTTCTTGTACTTTTTCTTAGTCTGATCCCACCTAATACTGTACTATTACTTATTCTAGTGCTATTTTTCTCCCCCGATACTTTGTGCCCCCTGTTTCTTATTTCCAATGCTACATCCTGGTGCCCATCCCCCTGCCAAATTAGTTTAAACCCCCCCACCCACAGCACTAGCGAACCTCCCCATGAGGACATTGGTCCCAGTTCCGTTGAGGTGCAACCCGTCCAGTCTGTACAGGTCCCACCTTCCCCAGAACTGGTCCCAATGCCCCAGGAATCTAAAGCCCTCCCTCCTGCACCATCTCTCCAGCCATGCGTTCATCTGCTCTATCCTCCTATTTCTATGTTCACTAATGCATGGCACCGGGAGTAATCCAGAGATTACTACCTTTGAGGTCCTGCTTCTTAATCTCTTTCCTAATTCCTTAAGATCTGCCTGCAGGACATCATCCCTATTTCTACCTATGTCGTTGGTACCGATACGGACCATGACTTCTGGTTGTCACCACCCCCTCCCCCGCAAGAATGTTCTGCAGCCGCTCAGTGACATCCTTGACCTGGCACCAGGGAGGCAACATGCCATCCTGGAATCACATCTGCGGCCGCAGAAACGCCTGTTTACTGAATACTGGTTAGAGAGTGAGATGCCCTCAGGGGACTCCTGCACTACCTGCCTGGTCCTCCCTGTCTATCTGGTGGTTACCCAATCCCTCAGCCTACACTCTCAAGTTGTGATGTGGCCACCTCTTGAAAAGTGCTATCCACGTAGCTCTCAGCCTCGCAGATGCACTGCAGTGAAGCCAGCTGCTGCTCAAGCTCCAAAATCTGGGAAGCGTCCTGGAGTTCCCACGTGGCACAGGCCTTGCATTCGACGGGTGTGAGCTGCCCTGCCATGCCTTGATTAGAGTGTTTACTAAACTTAACAAAAATAAATTAAGCCTTAAAAAAAAACTCAACAGAGAAAGAAACCCTCACCAGCTACCAGCCAATCAGCTCCTTCCTCGTGATTTGCCTGATGCTTGAATGAATTGTTAAATCATTGAATAATCATGTTGCGAACTACTAGGTGTACAACGGTTAGAGTAAGGTCATATGTATGGTTTGATTTTGCTTCATGCATGCTCGTATGAATTATATCATTAAATAATTATTTTTGATTAATGAAACTACTGCGAGTGTGACTTTCTTTGACTGACTATTGTCCAAGTTCAAGAAGCACTGGAAAATCAGGTTTTCCCTACACTTTGATCCTCCCATAATCTGTCTACTTTCTCCTGACTTCAACCCCCCGGTAGTCACTCAGGCTGGTCCAACCTTAGTGCCCTTATAATGTTAAGCTGAGCTTCAAACCCCATATCCTATCCATCACCAAGACTACTTATTTCACCTCTGAAACACTTACCTCAAGTCTTGACTTCTCCAATACTTTCCTAGCCCCTGAGTTCCACCATACAGAAACTTCAACTTGTCCAAATTGCTGCCATCTGCATCCTGTTATGCACAAAGTTCTGTCCAACTGTCATCCCTGTCCTCGCCAACCTCCACTGGCCTTCTCCCTCTCAACCAAAATCTTTATTCTTATTTACAAATCCCTCCCTGGCCTTGCCCCATTCTACCTCTGAAACTCCTTCCCTAAATTTGTATTGCTGCTTACCCTGCCTTTGAAAGCCGTCTTTTCAACTCTGCTTTCACTCATCTCCCATAACTCTTTTAGAACCACTCAGTGACCTCGCTCTTTACCGTGAGGTGCTCTGTGACATTTTATTAGGTGGAGGGCACTATATTAATGCAAATTGTAATTAAGTTGAGAGTACTTAGGGCTGGCACTGGGTATCTGAGATGGAAAATGTTCAATTTTGCAACACCAACATCTGTACCATATTTAGGAATGTGAATGAGAATAAACATGCAGTCAAACGCTTGAAGGCTTATTAATAATTATATGTTACATATTTACTCACGACAAACACTGAGATTACAAAGGATAATTTGCCGGAGAAGATACCCACATTACAGTCGAGTGAGTTCAACCTTCCAGATGGCTCCCTTCGATAAAGTACCACTGTATAGTAGGCACATGACTAAGGTCAGAGCAGGGGACAAGTAGCAGAATGGATAGTATGCTGGCTATGCGACAGAAAACAGAGTGGGGGGTTAAAGGTAGCTACTCAGACTGGCATAAGGATCGGTGCTGGGACCACTGTTGTTCACCATTTACATAAACAATTTGGACTCGGGAATCAGCAGTACAATATCAAAATTTGCGAATGACACCTATCTCTGTAACCTCCTCCAGCCCTACAACCCTCCGAGATCTCTGTGCTCCTCCAATTCTTGCCTCTTGCACATCCCCAATTTTAATTGGTCCACCATTGGCGGCCGTGCCTTCAGCTGCCTAGGCCCTAAGCTCTGGAATTCCCTCCCTAAACCTCTCCGCCTCTCTACCTCTCTCTCCTACTTTAAGGCGCTCCTTAAAACCTACCTCTTTGACCAAGCTTTTGGTCACCTGTCCTAAAATATCTCCTTATGTGGCTCGGTGTCAAATTTTGTTTGATAATTGCTCCTGTGAAGCACCTTGGGATATTTTGCTACGTTAAAGGCGCTATATAAATGCATGTTATTGTTGGTATAGTCAATACTGAGCAAAACTGTGACAAATTACAAGAAGACATTATTAAACTTGCAGAATGGATGTGTAATTGGCACATGAATTTCAATATAGATAAGTGTGAGGTGGTGCATTTTGGTAGGATGAATAAGGAGGCAACATATTCCTTGGAAAATAATAGTCTAAATGGGATAGATGAGCAAAGGGATCTAGGAATACAGATACACATCACTAAAAGTAGCAACATAGCTTACTAAGGCCATTAAAAAAAGCAACCAACGCACTGGGGTTCCTGATTTACTATCTCAAAATCCCTCATCATTTTAAACACCTCAACCCTGAACCTTCTTTGTTCTAATGAATAATTCTAATGTCATCTTGCTTAACAGAAAAAAATTCAGAACAAGTAAAGACTAACTACTGCAGTCCAATTTTATAGACAATTAATTAATATTATGTACTTTTTGATTAATCCTCACTGAGGCAGCATTTTACCACTTAACTCCTTAACAGGGGCGTTAGTGAGTGGCTACAACAGTGACATCCGTGGCAATGAATGGGAATTACAGCATGAACTGTGTTACTGTACATTAACTGAAGGGGACAGAAAACTACAATCAAGAAGTGGAGATGCCGGTGATGGACTGGGGTTGACAATTGTAAACAATTTTACAACACCAAGTTATAGTCCAACAAATTTATTTTAAATTCCACAAGCTTTCGGAGGCTTCCTCCTTCGTCAGGTGAACGTTTTTTTCCACACCGTTCACCTGACGAAGGAGGAAGCCTCCGAAAGCTTGTGGAATTTAAAATAAATTTGTTGGACTATAACTTGGTGTTGTAAAATTGTTTACAACTACAATCAAGAAGACATGCAGAATAGAGAACATAAGTTCAATATGGGGAAAGTGCAGGGGAGTGGGTCCAATTGGACAGCTTTTTCAAAGAGCCACACAGCACAATGGGAAGAATGGCCTCCTTCTGTTCTGTATGATTCTATGATTCTATGAAATAAATCACAATGTTAACTTAGACAGCTAGTTAATATGTGCCAAGGCATATTTGAAATATTGGGGTACTTGAGGCTTGTTTGAGTTGCTTTCAGCATTATGTTTGAACTGTTCTGAACTACATGTGCCCTGAACAGTTATTTACTACATTTTTAAGCTACAATATTCCTTTGTTTATGACCAAAATAATTATACCCTGCAATTTTTTTCTTTTTAAGTATTTATCCAATTCCCTTTTGAAAGTTACTATTGAATCTGCTTCCACCACCCTTTCAGGCAGTGCATTCCAGATCATAACAATTCGCTGCATAAAAACATTTCTTCTCATCTCCCCTCTGGTTCTTTTGCCAATGACCTTAAACCTGTGCCCTCTGGTTACCGACCCTCCTGCTAGTGGAAACAATTTCTCCCTATGTACTCTATCAAATCCCTTTAAAATTTTGAACACCTCTATTAAATCTCCCCTTAACCTTCTCTGCTCTAAGGAGAACAATCCCAGCTTCTCTAATCTCTCCACATAACTGAAGTCTCTTATCCCTGGCACCACTCTAGTAAATCTCCTCTATACCCTCTCCAAGGCTCCAATTTCAAAATTAATAGAACAATGCTTATATTGGGAGGCATAAGGCTGAAAGTCTTCCAGATACTGCTGCACCATTCAAACAGTTGTGTTTGATTGGGACTTTAAAGTTCACAGATAGCTATAGGGCCATTGTTTTAGACCATAAGGACTTTTAGGTGCCATTAAGCTCATCAAGCCTGCTCCTTTTTAAATCCCACTCATCATATCCCACAATTCCTCCCCCTCCAGAAACCCACTTATCGACAAAGCAATTTAAAAAAATTCCCTTTCTTGTTTTAGTTTAAGTTTTAGTGATGCTCCAAATAGTGATTTTTTAAACCAATTTTCTCCAAACTTACCCAGCCTTTTTCAAGTTCCAATATTTTTGCCTTGAATTTATGCCATTTATTTGACAATAAAAATAGAACCTGACCTCCCCTCTGTCCCAAATAAAAATAATTTTTGAATCAACAACAAAAACAGACTTCAAGTATACTGTACCAGTTTTCCCAACATCCATGCAGATGGGTCCTCATCACTGCTGTTCGGATCAGGTGCCAACTCCACATAATATGCTCTCCAGATCTCAAGGATACTCCATGGGTTTATTGGAAAGGACCAGACTTTTTTAGTCTGGCCATGATTGGCAGAAAGAATCTTGCCAAAGACAGGATAGTTTTCGTGAATTGCTGCTCCTGTGAGGATGAATGCAACCTTCTGATCCTGCTCTACTTCTGAAATACTCTTTATGGCCTCACGACATACTGGATTATGATCTACCATTGCAGCAGCTCATGGTTAATCCAAAGTGACTTCTTTTGCAGTTACTCCTATAGGATGTTTCTAAGTGGATGACCGGTTAAAGGGAGTATCTTCAGTTTGCTTATGACTTCAACTGCAGAGGTAAAAAAATCATCAGCCACATCATCTGTCATTGAATCTGCCCTGTCGACAGTCGTATAGATCCCCTGATGGGCTTCAAGGTCAACAATATCCTTCTGGTTGTTGAGCACTGTGGCCTGATTGCCTGAAGAGCAGAGACCGTTAGCTACTCTTACTTGGCAGGTGCTCTTTGTTGTAAGGCAAACGTACCTCTGCCAATGTTACATCGAGTTACATCCAATCTACAGCACAGAAACAGGCCATTCGGCCCAACTGGTCTATGCTGACGTTTATGCTTCACATGAGCCTCCTCTCTCCCTACTTCATTGAACCCTATCAGCATATCCTTCTATTTCTTTCTCCCTTGTGTGCTTATCTAGCTTCCTATTAAATGCACCAATGCTATTTGCCTTAATTACTCCTTGTGATAGCGCATTCCACATTCTAACCACTCTCTAGGTAAAGAAATTTCTCCTGAATTCCCCATTGGATTTATTAGTAACTATCTTATATTTATGATCTCTACTTTTGGATTTCCCCACAAGTGGAAACATTTTCCCTAAGTCTGTTCTATCAAATCCTTTCATTATCTTAAAGATCTCTATCAGGTCACCCCTCAGCCTTCTCTTTTCTGGACAAAAGAGCCTCAGCCTGTTCAGCTTTTCCTGATAAGTATATCCTCTTAGTTCTGGTATCATCCCTGTGAATCTTTTTTGCACCTTCCTGATGCCTCTATACCCTTTTATAATATGGAGACCAGAACAGTACACAGTACTCCAAGTGTGGTCTAACCAAGATTCTATACAAGTTTAACATGACTATTACACCAGGTCCCAACTGAGGCCCCTGCTGTGGGAACTGCTGACCTAGGAAGCCCTTGCCTATAGCCTCGCCCCTTCCATCAATGACAAGGTGGGAGTGGGCGGAGGCTCTAGCTCCACAAGTCCATTCCAGGAATCATCAGCGCAAGGCTGGAACCCAGCAAATCCAGGTCACGGTGGAATTTGTGACCGTTCCTGCAGACTCCAGTACCTCAGCACATAATCTCGTCTAACACATCAGTGCAGTACTGTGTGATTGCTGCATCTGTGGGGATACCAATGAGTCCTATATGCCTGTTTGGGTGGATGAGATCCCACAACACTGTTCAAACAAGAGTTGATTTCACCATCAATAGCAAAAAATTTAGAATAACTGGTCTCATCTAACTGCACTGGAAAATTAATTAATTGATTGTGAAGTGCCTTGAGATATCCTAAGGATGTGATAAAGTGCTGTATAAATACAAGTTCTTTCTTTCTTGTAATCTTGTAAATCCTAATGGTTACAGTTGACATCGGTTTGCCATTTGTGAACCTCCAATGGTTTAGCACCGTGCAACATTTCGCATTGTGCAGTTCACACCTTGCACTATTCTCCTGCTGGGCAGACCACTCGATTATCTAAAAAAAATCAACTCCAGCTCCTTAATGGTATTAGTTTTTGCGACCAACTTGATAGGCTGCAGAGTCTTTTCTGGTCTTGTTCCAATTTAGTCCGATTACCTTGAAGAAAGCAAACGGTGCTGGTGTGTGAAGAGATGTCAGAGTGCAAACTGGTTACTGGTGAAGTCCCAGTGGTGTTAGTGTTGGGGCCACTGTTGTTTCTTCTTATTACAAATGACTTAGAGAACAGAGTCCAGCCTCTAAGCAGGAGAAGCTCCAAGGAAATTCCAGGCCATAGTTTCCAGCCTTGCTCTATCCCTTATATTCCTCTCTTAACTCTGGCTGTATCTCCCCTCTCCTTTCAATGATAAAACAATCACAAAATACTGATTTAGTACTTGTGGCACTTCCCTAACCTCAGGCAGCAACTGTCCGATGTTGCTCTGCCCAGGTATTGTTGCAGAAGGGGCAAGGGTTATCAATAAATTAAATAACAAAACCAGGGAAAAGAATACAGGTCAATATTTCAAAATAATGGATTTAGGATTGAGTGGTATGTGTATGAATGCACAAAATATGCAAAACAAAATTGGAGCGTTAGAAGCATTAATAACTATTTCAAGTGTGTAAAGAGTGGAATATTTCTGTAATTCATGTTTATTTGGCATGCATTTAATGAAGCATCGTGATTTTATATTGAAGGAGCTGTACGCCATGAATATGACCTAACTAGGATCTCTTTCAATTATCACTGAAATGATTATGTTTAGCAGTTACAGCAACAAGCTTAGAAGTGTCTGCTACAGATATTAGTGGATAGGAGCATGCAGGTTGATAGGAAATTCCTTAATACAAATATTAACCCATTTAAAAGATGCCTATCATTGCCTGTGTTCAATAGCAGATGGAAGAATGTTATGCAAATGTTTTAAGCTTTGTCCATTAACATCACCACCATTCATTTCTAAACTATCGCTTTTAAAGTTAAAAAATATAAATTTACACAACCCCTTACCAAATGCATGATGGGCTCGCCCACCTGTTCAGAGTTCTGATTCAAATTGGCAGTCCTGGCAACACTTGGAAGAGATCAGTTCAATCGAATCATTTAAAAAAAGGTTTTAACACAGATAATTCAGGCTGTGGTTGGACATCAAATCACTGAAGCTTTGATGATTTTAATTGCGGCCCACACCACCTGTTTTAAAATAATTTGTTTTTGTTTGCGAGTTTGATTTATACTAACATTATTTAATTACGTCGATTTGAATTTCTCAATTTTGCCTCGAACAGTCCTCTTTGCTGGTCCCTCCCAGTGTTTTCCAGTAAATCAGCAACTCAGTCGGGCTGACTCCATGAGAGGTCACAAGTTTTTGAAAATTACAGACAGAAAACTTCACTTTTCTGGCATAAAAAGTCTGGTGGTGGTACAGCTCCACTGGAGTTATACTTAGCTTTTTGAGACACAACCCGATGTAGACATCTTCCAGCTTTAAGATCGGGATGTGCTTTGAAACGGTGAGGATTTTCTCTACAAGGTCGCCTGAAAAAACATATCCCGTTCCTGAACAAAAGGGCGGGTAGGTTCTGTGAGGATACTCCTCCTTTGTCATGTGCCACTTGCTCAAGGAGTACCTTATGGGCATCTCCTTAGCCTTGATAAACCCCGTGAAGAAACGAGTCCGGTTCTTCTCCGACAGAAGTTCGGTCAGGTAATAAGTATTTACAAACATATCGGAGTCGGTTTTCATCACGAAGGACGCTGATGGGCAGAACGTCTGCACCCACTCGATTCCCATCAGTACTTTCAGCGTGAGATTGTTGTATGTATCGGTGAAGTTTTTCTGGATTATGTCCTGGTAATAGAGGCTTTCGTTTAAGATTGTGGCCTGGGGGTACCTCTCATTATATCCTAGGAGGAAATAGGCGGCCGTCCTTTTCCGATCGATGTTGCGATCTCTACCCCAAGTCTGGCGGATGGCATCGCGCTGTTTCCACTGGGAATGTGTGACAGTCACCAGGAGGACCAGGAATGGAGGGTCGGTATCACAGTTCGACTCTGGGATAATCAGGAAATCGCCCCCATCTTTTGGGATCGATTTTTTATTTGTTTTATAGACTGTATAATTAATATTTATTTTTTCCAGGTAAAAGACACACATTAACAATGTCGAAATAGTACAGAGTGCACTAAGTAAAACCAGAAATTTGTTATTGATCATCTGAAAAGAGAACACAAAAAGAGGATTACATTCAGTGCAAGTTAATAGGAAGACAAGTTGCTGCAAAAGGTGCAATTCATTTCATTTACATTAGGTGCCTTAGTTAATTTAGGGTTCCTGTGAAGCGCCTTGGGACGTTTTACTGCATTAAAGGCGCTTAATAAATGCAAGTTGTTGACAAATCAGAATAATATACTCTGAGCGTTAATTTATACACATTACCCAAATACTGCACGTTATCTTGCCACTATCATCATTTAAAAAAGCATCATGATACAGAGCTGCCGATTGCCTGGTGGTTAAACCCACTGGACAGTGTAAATGTCATGGTTCTGGATATTTGATCATTGTTTTCTTCACGGAACAGCTGTGGGAATGAGTTACATTTAAATGTTGTGTTTTAAAACAAAGTGAATTCACACAGATTTCTCTCTTTTAAAAAAAAATATAAAGGCCACAGGCTGCAGCCATTGAAGCTGTGCAGTGAAGCCAGACAAGCCAGTTTGTGAAATGTCTACTTCAAACTGAGGCAACGATGGTCAATTTTCTCTTCCGAGGCCCATTAAGCCAATATGGTACCCTATTCATTTTAAGAATAGTAGGAGATGTGCTCTTTAAACCTGCACTCTAAACAGAGAGGAGAGAGAGAGAGACAAGTTTATTGACAGACCTGCTGGTGAATGTGAACAAGGCAGAAGTGAGAAGCACTGCCCTCCCAATGGCTAGGAATATAGGCAGAAAAGGACACGTTGGTAGTCAGTCAACCAGTTAAGCGCTTGCTGGCTTTCCGCCCGGGAGCTGCAGGGAGGGGTCCGGTCCGTTTTAATGGCCTTGCTTCACGGGAATACAGATGCAGCTTGTTGGCTTGCGGCTTACGAAGAACAGGTGGCCCTGAGGTTGCCAGATCAGCAGTCAGGTAAGTCGGTGGGGTTGTATTCAGAAGGGTTTTGCCAGGTAGAAGGGGGATGAGCCCAGGGCAGCAGGGGCCCCAAACCTACTTTGATGGGCTTGGAAGAGTACTCTTGCTGCTCCCGGCCCCACAAAGATAAATTTTAAACTTACCTGACAGGGCTTCAGCTCAAACGTCTGCCAGGTTTTAACAGAGCGGAGCGTCCATGGCGGATGCACAATAGGCAGTTAAAATTGCATCAGGGTCCTAATGGCATCACATGATTTGGCATTTGGCTACGAGGTTCCCGCTTGAGTCAGGTGAGTGACTCAACTGCTCAAGAACACAACGGCGTTTAACTGGGGGCGGAACTGGAAATGAGCAGTAATCTAGCACCGCTTGGATTTTAACTCCCATTCCGGCCGGTTTCGGCCAGGCTGAAGGAGTTAAAATTCCCCCTTACAGAGTGAGAGGTTTTTAAAACAGAGCACAAGACACCAAAAAAAGCATGCAGCCTATTGGAAACAGGATGCTGCACAGGCAGATTGCAAAGATAGGGGACTGCAGAGAGAAGTGGGAGCAATTTTAACCTAACTCGCCGGACAGGAATCTCACGGGATTGGGTGGATTGCCTGTTTTACACCCCGCCCGATATTACTCTCCATTGACTTCAATGAAGAGTTAAATCGGGCGGGGGGGGGGGGGGGTCAAAACAGCTTTGCATGCAATCCGTCAGTTTGCTAATGGGCGGGTTAGGTTAAAATTGCCCCTTCTGCCCTGGCCTATAGGATAGGTCGCAGAAGGAATATTCTATTACAAGTAAAGCAAGATGACTCATCAATATCGTGTCTTCTCTATTTTATATCTTTACATGAATACAGCTTGTTGCCAATTAAACTAAGCAACTCTGATCATACCTATTATTCTGTGCTTTTCATCGTACTGTGGAATAAAATATGGTTTGTACCAAACTTTGTCTCATCTAGTGTTAACTCGGCCCACCTTTTTTTTATTGATTCATGGGATGTAGGCATCACTGGCAAGGCCAGCATTTATTGCCCATCCCTAATTGCCCTTGAGAAGGTGGTGGTGAGCAGCCTTCTTGAATCGCTGCAGTCCGTGAGGTGAAGGTTCTCCCACAGTGCTGTTAGGTAGGGAGTTCCAGGATTTTGACGCAGCGACGATGAACGAACGGCGATATATTTCCAATTCAGGATGGTGTGTGACTTGGAGGAGAACATGCAGGTGGTGTTGTTCCCATGTGCCTGCTGCCCTTGTCCTTCTAGGTGGTAGAGGTCGGGGGTTTGGGAGGTGCTGGCGAAGAAGCCTTGGCAAGTTGCTGCAGTGCATCCTGTGGATGGTACACACTGCAGCCATGGTGCGCCAATGGTGGAAGGAGTGACTGTTTAAGGTGATGGATGGGGTGCCAATCAAGTGAACTGCTTTGTGCTGGATGGTGTTGAGCTTTTTGAGTGTTGTTGGAGCTGCACTCATCTAGGCAAGTGGAGAGTATTCCATCACTCTCCTGACTTGTGCCTTGTAGATGGTGGAAAGGCTTTGGGGAGTCAGGAGGTGAGTCACTCGCCACGGAATATCCAGCCTCTGACCTGCTCTTATAGCCACAGTATTTATGTTAAGTTAAGTTTTTGGTCGATGGTGACCCACAGGATGTTGATGGTGGGGGATTCAGCGATGATAATGCTGTTGAATGTCAAGGGAGGTGGTTAGACTTTCTCTTGTTGGAGATGGTCATTGCCTGGCACTTGTGTGGCACGAATGTTACTTGCCACTTATCAGCCCAAGCCTGGATGTTGTCCAGGTCTTGCTGCATGCGGGCAGGAACTGCTTCATTATCTGAGGGGATGTAACCATCAGCGAACATCCCCACTCTGATGTTATGATGGAGGCAGGGTCATCGATGAAACAGCTGAAGATGGTTGCACCTAGGACCTTGCCCTGAGGAAGTTCTGCAGTGATGTCCTGAGGCTGAGATGATTGGCCTCCAACAACCACTACATCTTACTTTGTGCTAGGTATGACTCCAGCCACTGGAGAGTTTTCCCCTTGATTCCCATTGACTTCAATTTTACTAGGGCTCCTTGATGCCACACTCAGTCAAATACTGCCTTGACGTCAAGGGCAGTCACTCTCACTCACCTCTGGAATTCAGCTCTTTTGTCCATGTTTGGACCAAGGCTGTAATGAGGTCTGGAGTTGAGTGGTCCTGGCGGAACCCAAACTGAGCATCGTTGAGCACGTTATTGGTGAGTAAGTGCCGCTTGATAGCACTGTCAACGACACCTTCCATCACTTTGCTGATAATTGAGAGTAGACTGATGGGGCAGTAATTGGCTAGATTGGATTTGTCCTGCTTTTGTGGACAGGACATACCTGGGCAATTTTCCACTTTGTTGGGTAGATGCCAGTGTTGTAGCTGTACTGGAACAGCTTGGCTAGAGGCGCAGCTAGTTCTGGAGCACAAGTCTTCAGCACTACAGTCGGGATGCTGTCCACCACAAGGCCCATAGCCTTTGTTGTATCCAGTGCACTCAGCCGTTTCTTGATATCACGTGGAGTGAATCGAATTGGCTTCTGTGATGGCGGGGATATTGGGAGGAGGCAGAGATGGATCATCTACTCGGCACTTCTGGCTGAACGTAGTTGCAAACGCTTCGGCCTTGTCTTTTGCACTCACGTGCTGGACTCCGCCATCACTGAGGATGGGGATGTTTACTGAGCTTCCTCCTCCCGTTAGTTATTTAATTGTCCACCACCATTCATGACTGGATGTGGCAGGACTTCAGAGCTTTGATCTGATCCATTGGTTGTGGGATCGCTCAGCTCTGTCTATAGCATGTTGCTTCCGCTGTTCAGCATATATGTAGTCCTATGTTGTAACTTCACCAGGTTGGGACCTCATTTTTAGGTACGCTGCTTCTGGCATGCTCTTCTACACTCCTCATTGAATCAGGGTTGATCCCCTGGCTTGATGGTAATGGTCAAGTGGAGGATATGCCGAGCCATGGGGTTACAGATTGTGGTGGAAAACAATTCTGCTGATGGCCCACAATGCCTCATTGATGCCAAGTTTTGAGCTGCTAAATCTGTTCTGAATCTATCCCATTTAGCACGGGTAGTGCCACACAACACGTTGGAACGGTGTCCTCAGTGCGAAGTCGAGACTTTATCTCCACAAGGACCGTGCGGTGGTCACTCCTACCAATACTGTCATGGACAGATGCATCTGCGACAGGTAGATTGGTGAGGATGAGGTCAAGTAGGTTTTTCCCTCGTGTTGGTTCTCTCATCATGTGCCGCAGGCCCAGTCTGGCAGCTGTGTCCTTCAGGACTCTGCCAGCTCGGTCAGTAGTGGTGCTACCGAACCACTCTTGGTGATGGATATTGAAGTCCCCCACCCAGAGTACATTCTGTGCCCTTGCTACCATCAGTGCTTCCTCCAAGTGGTGCTCAACATGGAGGAGGACTGATTCAGCAGATGAGGGAGGGCGGTAGGTGGTAATCAGCAGGAGGTTTCCTTGCCCATGTTTGACCTGATGCCATGAGACTTCATGGGGTTTGGAGTCAATGTTGAGGATTTCCAGGGCCACTCCCTCCTGACTATATACCAGTGTGCCGTCACCTCTTGTAGGTCTGTCCTGCTGTTGGAACCCGGGGAGGGTGAAGTCTGGGATGTTGGCTGAAAGATATGATTTTGTGAGTATGGCTATGTCAGACTATTGGGACAGCTCTCCAAATGTTGGCACAAGTCCCCAGATGTTCGTGAAGAGGACTTTGCAGGGTGGACTGGGTTTGGTTTGCCTTTGTCGTGTCCGGTGCCTAGTGGTCCATCCGGTTTTATTCTTATTATGACTTTTTGTAGTGGAATTGTACAATTAAGTGGCTTGCTCAGCCATTTCAGAGGGCAGTTCAGAGTCAACCACATTGCTGTGGGTGTCACAGCATATGGAGTCACATATAGGCCAGACTGGGTGAGGACAGGAGGTTTCCTTCCCTAAAGTGAGCCAGATGGGTTTTTACAACAATCTGATAGTTTCATGCTGACCATTATTGATACTAGCTTTTAATTCCAGATTTTTTTTCATTTTTTGAAATACCTAGTTTTGAGCTGCTGGATCTGTTCTGGGATTTGAATTTATATCTCCAGATTATTAGTCCAGGCCTCTGGATTACTAGTCCAGTAAAATAACCACTATGCTACCATATCCTTCAGAGAGTTTGAAAAAAAACATACGCAAGACATGAGTACCTGGTTCAGATAGCAAGGGGAATGCTGTTATTATATCCCTGGGTTATGCTATTGTACAAGTAGATAAAGGGCAGTACAAGCCAACTCCCTAAACGTAAGATGCTCAGACTGCTTAAGGGAGCACCAATGCCACTGAGCCCGAGGAGGTATCTACGTCAGACCCCAATTTGTAACACACACCTTTTATAGAAGCTGCGTTTAGAAGCAGGTCTAGAAATAATTGTCTGACTTCCTCTTGAGGCCAAGCGCATAGAGTCCTGTGAGAGGAAGATTAAAATTAGGATTAAAATGGGGATATCTTGTTTAAAAAAAAGCACTGCATCAAAAGTACTTTTCCAGTCTTTTTTCAAAATGTTACATGGAATGTACAGCACAGAAACAGGCCATTCAGCCCAATAGGTTCATGCTCAACACGAGCCTCCTCCCACCCATCTTCATCTACCCCCCATCAACATATCCTTCCATTCCTTTCTCCCTCATGTGTTTATCTAGCTTCCCCTTAAATGCATTTACACTAGTTGCCTCAGCTACTCCTTGCGGTAGTGAGTTCCATATTCTAACCATTCTCTAGGTAAAGAAGTTTCTCCTGAATTCCCTATTGGATTTATTAGTGACTATCTTATATTTATGGCCCCTAGTTCTGGTCCCCCCTACAAGTGGAAACATCTCTACATCTACCCTATCAAACCCTTTCATATTCTTAAAGGCCTCTTTCAGGTCACCCCTCAGCCTTTTCTTTTCTAGAGAAAAGTGCCCCAGCCTGTTCAGTCTTTCCTGAGAGGTATAACCTCTCAATTCTGCTATCATCCTAGTGAATCTTTTTTGCACCTTCCCCAGTGTCTCTATATCCTTTTTATAATATGGAGACCAGAACCATTCACAGTACTCCAAGTGTGGTCTAACCAAGGTTCTATATAAGTTCAACATTACTTATAGGAACATAGGAATATACTTCTCTGCTTTTCAATTCTATCTCTCTAGCAATGAACCCCAGTCCTTTGCTTTTTTTATGGCCTTTTTAACCTGCGTCGCTACTTTTAGTGATTTGTGTGTCTGTACCTCGACATCCCTCTGCTCCTCCGCCCCATTTAGACCCTTATTTTCCAAGGAGTATGTGGCCTCCTTATTCTTCCTACCAAATTGTGCCACCTCACACTTATCTATATTGAAATTATTTTGCCAATTACATGCCCATTCTGCAAGTTTATTAATGTCTCCCTGTATTTTGTCACAGTCCTCCTCAGTATAACTATACCCCCAATTTGGTGTCTTCCATAAATTTTGAAATTGTATTTCCAATTCCCGAGTCCAAATGGTGAACAAAAGTGGTCAAAGCACCAATGCTTGTGGGCCACCTCTTCCCACCTTTTGCCAGTCTGAGTAACTACCTTTAACACTTACTCTATGCAGTACCTTATCGAAGGCCTTTTGAAAATCCAAATCTATTACATCTACTACATTACCCTTGTCTACCCTTTTTGTTACTTCTTCAAAGAATTCAATAAGGTTGGTCAAGCATGACCTTCCCTTTTTGAAATCCATGCTGACTATTCTTTATTATATTTTCTGTTGCTAGATGTTTTTCTATTATATCTTTGAGTAAGGATTCCATTATCTTTCCTATCACCAACCTTAAGTTAATTGGTCTATAGTTCCCTGGATTGGTTCGAGCTCCCTTTTTAAATATAGGAATCACATTAGCTGTCCGCCAGTCCTCTGGCACTATTCCCTTTACTAGTGAATTTTTATATATATTTAATAGTGCCTCTGCTATCTCTTTCCTAACTTCTTTTAAATGCGCGGATGCAATCCATCCAGACCAGGGGCTTTATCCTCTCTAAATTTGATTAGTTTATTAATTATCACCTCCCTTTCTAGCTTAAATGTCTTTATATCTTTTTTGATCTCTTCCTCTAATGCCATGCCAACCATATTACTCTCCCTGGTAAATACTGAGGCAAAGTAATTATTTACTTTTCCAGCCATTTTGCTGTCATAATGTGTGAGTTAATTGTATGTATCCCTTAGTGGCCCTATCCTGATTTTTTTTTTGTTATTTCTGTGTCTGTAGAATACTGTACTATTTCTTTTTATATTCCTTGATAATTTAATTTTGAAGTTTCTCTTTGCCTTCCTAATTGTTTTTTTGACTGCTTTCCTAGCCTTTTCATATTCCCTTTTGTCATCCTCTCCTTTGTTGTCTATATACTTAGTGTATGCCTTTTTCCTTAGTTTCAATTTTGCCCTTATTTCTTTATTCATCCATGGTGTGTCATTACTGGCTAGTTTGTTCTTGCTCTTTAGTGGGATATATTTCTCCCGGACTCTATTGATCACTGTTTTAAATGTTTCCCACTGCTGTTCTATTTCTTTGTTTGTCAGTAAATTTTTCCAGTTTATTTTTCCTAATTCCATTCTCATCCCCTTATAAATCAGCTTTTTTTCCAATTTATTACTTTGGTCTTTGTCTTACTTATGTCCTTCGCAATCTTTATCTTAAATCTTATTATGTTGTGATCGGTATTGCCTAGATGTTCCCCTATGCTTACTTCTCTTATCTATTCTGGTTAATTTCCCATTACTAGATCCAGCAGTGCTTCCTCTCTTATTGGGCTTTTTACATCCTGAGTGAGAAAGGACACCTACACACATTGTAAAAACTCTATTCCTTGTACCCCTTTACCTACCTCTCCTTGCCAGTTTATTTGGGGATAGTTAAAATCTATTATTCTATATCCTTTACTCATTTCACATATTTGCTTACATATTTCTTCCTCCACCTCCTTTCCACTATTAGGTGGTCTGTAGTATACTCCTAATAGTGTGATCGATCCCTTATCTTTTATTTCAATCCATATGGATTCTGTTTCTATCCTTCTGTTATTTATGTCCCTTTTTTTCTACTGCCATTATGTTATCGCTAATTAGTACAGCTACTCCACCCCCCTTCGTCCTTCCCTATCCTTTCTGATTATGTTATAACCTGCAATTTTTAGTTGCCATTTCTGGTCTTTTAAAGTGGATCAATGTATTGGATTCAAAAAAGGGATCATTGTTCTGGTTCAAAGCATTTCAAACATTGGTTTCCTTGTGAATTAATCTGATGGCAGCTTTGTAAATTTACCATGCTCTTTATGATCTGAAATTTATGTCTTTCATTTTCTACCTCCTAGAAATAATGTCGCCCAGGTCTACCAGTTATTGCTGACTACAGTAAATAGTGTATTGGAATTGAAGAAGGATTCACACTATGTCTTCAGTCTATCAAATGGCAGAAGATATTTACATATTAAATTAGACTTGTATAGGCTAAAACAATTAATTAAATTTATTTACACTTAATTATATATAGAAGCAAAACGCTAAGCATATATAATATAGAATGCAAGGAGCATTTTAAAATACATATACAATTAGAAAGTCCACTTAAGTTGCTCTTTTTCAGTTCCTTCTTACAGTTGCTTGAAATGAAATAATCAGGTTCAGGTTTCTGTTTGATTTGTGGATTTTAACAAAGCTTTTGAGAAGGTCCCACATGGCAGACTGATCAGAAAAGGAAAAGCCCATAGGATCCAAGGGAAAGTGGCAAGTTGGATCCAAAACTGGCTCAGTGGCTGGAAGCAAAGGGTAATGGTCGACGGGTGTTTGTGATTGGAAGGCTGTTTCCAGTGGGGTTTCGCAGGGTTCAGTACTAGGTCCCTTGCTTTTTGTATAAATTAATGATTTAGACTTAAATGTAGGGGGCATGATTAAGAAGTCTGCAGATAATACAAAAATTGGCCGTGTCATTGATAGTGAGGAGGAAAGTTGTTGACTGCAGGAAGATATCAATGGATTGGTCAGGTGGGCAGAAAAGTGACAAATGGAATTCAGTCTGGAGAAGTGTGAGGTAATGCATTTGGGGAAGGCAAACAAGGCAAGGAAGTACACAATAAATGGCAGAATACTGAGAGGTGTAGAGGAACAGAGGGACCTTGGAGTGCATGTCCACAGATCCTTGAAGGTAGCAGAATAGGTAGATAAGGTGCTTAGGAAGGCATATGGGATACTTTCCTTTATTAGCTGAGGCATAGAATATAACAGCAGGGAGGTTATGCTAGAACTGTATCAAACACTGGTTAGGCCACAGGTAGAGCACTGCATACCATTCTGGTCACCACATTACAGGAAGGATGTAATTGCACTGGAGAGGGTACAGAGGAGATTTACGAGGATGTTGCCAGGATTGGAGAATTTTAGCTATGAGGAACGATTGGATAGGCTGGGGTTGTTTTCTTTGGAACAGAGGAGGATGAGGGGCCTAGTTAGTGTGGATAGGGAGGACCTATTTCCCTTAGCAGAGATGTCAATAACCAGGGGCATAGATTTAAAGTAATTGGCAGAAGGATTAGAGGGGAGCTGAGGAGAAATGTTTTCACCCAGAGGGTGGTGGAGGTCTGGAACTCACTGCCTGAAAGGGTGGTAGAGGCAGAAACCCTCATCGCATTTAAGAAGTACTTGGATGTGCACTTGAAGTGCCGTAACCTACAAGGCTACGGACCAAGAGCTGGAAAGTGGGTTTAGGTTGGATAGCTCTTTTTCAACCAGCACAGACACGATGGGCCGAATGGCTTCCTTCTGTGCTGTAAATTTCTATGATTCTATAATTTATGTCAGCCCCAATCGCTCAATGCAGTTCTTTTAGTCTGAACACTTGAGAAATCAAAGCAAGAATTGAATAATGCAGAAAGCTCCACTTGTTTTAAACCCTTGATTCCTTTGAACGTCAACACAATACTATTCTGGCACTTGGAAATTTCCTTAATATATCTCTAAAATTAGGCCACAATATCATGAGGACCTACCTTCTAATGCGAAGCAAGTGTGGATTGTACGTTATCTTTTCTTGTTTAAGGATTGCAACACTCCCGGGCCCCAGTTCCCAAAAATCTAAAATGCAAAGTCCAAATCACACCCAGATCAGTTATGCGGTCTTAAGGAAGACAATTATCTCTGAGCAGCTATTTTAGAATGAACAAAACAAATCTTGATTTTGGATTACCACAGCTTAAAGATATGAATAAACGAAACGGGACAATCAGGGTTACAGTTCCACCCTCCAGTGCCTGACCCAACTGACCATGCTTCATGCCGTGACAGTGATTAGCCACAGTCATTTGTGCTCATGCTACATTTCTCTATGCCCTGTTTTTAAGCAGGTGTTAACACTTGCCCATAAATAGTGCACAGAGAACAAACGCGTTAAATGTTCATCTGTGAACTTCGCCGATTGGAAAATACACCCATATTTGACCACGGGGTGTCATAGCTAAATCAATGCTGTTCTCATCAGATGTATACACAGACATACCTCCCCACTGCAGTTATTAGATAGCAAACAGAACCATAAACCTTGGTTGATGTTTTCCCCTTTGGTGTTGATAGTACCTGACTGGCAGCATGCTATAGACTCCCATCACCGTCTGGCTAAAATCTTTTGTATTGTCCTTTTGACATTAGTCCTTGATTATGACTTGAAATTAATTCCAAACAGCGATAGTATATATGAACTTTCTACATCGTCCAACCAAAATCAAAAATGGTTGCTCCCTCTTCTGTGTTTCCATTAATTGCCAGTTTTAATGATAACATCTAATAAACCATCTAGAGCAAAGAAAATTGCACATAACGACTGCCTTTGTTAAAAGGTTTTCCACATTCACCTGAGGAAGGAGGAAGCCTCCGAAAGCTTGTGAATTTCAAATAAAATTGCTGGACTATAACTTGGTGTTGTAAAATTGTTTACAATTGTCAACCCCAGTCCATCACCAGCATCTCCACATCTTTGTTAAAAGGACCAGCTACACAACTCCACAGAACTAAAGATGGCTCCAATGATAAGAGGTCGCTTTAATATTTAAAACTTATTAAGATTCACAGTTCTTACCTTTCTACACTGGAGGAGTGCTGCCTCATTGTAGACACACCTTATTACACTGTTGAGTGTACAGATTGAAATGGCAGTGGATAGTTTCGCAACTGATCTTGAAAGCAGATTAAGGGACTATCCCCAAACTACAGAGTATCTACAAGTGTGTAAAGTTTATATCATGAGGTTGGATTTGCTGCATTTATATTCACAGTTAGTTTCACTGGACCTAGCACAATTGGTTGGCTGCTTAACTGGTATAAATAGCCTGTTGTGGGTCAATCCAGCCTTGGAGACCACAATTTGTGGGTGGCATGGAGGGAGAACACATAAGGGATAAAACCCCCAGAGTGACAGCGATATTAAAATGATAATTAACAGTGTGAGGTCGAGACAGCCCACCAATATGAAGACGGTAAAACAGGCATATCAGGCCATCGTCCTTAAGGCAAATGCAGAGTTACGTATTCAGACGAGCTGAAGGGATATCTGGAAAAGACGAAGATATCTGACTCCAAGGTGAGAAATGGGGTTGCTCATGTATAATTGTAACCTGCCATATTGGATGCTGCTATATAGTAGGTTGCCATTGATGTCAATCAAAAGTAAGTTTTCTGGTGAGTTTCACTTGAAAGCAGATTTGTATAATTAACCCTATACAATGCAGTAAACTGCTGCAATTGCAATACGAAGGGAATCAATCATTGAAGGTGGTTGTGAAATAATTCATGATACACTTGCCCACTTCCCACCTCTATAACAAATGCTTTTTTTGTTGTTGCTTACTACCCTTCCCTTTTCCAAAAACATGCCCGTGTAGTAATATTTTTTTCCCTGACTAAATCACATTTTGTATTTTCCTTGTTGATTTTGAACCCACTCCAGCACCAAAGCACAGCTGACAACTGACACCCCAGTCCAATACTGAGGGAGTGCTGCATTTTCAGAGCAACTCCAATCAATTTTTAACGCCCTAACCAAGGAAAGGGAGGTCAATGGCAGTGTTTTGACCAGCTGCCCTCGGCTGAGATCAATTTACTCAGAGCTGACTAATGATTGAACTGGCACTTTCCACATCTGGATAAATTCGTTGAGCCAATGGGGCAGTCATGGAATTAGATGTTTTAATTGCTGAGCCAGTCATTGTGTGGCTTTGTTTACATCATTATTGAATTCATTGCAGAAAATCCAAATTCACGGCGATGATGCCAGAAGTAGTATTAGCACCAATCTGCTGTGAGTGGCACTAACTTATTCCATGTAAAAGATTGACACTTGTGAGAAAAAAAAATGTAAGATAAAGACTGAGGTGAGAGGATTTTTTTATCTGCATGACTATATAACACACTCTGCCTGCATGTGACTTTACTTAACACATTGAGCTTGTGTGTAACGATACATAACGCACTCAGTCTGCGTGTGACTACAGCTAACACAATCAGCCTGCGCATGACAATGTATAACGCACTCAGTCTGCGTATGACTATAATTAACACAGTCAGCCTGCAGATGACTATTTGACTATAGCTAACACAATTAGCCTGCATGTGATACTATCTAACAGTTAGTCAGTGTGTGACTTTGACTACAGCTAACACAACTAGCCTGCATGTGATAATATCTAACACCGTCAGTCTGTGTATGACTATTTGACTAGAGCTAACACAAATAGCTTGTGCATGATTACACATAACGCACTCAACCTGTATGCGACTATACACAATGCCTGCAAGCAACTACATAAAACTCATGCCAGCCTGTGTATAACTATGTATAACACACTGCAGCATGTGTGATCCTATGCATAACTCATTCCAGCCTGTATGACCTTGTATATAATATATTTCAACCATTGTGTGGCCTTCTATATAACACATTCTAGCTTATGCTTGATTCTATACATACCACACTCAAACCTGTGTAACCCTATAGTTACCTTTTGTCCCTGTACCTTCTTACATTTCAATTAATTAGCCTATGGTTTTTTGCCCTCTTGTTCAATTTTTCTTCCTCATCTTGTTTTTCACTTGTTCAATCTGGAGATTTTATTCCTCTATCTGATAATTAGCAAATGTAAGGAATCTTACAACACCAGGTTATAGTCCAACAAATTTATTTTAAAATCACAAGCTTTCGGAGGGGATAATCTCCGAAAGCTTGTGATTTTAAAATAAATTTGTTGGACTATAACCTGGTGTTGTAAGATTCCTTACATTTGTCCACCCCAGTCCATCACCGGCATCTCCACATCATGATAATTAGCAAAATAGGGTTGAAATTAGGAGATTTAATAAGCCTCTGGAAAATTATACTACTATGCACAAAAGTCTGACCTCACTTGCTACATGAAGGCTGCTATCTTTGCGCTGTGATATTTAGAAAATAAACTTGAATAAGTCACTCAACCTGTGTGTGGCTACACATAATGCCTGCAAATGACTACATAACACATAAAACTCATGACTTATAATTCCATGGCAACAGTTTCAACAGCCATTTAAACAGCATCTCCAAGGTTGTGCTTTGTATAGTCACATGCAAACTGTGGTGATATAGTCATGTAGTCATGTACAGACTGCCAGGAGGAGCAGCAACTGGGATGACCATCGTCAACATAGTTTAAAGCACCCTTTTGGTTATGGAAGTGGCAAACAAAGAAGTCTGCGCAAAACCACATATCGCACTCCAGCCTGGGCAGGGCCGCGCATAACGCACTCCAGCCTGGGCAGGGCCGCGCACAACGCACTCCAGCCTGGGCAGGGCCGCGCATAACGCACTCCAGCCTGGGCAGGGCCGCGCATAACGCACTCCAGCCTGGGCAGGGCCGCGCATAACGCACTCCAGCCTGGGCAGGGCCGCGCATAACGCACTCCAGCCTGGGCAGGGCCGCGCATAACGCACTCCAGCCTGGGCAGGGCCGCGCATAACGCACTCCAGCCTGGGCAGGGCCGCGCATAACGCACTCCAGCCTGGGCAGGGCCGCGCATAACGCACTCCAGGCTGGGCAGGGCCGCGCATAACGCACTCCAGCATGGGCAGGGCCGCGCATAACGCACTGCCGCCTCGGCAGGGCCGCGCATAACGCACTCCAGCCTGGGCAGGGCCGCGCATAACGCACTCCAGCCTGGGCAGGGCCGCGCATAACGCACTCCAGCCTGGGCAGGGCCGCGCATAACGCACTCCAGCCTGGGCAGGGCCGCGCATAACGCACTCCAGCCTGGGCAGGGCCGCGCATAACGCACTCCAGCCTGGGCAGGGCCGCGCATAACGCACTGCCGCCTCGGCAGGGCCGTGCATAACGCACTCCAGCCTGGGCAGGGCCGCGCATAACGCACTCCAGCCTGGGCAGGGCCGCGCATAACGCACTCCAGCCTGGGCAGGGCCGCGCATAACGCACTCCAGCCTGGGCAGGGCCGCGCATAACGCACTCCAGGCTGGGCAGGGCCGCGCATAACGCACTCCAGCCTGGGCAGGGCCGCGCATAACGCACTCCAGCCTGGGCAGGGCCGCGCATAACGCACTCCAGCCTGGGCAGGGCCGCGCATAACGCACTCCAGCCTGGGCAGGGCCGCGCTTAACGCACTCCAGCCTGGGCAGGGCCGCGCATAACGCACTCCAGCCTGGGCAGGGCCGCGCATAACGCACTCCAGCCTGGGCAGGGCCGCGCATAACGCACTCCAGCCTGGGCAGGGCCGCGCTTAACGCACTCCAGCCTGGGCAGGGCCACGCATAACGCACTCCAGCCTGGGCAGGGCCGCGCATAACGCAATCCAGCCTGGGCAGGGCCGCGCATAACGCACTGCCGCCTCGGCAGGGCCGCGCATAACGCACTCCAGCCTGGGCAGGGCCGCGCATAACGCACTCCAGCCTGGGCAGGGCCGCGCATAACGCACTCCAGCGTGGGCAGGGCCACGCATAACGCACTCCAGCCTGGGCAGGACCGCGCGTAACGCACTCCAGCCTGGGCAGGGCCGCGCATAACGCACTCCAGGCTGGGCAGGGCCGCGCATAACGCACTCCAGCCTGGGCAGGGCCGCGCATAACGCACTGCCGCCTCGGCAGGGCCGTGCATAACGCACTCCAGCCTGGGCAGGGCCGCGCATAACGCACTCCAGCCTGGGCAGGGCCGTGCATAACGCACTCCAGCCTGGGCAGGGCCGCGCATAACGCACTCCAGCCTGGGCAGGGCCGCGCATAACGCACTCCAGGCTGGGCAGGGCCGCGCATAACGCACTCCAGGCTGGGCAGGGCCGCGCATAACGCACTCCAGCCTGGGCAGGGCCGCGCATAACGCACTCCAGCCTGGGCAGGGCTGCGCATAATGCACTCCAGCCTGGGCAGGGCCGCGCATAACGCACTCCAGCCTGGGCAGGGCCGCGCATAACGCACTCCAGCCTGGGCAGGGCCAGGCATAATGCACTCCAGCCTGGGCAGGACCGCGCATAACGCACTCCAGCCCGGGCAGGGCCGCGCATAACGCACTCCAGGCTGGGCAGGGCCGCGCATAACGCACTCCAGCCTGGGCAGGGCCGCGCATAACGCACTGCCGCCTCGGCAGGGGCGTGCATAACGCACTCCAGCCTGGGCAGGGCCGCGCATAACGCACTCCAGCCTGGGCAGGGCCGTGCATAACGCACTCCAGCCTGGGCAGGGCCGCGCATAACGCACTGCCGCCTCGGCAGGGCCGCGCATAACGCACTCCAGCCTGGGCAGGGCCGCGCATAACGCACTGCCGCCTCGGCAGGGCCGCGCATAACGCACTCCAGCCTGGGCAGGGCCGCGCATAACGCACTCCAGCCATGGCACGGCCGCGCATAACGCACTCCAGCCTGGGCAGGGCCGCGCATAACGCACTCCAGCCTGGGCAGGGCCGCGCATAACGCACTCCAGCCTGGGCAGGGCCGCGCATAACGCACTGCCGCCTCGGCAGGGCCGCGCATAACGCACTCCAGCCTGGGCAGGGCCGCGCATAACGCACTCCAGCCTGGGCACGGCCGCGCCTAACGCACTCCAGCCTGGGCAGGGCCGCGCATAACGCACTCCAGCCTGGGCAGGGTCGCGCATAACGCACTCCAGCCTGGGCAGGGCCGCGCATAACGCACTGCCGCCTCGGCAGGGCCGCGCATAACGCACTGCCGCCTCGGCAGGGCCGCGCATAACGCACTGCCGCCTCGGCAGGGCCGCGCATAACATAAACCTGTAGCACAACTCTATCTAAAACACTCCAGCCTGCGCACAACCATATGTTCACAATGGGGAGGATCATGGGTTCATTGGAAGAATAAGCTAGACAGGTTGAATAGCCTCCCTTAACACGACTTAATTTGTAATCACCACTGCGGAGGACATTTGGACAATTGTGAGGGGGCAGGAAGTATGTGGGTCGAAGGCAGCCATATTTTTTCAGCATTTCAGCCATGCTTTCCCTCTGATGAAACAATTCCAGAATATAGAACAGGGACAGAAAAGGGTAAAGTGAACATTAGAAATCTGGAATAAAAACAGCAAATATTATCAACACATAGCTTGTCAGTCAGCATCAGAAAGAGGCAAGATAGGTGGGGTAAATTTTCCAGGGATTTTCTGATACGCTCTGGCGATGGGTGACCTTTTCACTGGTTCAGACTCAGATGGTTTAGGCTGGTGTTTCAGGTGGGACTCTTCATCTGAACTTTTCTGAAGAGCCTGAGAAACCAGCTGTGCATTTCCAGCTATTTCTATATTTTTTTTATTTTATGCAAAACTGGGAGGTTGTACAAACCAATGGATGGCACCAGGAATGCCTGGCAGTGGGATTCTGACTCTAGATTTCAGCATAAAAAATATGTCCGACAGCAACTGCAGCACAAAGTACCTATGTAAAGAAAGTGGGAAGAATTTACATTTATATAGCTCCTTTCACATCTTCAGAGCATTCCAAAATGCCGTACAGCCAATCACTTAGTTTTTCTGCAGTGTAGTCACTGTTATGCAGCAAACGGGAGCCAATTTGTACACAGCAAGTTCCTACAAACAGCAAATGAGATGAAAACGAGATGATCTGTTTTAATTGTATTGAATCACGGATAAATGTTAGCCAGGACAACTCCCCTGCTCTTTTTAAAATGGTACAATCCAACTTAATAGATGGATAGGAGCTCAGTTTAACTTCTCATCCTCGAGCAATGTAGCACTCCCTCAGTACTGCAATGAAGCATTAGTCATAGATTATGTGATCAAGCCCTAAAGTGGAGCTTGAACCTATGAGCTTCTGGCTTAAGAGGTCCACAGACTGAGCCAAGCTGACATTGCCTATAGCCATACCACAATGCTCCAGTTCAGCAACCACAGCTTGAGTGACTCAGCCCGAGTTTCAGTCTCAGAGAGCAGCATTGAGGAATCTCAAAATTCTCAGCACTCAACCTCTTCAGCTATAACTCTAACCTTAAAAACAAAATCATCCAGCTTCCCAAATGGTTCAATAGTGTAAGTGCTCTGCCTGCTGTGGAACTGAGCCATATAGAGGATGAAGGCTCCAAGTTTCATTCTCTGGCTCTGCTAAGTTAGCTAATATCAGTCAGGTTGGCAATGTAAGTGCAACAATTAGCTTCAGCATTCCTGGGCAAGGAATGTGAAAAAAAAATGTCAGGATTCCTGCTCCTGACTATTATCCCATTACCTCATTGGAAAGTTTGCGTGTGCAAACGTCAGGAAAGGATGGAATCGGATTGAGCTGTGAGGTCCTACATTGTCAAATAGCTTCCCGACACTCACTATCTAAGGCTCACACCAGTTGGGCGATATATTGGGTGGGGACTGCACTCACCCAGTGGAATTGTCCCCAGAATGGGAGAGACGCTTTAGAACACGAGGGGAGGAAATGAGATAGGTAACATTTTTATAAAACAAAGTACTCCTGAGAATTAAAAAAAGAACTTAATGAACTAAACAAGACTGTAATACAATCTACTGAAAAAAATAAACAATTATGACGATGATATAAAACTGCCGGCATCAGTTTATTTATGGACAATTTATTTTTAGGTAAAGCTAAGAAGACTGAGCATGAACGCTCTACTGTAATCACTCTTAACTACTGCTTTATATTACCACAGTGCTGTAAAATACTGCATGTTTTTACCTGGCTAAGGACAACTAAAGCATAGTATGCATAAACCAGGGGCATCTAGGTAGCAACACTCAGATTGGTTTCAGTTTTTCACTCAAACCATAATAATAATCTAAATTTGAAGCATTAGCCAGTAAAGTACATTGATGGGATGCGCAAGATTGGCAGGGAGAGCTCACTTTGGCCTCAAGAGGAAAGATACACAGATATTCGTTTCTGCCTTGATCATTTTACATTAGACAAGCATGGAAAGTGAACAGAGAAGCTAGACCAGCACTATGAGAAGAGAGTATAGCTATATTAACAAAAGACTACTTGCCATTCTGCTCCAGGTGTCAACATCAAAAACTCAGGGATGAAGAGGGGAAGCAACGAATTGTCTTGCAATGTGCTACCAATTAAAATGGTACTGCACATGTGCAGAATCGAAGGGCAGTAAAGTGACACTGTGTGCATGTGCAGCGTTGCCTTCTTAAAGGGAGAGACAGATCAGAATGAGAATCAGTGCAACTGGGTGACGATTTTGCCTTGTTTCCTGACAGTAATTCTCAGCTGGAGCAAACCTAAAAATAACTTGGTGATATTGGCATATGAAAACTTAACCCGTTCGTGTGACATTCCTGTGCCCACTATTTTAACAGAGTAAGTAGTCTGTTTATTTTAAAATAACTTGGTTAACCCCTTCATTAAAATAGCAGGGAGAACTGTCATAAGAACATGTTCAGGGTTTATACTCTAATATCAGCAATATTCCATTCATTTTTTTTCCAGTTTTCTCCCTAGCTGCACTGAAGGTGCTGATTCAATGTTGAGGAATAAATATTCCTTTGCATTGCATTTAATAATGAACCAAGGCAGAACGTCTAATCATAGAACCATAGAATCAGTGGCCTAGAAATACGAGCACTTAGCGGCCTGCCATGTCCCCAATATGGCAGGCAGGAAGCATGCGCGCACGTTTGGTGGGAAGTGCGCCACCCACGATATTGATAGAGGAGGTCCCACTGGTGGCAGGAACGCATGCCAGCAGCATTCTAAATAGAAATAATGTATTTGAATTAGGGTCCTGCGCTTTCTGCTGGATCCATTTTCCATGTTGGACCGCCCCAGCACTTCACTCGCCATGTGCTGACCTCGCACAGCACAACCTGATTAGTGTCCAGCTATTTTCACCACTCTGAAGCATTTTGGGATGTTTTATTATGTTAAAGGTCCTACACAAGTACAAGTTGTAACTCCAAATACATTTTGAAGTCTACCATCGTGTTCCTCTTTGGACCAACCTCACAGTGTCAGTGTTATGTCATCCATCGATGCGTCAACACCGTCAATATGCACACATAGCACATGGCTAGTTTTGTGCTATACTTCCAGAACTGAAACAGTACGAAACGGAAGCTGCAAGAATCTGTACCTCACATGAGTTACCTGAACAGGGTTAACTTGGAACTTGCTTCATATGATTTGAGTTGCTAGAAGGCTAGGATTTATCTAACCCATTAAACTATTTGCACACTACAAAAGCAGGTCAGAGGCTGGGTATTCTGTGACGAGCGACTCACCTCCTGACTCCTCAAAGCCTTTCCACCATCTACAAGGCACAAGTCAGGAGTGTGATGGAATACTCTCCACTTGCCTGGATGAGTGCAGCTCCAACAACACTCAAGAAGCAGCCTGCGTGATTGGCACCCCATCCACCACCCTAAACATTCACTCCCCTCACCACCAGCGCACTTGGTGCAGTGTGTACCATCTACGGGATCCATTGCAGCAACTCGCCAAGGCTTCTTCAACAGCACCTCCTAAACCCGCGACCTCTACCACCTAGAAGGACAAGGGCAGCAGGCGCATGGGAACACCACCACCTGCACGTTCCCCTCCAAGTCACACACCATCCCTACTTGGAAATATATCTCCGTTCCTTCATCGTCGCTGGGTCAAAATCCTGGAACTCCCTTCCTAACAGCACTGTGGGAGAACCGTTACCACACGGACTGCAGCGGTTCAAGAAGGCGGCTCACCACCACCTTCTCAAGGGCAATTAGGGATGGGCAATAAATGCCGGCCTCGCCAGCGACGCCCACATCCCATAAATGAATAAAAAAAATAAGCAAACTGTGCCATGAATTCCTCACAATTGACAACTTGAAATGTTCCCATTTAATAGCCCTGTTTAGGTCTCTGTTGTCCAAGCAAATTCACAATTTACTAATTCTCTTGATTATGTTCAGGCATTCTGACAATTCATCTATTTTGTTTATGACCACTCAGTCTTCCATTTTATGAAGCTCCATTTTACATTTTTTCCCCGCAGTACAACTGGTACTTTTCCATGGATCAATAGATATATACTGAGGTAATTTGTTTATAACCAGTGTTTTTCTGGCAAACAACCCCATCCTTGAAATAGATCCTTGTATTTTGGTGTAAGTGTTCCAGATCCTGTAGGCATGATTTTGACCTGGAGCCGGGAACTCAGTGGGTGGGTTGATTTTCGCGTGGGAAACCCGGACGTGAAGTGAGTGTGTCGGAATCTGCGATCGCAACTTAATTGAAGGCAATTATTTTTGCTTCCGGGTTTCGCGACTCCAAGCCGCGCAGTGGGCACCATGCGCACCCGCATGACACAATCTGAAGTCCATTATTTAAAGGGCCAATGCAAAAATGGATTTTGCAGGCGAAAGGAGGAAATAAAGCTATGGATTCAAAGAGAGCAAGGGCAGCACCCAGGTTCACGGATGCTTCACTTGAAGTACTGCTGGGTGCAGTGAGAACCAAGAGGGAGATAATTTATCCCAGCACTGGGAGAAAGAAACCTGGTTTGGCTACCAAGAAGGCGTGGCTGGAGGTGACAGAAGAGGTGAGCAGCAGGAGCATGGTGCCCAGTTCTTGGCTGCAGTGCAGGAAATGGTTTAATGGCCTAACCAGGTCAGCAAAAGTGAGTACAGTTGCTGATTCACCCATATCCTGTGGTGTACAACAATCCCCCTCTCACTCTGTCTTGGTAAATGTACTCCATCACATCACTCCTCACACCCACTTAAATTTCAACAGCAACGATCCTTCACTTTCTATGCACTTCCTCACCTCACCATTTATCCACCCATCACTGACACTCACCCCAATCCTGATGCAGTGTGATGCATCTGTCTGATAGTCACCCTCACCCAATGCACTGCATCCATTGGGTGAAACGTCACCTTCAGTCACTCACAGGTCTGTTCTTTCACCCTTTGTAGGAGAAGAGAGCGCAAAACACAAGGGGTAGGGTGAGGACTGGAGGTGGCCCTCCACAAATTGTCGAGCTGACAGATGCAGAGGAGGAGGCCATGAAGATAAGTGGCACACTTGCATCCCTATCCATCGGAGATGGAGACACTGGGAATTCGCATATGCCTGGGGACAGAACTTAAACATTTTTCAAACACATCATTCCATCAATGACTGAACTATGAGAAACCTGAGTATGGTGATTGGCAAGATTTTTACTTTTCCATGACTAATTAATATCGCTTTCTGTGGCCTTCCATGGCCTTCATGCGTAGAAGAAGGATGTGCAGAGATGGATGACATCGATTCCTCAGAGGAGCTCATTTCTTCTGAGGGTGCACCATCACAGGACATACAGCCATGCACCAGCACTGATACTCGCACTTTGGTGGGTCCTGTCAGACTGTTAGTTGGGTTGTCACCTGGTGATTCACAACTCACAAGTGAGCATGAGCAGACACTGGTGGCAGGGGCAGCTGTGGAAAGTCTGCATTGGAGGGCACACTCCTCTTTAAGTTCTGCTCATCTGGACACAGATGCAGAACCCCAGGGGTCATTGAGAATGAGAATGATTGAGATACAGCTGCACCTTTGCGAGGTACTGGAAAATGTGCCATGCACACACTCCACAGTGGCAGAGAGGATCGAGGAGTCCATTGATATTGGAGGTAATTGCGAGAATGTCTGCCATGGAGAGAGTGGCGGCCTCCATGGAGCTTCAAGTACGGCTGTCAAATGAGTCCATGCAGGCCATGACCACGGCCGTGCAGACTTTGGAAGCCAGCATGTCTGCCGCCTTAAACAGGATGACAGAAACTTCATCTGTGGTCTTACAGAATGTCACAGATGAGCACCAAGCTGCTCTCCAGAGGGATGATGGCGAAAGGGGACATGGAAGTGGGGACTTCATTCAAAGCGCTTCCATATCTCACCCATTGACCCCCCTCAACCAGTACCTGAAATGCTGCCTCCTCTCCCGATGGTCGCGTCTGCACTTGCACAGGTGCTCCAAAACCCAGAGGTCGTAGGCCAAAAGCATCTCAGCAGTCAGGGCAGGGATCTGAACAGCCTGCCATTACCTCTGCTGAAGTCACAGGGGATGCACCTTGTAGAAGCGGTAGGAAACGTTCATGCAATTGCAGTTCACCAAGAGTATGCACAAGGATGGCACAAGGATGGCTGATAAGTTGTTAAGTTTTCTTTTCTTTTGATTGGCACATTAAATGTATTGATTAGCATCACTTCCACGTCTTGGCCATTATTGCATCCTGAGTGTTAAGTCGCCCTTTCATTTGTTTCGTGATGAATGCCAATACATGATGGTACCCATTAGGCAGATGTGCAATGGGTGTATGTGTGGTTGAAGGACCGTTTTGTGTAAAGGATGGGGGGATTGGTTGTAGTGGTGATTGTGCCAAGCAGCCTGAGTATCTCAATGTCTCTTTTTCCACTGTTATTAAGCGAAACTATGAGGGCATCCTTGGCACCCCAGGCAGCGATTTGTGCGGCTGCTCTGGCGGTGGATGCACCATTATCAGAATCCTCTTCCTCGTCCTCCCCCTTGTCCTCCTCATCCTCTTCCTCTTCTTCAATGTTGATGCCATCAGAGAATGCTTGATGAATGCCTTCGCCCTCCTCCACCCCGGGTACGGTAGCATAGTGGTTATGTTACTGGGCTAGTAATCCAGAGGCCTGGACTAAAATCCAGAGTCATGAGTTCAAATCCTGCCACGGCAGCTGGCGAATTTAAATTCAATTAATTAATTAAATTCAATTAATTTAATTAATTAAATTCAATTAATTAAATAAAAATCTGGAATTAAAATACTAGTATCAGTAATGATGGCCATGAAACTACCAGATTGTCGTAAAAACCCATCTGGTTCACTAATGTCCTTGAGGGAAGGAAGCCTGCCGCCCTTACCCGGTCTGGCCAATATGTGACTCCAGACCCACAGCAATGTGGTTGATTCTTAATTGCCCTCTGAAATGGCCCAGCAAGCCACTCAGTTGTAAAATCTCGCTACGAAAAGTCAGAAAAAGAATAAAACCGGACGGACCACCCGGCATCGGACCACTCGGCACCGGACACGACAACGGCAAAACACCAAGCCCAGTCGACCCTGCAAGGTCCTCCTTACTAACATCTGGGGACTTGTGCCAAAATTGGGAGAGCTGTCCCACAGACCAGTCAAGCAACAGCCTGACATAGCCATACTCACAGAATCATACCTTTCAGCCAACGTCCCAGACTCTTCCATCACCATCCCTGGGTATGTCCTGTCCCACCGGCAGGACAGACCCACCAGAGGTGGCGGTACAGTGATATACAGTCAGGAGGGAGTGGCCCTGGGAGTCCTCAACATTGACTCTGGACCCCATGACATCTCATGGCATCAGGTCAAACATGGGCAAGGAAACCTCCTGCTGATTACCACCTACCGTCCTCCCTCAGCTGATGAATCAGTCCTCCTCCATGTTGAACGCCACTTGGAGGAAGCACTGAGGGGAGCAAGGGCACAAAATGTACTCTGGGTGGGGGACTTCAATGTCCATCATCAAGAGTGGCTCGGCAGCACCACTACTGACCGAGCTGGCCGAGTCCTGAAGGACATAGCTGCTGGACTGGGCCTGCGGCAGGTGGTGAGCGAACCAACAGGAGGGAAAAACTTACTTGACCTCGTCCTCACCAATCTACCTGTTGCAAATGCATCTGTCCATGACAGTATTGGTAGGAGTGACCACCGCACAGTCCTCGTGGAGATGAAATCCCGTCTTCGCACTGAGGACACCATCCAACGTGTTGTGTGGCACTACCACCGTGCTAAATGGGATAGATTCAGAACAGATCCAGCAGCTCAAAAGTGGGCATCCATGAGGCGCTGTGGGCCATCAGCAGCAGCAGAATTGTATTCCAGCACAATCTGTAACCTCATGGCCCGGCATATTCCTCACTCTACCATTACCAACAAGCCAGGGGATCAACCCTGGTTCAATGAGGAGTGTAGAAGAGCATGCCAGGAGCAGCACCAGGCGTACCTAAAAATGAGGTGCCAACCTGGTGAAGCGACAACTCAGGACTACATGCATGCTAAACAGCGGAAGCAACATGCTATAGACAGAGCTAAGCGATTCCACAACCAACGGATCAGATCAAAGCTCTGCAGTCCTGCCACATCCAGTCGTGAATGGTGGTGGACAATTAAACAACTAACGGGAGGAGGAGGCTCTGCAAACATCCCCATTCTCAATGATGGCGGAGTCCAGCACGTGAGTGCAAAAGACAAGGCTGAAGCGTTTGCAACCATCTTCAGCCAGAAGTGCCGAGTGGATAATCCATCTCAGCCTCCTCCCAATATCCCCACCATCACGGAAGCCAGTCTTCGGCCAATTCGATTCACTCCACGTGATATCAAGAAACGGCTGAGTGCACTGGATACAGCAAAGGCTATGGGCCCTGACAACATCCCAGCTGTAGTGCTGAAGACTTGTGCTCCAGAACTAGCTGCGCCTCTCGCCAAGCTGTTCCAGTACAGCTACAACACTGGCATCCACCCGACAATGTGGAAAATTGCCCAGGTATGTCCTGTCCACAAAAAGCAGGACAAATCTAATCCGGCCAATTACCGCCCCATCAGTCTACTCTCAATCATCAGCAAAGTGATGGAAGGTGTCGTCGACAGTGCTATCAAGCAGCACTTACTCATCAATAACCTGCTCACCGATGCTCAGTTTGGGTTCCGCCAGGACCACTCGGCTCCAGACCTCATTACAGCCTTGGTCCAAACATGGACAAAAGAGCTGAATTCCAGAGGTGAGGTGAGAGTGACTGCCCTTGACATCAAGGCAGCATTTGACCGAGTGTGGCACCAAGGAGCCCTAGTAAAATTGAAGTCAATGGGAATCAGGGGGAAAACTCTCCAGTGGCTGGAGTCATACCTAGCACAAAGGAAGATGGTAGTGGTTGTTGGAGGCCAATTATCTCAGCCCCAGGGCATTGCTGCAGGAGTTCCTCAGGGCAGTGTCCTAGGCACAACCATCTTCAGCTGCTTCATCAATGACCTTCCCTCCATCATAAGGTCAGAAATGGGGATGTTCGCTGATGACTGCACAGTGTTCAGTTCCATTCGCAACCCCTCAGATAATGAAGCAGTCCGAGCCTGCATGCAGCAAGACCTGGACAACATCCAGGCTTGGGCTGATAAGTGGCAAGTAACATTCGCGCCAGATAAGTGCCAGGCAATGACCATCTCCAACAAGAGAGAGTCTAACCACCTCCCCTTGACATTCAACGGCATTACCATCGCCGAATCCCCCACCATCAACATCCTGGGGGTCACCATTGACCAGAAACTTAACTGGACCAGCCATATAAATACTGTGGCTACGAGAGCAGGTCAGAGGCTGGGTATTCTGCGGCGAGTGACTCACCTCCTGACTCCCCAAAGCCTTTCCACCATCTACAAGGCACAAGTCAGGAGTGTGATGGAATACTCTCCACTTGCCTGGATGAGTGCAGCTCCAACAACACTCAAGAAGCTCGACACCATCCAAGATAAAGCAGCCCGCTTGATTGGCACCCCATCCACCACCCTAAACATTCACTCCCTTCACCACCGGCGCACTGTGGCTGCAGTGTGCACCATCCACAGGATGCACTGCAGCAACTCGCCAAGGCTTCTTCGACAGCACCTCCCAAACCCGCGACCTCTACCACCTAGAAGGACAAGGGCAGCAGGCACATGGGAACAACACCACCTGCACGTTCCCCTCCAAGTCACACACCATCCTGACTTGGAAATATATCGCCGTTCCTTCATCGTCGCTGGGTCAAAATCCTGGAACTCCCTTCCTAACAGCACTGTGGGAGAACCGTCACCACACGGACTGCAGCGGTTCAAGAAGGCAGCTCACCACCACCTTCTCGAGGGCAATTAGGGATGGGCAATAAATGCCGGCCTTGCCAGCGACGCCCATATCCCGTGAACGAATAAAAAAAAACAAAAAAAAACGCTCTGCTGCGCTGTGTTGTGCAGGATGCAGCACACCACGATTATTCTGGAGCCCCTCGCTGGCGAGAACTGAAGGGCACCCGAAGCACAACTTCAACATGTTCAATGACACAACTGGTGGTCATGTGGCTCTGGTTATATCGCTCTTGTGCCTTGTTGATGGAGTTCTTCACAGTTGTTATGTGCCATGTTTGCAGGGGGTATCCCTTGTCTCCAGTGAGCCATCCTATAAGTCTGTCTCTTTTTTTATTCGTTCATGGGATGTGGGCGTTGCTGGCGAGGCCAGCATTTATTGCCTATCCCTAATTCCCTTGAGAAGGTGGTGGTGAGCCGCCTTCTTGAACCGCTGCAGTCCGTGTGGTGATGGTTCTCCCACTGTGCTGTTAGGAAGGGAGTTCCAGGATTTTGACCCAGCGACGATGAAGGAACGACGGTATATTTCCAAGTCAGGATGGTGTGTGACTTGGAGGGGAACATGCAGGTGGTGTTGTTCCCATGTGCCTGCTGCTCTTGTCCTTCTAGGTGGTAGAGGTCGCGGGTTTGGGAGGTGCTGTCGAAGAAGCCTTGGCGAGTTGCTGCAGTGCATCCTGTGGATGGTACACAATACAGCCACTGTGCGCTGGTGGTGAAGGGAGTGAATGTTTAGGGTGGTGGATGGGGTGCGAATCAAGTGGGCTGCTTTGTCCTGGATGGTGTTGAGCTTATTGAGAGTTGTTGGAGCTGCACTCATCCAGGCAAGTGGAGAGTATTTCATCACACTCCTGACTTGTGCGTTGTAGATGGTGGAAAGGCTTTGGGGAGTCAGGAGGTGAGTCACTCGCCGCAGAATACCCAGCCTTTGACCTGCTCTTGTAGCCACTGTATTTATATGGCAGGTCCAGTTAAGTTTCTGGTCAATGGTGACCCCAGGATGTTGATGGTGGTGGATTCGGTGATGGTAATGCCGTTGAATGTCAAGCAGAGGCGGTTAGACTCTCTCTTGTTGGAGATGATGTGGAGATGCCGGTGATGGACTGGGGTGGACAAATGTAAGGAATCTTACAACACCAGGTTATAGTCCAACAAATTTATTTTAAAATCACAAGCTTTCGGAGATTATCTCCTTCGTCAGATGAATGAATGAAAAGGTTCTCAAATCGCATATCTTATACTAGGCTGGGACAGCATCACACCAATCAAAAGGTGTCGTTGTTATTCAAACAGGCCAGTCACGGAGAACAGCACGTCCCAGTACACTAGATATACATTGTGTCTATTACACAGGCAGGCAGAAAGAAACTCAAAATGGCAGAGAGAGAGAGAGAGAGAGAGAGAATTTTAAAAAACATATAATTTTTCCCCCCCTTTTTGCTGGTGGGGTTACGTGTAGCGTGACATGAACCCAAGATCCCGGTTGAGGCCATCCTCATGGGTGCGGAACTTGGCTATCAACTTCTGCTCGACGATTTTGCATTGTCGTGTGTCTCGAAGGCCGCCTTGGAGAACGCTTACCCGAAGATCGGTGGCTGAATGTCCTTGACTGCTAAAGTGTTCCCCAACTGGGAGGGAACCCTCCTGTTTGGCAATTGTTGCGCGGTGTCCGTTCATCCGTTGTCGCAGCGTCTGCATGGTCTCGCCAATGTACCATGCTCCGGGGCATCCTTTCCTGCAACGTATGAGGTAAACAACGTTGGCCGAGTCACAGGAGTATGAACCATGTACCTGGTGGGTGGTGTCCTCTCGTGTGATGGTGGTATCCGTGTCGATGATCTGGCATGTCTTGCAGAGGTTGCCGTGACCATGCAGACGCTGGGACAACGGATGAACGGACACCGCGCAACAATCGCCAAACAGGAGGGTTCCCTCCCAGTCGGGGAACACTTTAGCAGTCAAGGACATTCAGCCACCGATCTTCGGGTAAGCGTTCTCCAAGGCGGCCTTCGAGACACACGACAACGCAAAATCGTCGAGCAGAAGTTGATAGCCAAGTTCCGCACCCATGAGGACGGCCTCAACCGGGATCTTGGGTTCATGTCACGCTACACGTAACCCCACCAGCAAAAAGGGGGAAAAAAATTATATGTTTTTAAAAATTCTCTCTCTCTCTCTCTCTCTGCCATTTTGAGTTTCTTTCTGCCTGCCTGTGTAATAGACACAATGTATATCTAGTGTACTGGGACGTGCTGTTCTCCGTGACTGGCCTGTTTGAATAACAACGACACCTTTTGATTGGCGTGATGCTGTCCCAACATAGTATAAGATATGCGATTTGAGAACCTTTTCATTCATTCATCTGACGAAGGAGATAATCTCCGAAAGCTTATGATTTTAAAATAAATTTGTTGGACTATAACCTGGTGTTGTAAGATTCCTTACATTTGTTGGAGATGGTCATTGCCTGGCACTTGTCTGGCATGAATGTTACTTGCCACTTATGAGCCCAAGCCTGTTGTCCAGGTCTTGCTGCATGCGGGCTCGGACTGCTTCATTATTTGAGGGGTTGCGAATGGAACTGAACACTGTGCAATCATCAGCGAACATCCCAATTTCTGACCTTATGATGGAGGGAAGGTCATTGATGAAGCAGCTGAAGATGGTTGTGCCTAGGACACTGCCCTGAGGAACTCCTGCAGCGATGTCTTGGGGCTGAGATAATTGGCCTCCAACAACCACTACCATCTTCCTTTGTGCTGGGTATGACTCCAGCCACTGGAGAATTTGCCCCCTGATTTCCATTGATTTCAATTTTACTCGGGCTTCTTGGTGCTACACTCGGTCAAATGCTGCCTTGATGTCAAGGGCAGTCATTCTCACCGCACCTCTAGAATTCCGCTCTTTTGTCCATATTTGGACCAAGGCTGTAATAGGGTCTGGAGCCGAACGGTCCTGGCGGAACCCAAACTGAGCATTGGTGAGCAGGTTATTGGTGAGTAAGTGCCACTTGATAGCACTGTCGACGCCACCTTCATCACTTTGCTGATGATTGAGAGTAGACTGATGGGGCGGTAATTGGCCGGATTGGATTTGTCCTGCTTTTTGTGGACAGGACATACCTGGGCAATTTTCCACATTGTCGGGTAGATGCCAGTGTTGTAGCTGTACTGCAACAGCTGTTTGGAAGAGGTCTGGAATGTTGGACAGGCGCAGAATGAATGCATCATGACAGCTGCCAGGGAATCTGGCGCATACCTGCATAAATCTCTTCTTGTGGTTGCACACCAGCATTGTGCATTGATGGAGTGGAAGCTCTATTGGTTGATGAAGACTCCTCCTTCATGTGGTGTTCTTCGGATTGCCACGTGTGTTCAATTGATTGCGCCCTGCACCCGTGGGAAGCCAGCTGGAGAGGTGAAACCCACTGCCCAATCATTCTGGCTATTGTCGTCGTGGGGGAAGTTCATGTAATGGGAAGCCCTGGTGTCGAAACTTAACACTTCCACACTGGCCAACAGCCTATCCATCACCTTCCTTATACATTTATGTTCAGATGACTGACACACCCTGGAGATGTCTCTGGTGACGCCCTGAAAGGATCCAGAGGTAAAGAAATTGAGGGCAGTGGTGACTTTCACTGCGACGGGCAGTGCGTGGCCACCAGATCCAGGACGGAGCAAATCTTCCTCAAGGAGGCTGCAGATATCTGCGACCACCTGCCGACTCAATCTTGCCTGCAAAGGCACTGCTCCTCAGAGAGGTCCAGGAAGCTCAGCCTCTGTCTGTATACCCCTTCAAGTGGGTAGTGCCTTCTATGTCGTCGGCCCCTCTGTTGCTCTTCTCTCTGCTGTTCTCCACTCAGCTCTTCTCTCTGGTGTTCTCCAGATCTGTGTTGTGCAGCTCTCTCTTGTGCACCTGCAGATCCCACCACAGCACAAAATGGCTGCCTTGGATGGTCATTTTCCGCCTCCTCAGATGTTCTCTTGAATACATCCATTGCGCCCCTCCATCCTGATCTTGTCAGTTTGAAGGGCTCCAAAGATTTTCTAAAGCTGTCTCAACACAAGAACTCTCAGTCTCAACACAAGAACTCTCAGTCTCAACACAGGAACTCTCAGTCTCAACACAAGAACTCTCAGTCTCAACACAAGAACTCTCAGTCTCAACACAAGAACTCTCAGTCTCAACACAAGAACTCTCAGTCTCAACACAAGAACTCTCAGTCTCAACACAAGAACTCTCAGTCTCAACACAAGAACTCTCAGTCTCAACACAAGAACTCTCAGTCTCAACACAAGAACTCTTAGTCTCAACACAAGAACTCTCAGTCTCAACACAAGAACTCTTAGTCTCAACACAAGAACTCTCAGTCTCAACACAAGAACTCTTAGTCTCAACACAGGAACTCTCAGTCTCAACACAGGAACTCTCAGTCTCAACACAGGAACTCTCAGTCTCAACACAAGAACTCTCAGTCTCAACACAAGAACTCTCAGCCAAACGCTTGCCTGACAGAACTGAGAGACCAGTTGCAATAACTGACCTTTTATTCAGATGGAGCAATCACAGGTTTAAAAACCCAAATTAACTGCAGCTGAATCTTGCCTCCATTTCACTGGCGAGATTCAAAAGCCCCGGCAAACCCATCCTGGAGACATTGATTCTGAAACTGATTCCAATTTAATTTAGAAAAAAACTATCTCAAGTATCTCAACTAGGTAAATTGCCCTGCTAACGATTCTGCCTGCCGGCGGTAATTGGGGGCGCGACATACGCGCATCCAAACGCGCCCACGTTGGAGCTGGGTTCCGGATGCGATCGCAAAAACTGGTATTTTCACCTCCCACCCGACTCCAACCCACCCGTTCTCAGGGGGTTAAAATTCCCCCTGTGTTTCTTTGGCCTTTACTCTTTTTAACCAGATTCACAAGCACTCAGACCTCACATTGGTTGCACATTGTTTGGTACCACTAAAAATGATAGCTTCTATTTGATGTGCTTACACGTGATGTTGGCAACAATTTGTCACTTTTATCTTAGTCTCCTGCAATTTAGTTTTATGCTGTTTCTTTGAAATGACAGTCATTTGTGCTCCTCTATCATGCGGCTCTTTCACTCACTACTAAGGGTAGTACCTGATTTCCTGCCATTTGCTGCATTGTAGCTACTATACTACGTTAAGATTGTTCAAGAGACTTTTCTTTTATAGCACAACTTTTGGTTTTAAATAAGTTTATTAATTCTACACCCACGTTTTTTGCTTTCCTGAGTTTGCCTATTTTGAGTGTATTTTTATTTTTGTGGTTATAGTTTTAAATGGCTATCCCATCAATTCTTGCTAATTTGCTCTTTGTATCCACTTTTTCAATTTTCTCCCCTCCTCCCCTGAAAGAATTGCTTCTTGCTGGGGTATGGTTCCATAGATGCTGGCAGGACTCCAACACCTCACCCAAGAGACCATCGAGCTACTTAATCATGGGAGCATCACAGCCAAGCCTGACCCTGTCCTTACCTGACATCCGTGCCTATACACTTTACATCAGAGGTCACCAAATATTGACCTTTATGGGCACTGAGGGAAACTAGTGTTGCACGACTGCCCTGACTGTGCCAGATAGCACAAACCAGGGATCAACCTGTTGTTTTCCTATCTTATAATTGGTTTATATCTTAACCCTTTGGAGTCCAGTACCATATAAACCAATTTTTTTCCTGGACTAACTCTCTTATTCTCCTGTGCCCTGCTCCATTCAAAGAACAGGAACTGAACTGAGAGGAAATTACAGTTATCTGGGTTTAGGGGCTACTTATTTTTTTTCTGCATGGACTATATTCCAGGGCCAGTATGTCCATTTTATTTAGGGCATTGGTTCCAAAGGTAGGGATACAATGAGCTGCATCTTCAGGCTTCAAGCAAAAGGAAGCACAGCTGCAAATTCAATGTGGGACCCACTGATAACTCCATTTTCTCTCCTCTCTTCCTGAAGATGTTGACTCTTGCTGGGGTATGGTTCCGTGCACATTGGCAGCGTTCCAGCAGCTCACTCAAACGTCCATTCTTCATGCGGAAGCCTAGACTGTGAGCCCTCCAATATTCCTCAGCCTAACTATCCAGGCCGTGACTGATACTGAAGCATTAGTCTGAAGAAAAAGGGACGGAGGCCCATAATGCCAGGTAATTGCCCCATACATTTCTCCTGATATCAAGGGTGGGAGTGAGAGCAGAGTGTACGAGTCTGACAGCAGCATACAAATCATATTTAAATGACACAATAGTATTGTAAAAATGGCGCTCAGGTTCTGCTGGGTGGGGGAGGGGTCATATAGAGGGCATTGCTGCGCTTGAAAACAGAAGTCATTTAAAGGGAGTGCCAACAACAGTTTGTTTTAAAGTCTGAAAGAGATAGCAAATTAACCAAAGATTTGTGCTGCAGCCATCCTTCAGTGTGTGGGACCAGGTGATTAATACGATGGTTTGGGGGGCCATTTGTTGCCTGATGCCATTGCCCTGACACAAAGGGAGTTCCCTAGGGGGCTCTGTTGCATGTGTGGAAAAAGAAGAGAATGGTGATCAGGAGTTGCAGAAAGCAAGAGAGGTCCCGCAACAATGGAAGAGGTGGGCTCTTAACCACAAATATCCAGCCAACTGAATGTAATTGTGCCCTATGCAATTATCCAGTCTTTATAGAGGAGCAATGCATTTGCAGGCTCAGATTCACCAGGGACCTAGTTACTGAGAGGGGTAAGAGGTGTATCAGCAAGTGTTATTGAGCGAGGTCTAAGGTGTATCAGCAAGTGTTACTGAGAGAGGTGTGAGGTGTATCAGTAAGTGTTACTGAGAGAGGTGTCAGGTGTATCAGTAAGTGTTACTGGGAGAGGTGTCAGGTGTATCAGTAAGTGTTACTGGGAGAGGTGTGAGCTATATCAGTGTTACTGAGAGAGGTGTGAGGTGTGTCAGTAAGTGTTACTGAGAGAGGTGTGAGGTGTGTCAGTGTTGCTGAGAGAGGTGTGAGGTGTATCAGTGTTACTGAGAGAGGTGTGTCAGTAAGTGTTACTGAGAGAGGTGTGAGGTGTATCAGTGTTGCTGAGAGAGGTGTGAGGTGTGTCAGTGTTACTGAGAGAGGTGTGTCAGTAAGTGTTACTGAGAGAGGTGTGAGGTGTATCAGTGTTACTGAGAGAGGTGTGAGGTGTATCAGCAAGCGTTACTGAGGTGCGCGGTGTATCAGCAGGCGTTACTGAGGTGCGCGGTGTATCAGCAAGCGTTACTGAGGTGCGCGGTGTATCAGCAAGCGTTACTGAGGTGCGCGGTGTATCAGCAAGCGTTACTGAGGTGCGCGGTGTATCAGCAGGCGTTACTGAGGTGCGCGGTGTATCAGCAGGCGTTACTGAGGTGCGCGGTGTATCAGCAGGCGTTACTGGGGTGCGCGGTGTATCAGCAAGCGTTACTGAGGTGCGCGGTGTATCAGCAGGCGTTACTGAGGTGCGCGGTGTATCAGCAAGCGTTACTGAGGTGCGCGGTGTATCAGCAGGTGTTACTGAGGTGTGAGATGTATCAGCAAGCGTTACTGGGGTGCGCGGTGTATCAGCAAGCGTTACTGAGGTGCGCGGTGTATCAGCAAGCGTTACTGGGGTGCAGGGTGTATCAGCAAGCGTTACTGGGGTGCAGGGTGTATCAGCAAGCGTTACTGGGGTGCGCGGTGTATCAGCAAGCGTTACTGAGGTGCGCGGTGTATCAGCAAGCGTTACTGAGGTGCGCGGTGTATCAGCAAGCGTTACTGAGGTGCGCGGTGTATCAGCAGGCGTGACTGAGGTGCGCGGTGTATCAGCAAGCGTTACTGGGGTGCAGGGTGTATCAGCAAGCGTTACTGGGGTGCAGGGTGTATCAGCAAGCGTTACTGGGGTGCAGGGTGTATCAGCAGGCGTTACTGGGGTGCAGGGTGTATCAGCAAGCGTTACTGGGGTGCAGGGTGTATCAGCAAGCGTTACTGGGGTGCAGGGTGTATCAGCAGGCGTTACTGGGGTGCAGGGTGTATCAGCAAGCGTTACTGGGGTGCAGGGTGTATCAGCAAGCGTTACTGAGGTGCGCGGTGTATCAGCAGGTGTTACTGAGGTGCGCGGTGTATCAGCAAGCGTTACTGGGGTGCAGGGTGTATCAGCAGGCGTTACTGGGGTGCAGGGTGTATCAGCAAGCGTTACTGAGGTGCGCGGTGTATCAGCAAGCGTTACTGAGGTGCGCGGTGTATCAGCAAGCGTTACTGAGGTGCGCGGTGTATCAGCAGGCGTTACTGGGGTGCAGGGTGTATCAGCAGGCGTTACTGAGGTGTGAGGTGTATCAGCAAGCGTTACTGAGGTGCGCTGTGTATCAGCAAGCGTTACTGAGGTGCGCGGTGTATCAGCAAGCGTTACTGAGGTGCGCGGTGTATCAGCAGGCGTTACTGAGGTGCGCGGTGTATCAGCAGGCGTTACTGAGGTGCGCGGTGTATCAGCAAGCGTTACTGGGGTGCGCGGTGTATCAGCAAGCGTTACTGGGGTGCGCGGTGTATCAGCAAGCGTTACTGAGGTGCGCGGTGTATCAGCAGGCGTTACTGAGTTGCGCGGTGTATCAGCAGGCGTTACTGGGAACATCAGTAGCATCAGTTATTAGCGGTGTATCTTCACTTAAAGCAGGTGACTGATGCATTGTTTGTCAGAACTAAAAAGTCATCACTTTTCCCCATGGGCAAAAGAGTGGAGGGGGAGGGGAGAATACTTGGTGTTTTCTCAAACGGTGGTTTTCCTCAAGATCCAGGGTGTCATTGATGGCGCATATATAACCCAAACATGGTCCAGTCAACAACAGTACCTCATACATGAATTGTCAAGGATTCCATTCAATCAACATACAGTGTGACCAGTAGTACAGAATAATACAGTGTGAATGCCCTCTTTGTTGATAGCAGCTGCTGACAGTTGTATTTTATTTTGGCCCATCATGCCCACTTTGTTTGCTGATAACCAGCAGGTCGGTGGGGGGAGTGTTGGCTGCTGGGTGACCAAAGTTACCCAGTGCAAATTTGGCTGATGACCCCTCCGTTGCATCCAATTACAGCAATGGAACAAAGATACAACAAGGGAAGGCCTCTGTCAGATGCATTATCCAGCACGCCATAGATAGATAAAACAATGGTTCCAGTGCCTCGAGAGGTTATGTGTGCCCATCAGTATGACCCAAAGTTTCAAGCATTACCATGGTCTGCTGCATTCTTCAGAACCTCGGCATTGAAAGGTGCGTCTACATGGAGCCCTTTGGTGCAAGGGCCCTTCGACGAACAGGTGGAGGATGTCACTGGAGTCTAAAGAGGTTTGTGTTCCCTTGAATGTAGAAGATTATGGGGTGACCTAATTGAGGTGATTAAGATGATTAAAGGAGTTGATAGGGTAGATCGAGAGAAACTATTTCTTCTGGTGGGGGAATCCAAAATAAAGGAGAATAACCTTAAAATTAGAGCTAGGCCGTTCAGGGGTGATGTCAGGAAGCACTTCTTCACACAAAATGTAATGGAGATCTGGAACTTTCTCCCCCAAAAGCTGTTGAGGCTGGGGGTTAATTGAAAATTTCAAAACTGAGATTGAGAGATTTTTGTTAGGTAAGGGTATTAAGGGTTACGGAATCAAGACAGGTAGATGCAGTTAAGATACAGATTAACCATGATCTAATTGAATGGTGAATCAGGCTCGAGGGCTAAATGGTCTACTCCTGTTCCTATATTCCTAGAATGCAGCACAGCATGTGCCATTCAGCAGAATTTGATCGAGGAGACTTTTTCCTAATGATCCCCCTCCACAACTTCCATTTCAAGTGCTCCCTATATCTTTCCCTTTGCTCTGGAATGAATAAATATTCCCAACATTTCCAATGCCATTGTCTCTGTATAAAAGGCAGATCATTCCTCGGCAAGGTATATATTGTTCCCAGGCCAGCAAATAACAAACTTGTAGATGAAAGCTGCTAAGGCAAGACAAACATCTTTCATTTCCCAGCATGTACTGTGACTGTAATGTCGCTGCCTGTCCCCATGGTGTTTCACCCTTTCCAGTAGTGTGTGTGCACGCTGCGATGTTGAAAGTACTCATGCTTCGCCTGTGCCCCGAGCCTGTTGTGTGGTCGGTAGCTGAGTTTTTCTGATGAAATTGTAGGCTGAGTACTGGCATTTATGAATAGCACATAGAGTGAAGGAACCTGAATCAGGGCCTGAGTACTGACCTTAAGGGGCGTCACACCCGGGACTGATCCTGCCCTATAAGTCAATATTTAATTAGCCTTTACTCCCATTGGGGAACTATAGAACCATAGAAAAGATACAGCACAGAAGGGGGCCATTCAGCCCATTGTGTCCACACCGGCTTGAAGAACAACCGGGTGCCCATTCTAATCCCACCTTCCAGCACCCGGTCCGTGGCCCTGCAGCTTACAGCACTTTAGGTGCAGGTCCAGGTACTTTTTAAAAGAGTTGAGGGTCCCTGCCTCTACCACCAATTTGGGCAGCGAATTCCATACACCCACCACCCTCTGGGTAAAAAAGGTTTTTCCTCATGTCCCCTCTAATCCCTCCGCCAATCAGCTTAAATCTATGTCCTCTAGTTCTTGAACTCTCCGCTAGGGGAAACAGGTACTTCCTGTCTACTCTATCTAGGCCCCTCATAATTTTGTATTCCTCAATCAAGTCACCCCTCAGCCTCCTCTGCTCCAAGGAAAACAACCCCAGCCTATCCAATCTCTCCTCGTAGCTGCAATTTTCAAGCCCTGGCAACATTCTTGTAAATCTTCTCTGCACTCTCTCCAGAGCAATTATATCCTTCCTGTAATGTGGTGACCAGAACTGCGCACAATACCCCAGCTGTGGCCTTACCAGCGTTTTATACAGTTCCATCATTACATCCCTGCTTTTGTATTCTATACCTCAGTTAATAACGGAGAGCATTCCGTATGCCTTCTTCACAACCTTATCTACCTGTACTGCCACCTTCAGGGACCTGTGCACATGCACTCCAAGGTCTCTCACTTCCTCCACCCCTCTCAATATATTCCCGTTTACTGCGTATTCCCTTTTACTGTTTGCCCTCCCTCAACTTCTCCGGGTTGAACTCTATTTGCCACTTTTCCGCCCACTCCACCAACCCATTGATATCTTATTGGAGTCTACAGCTCTCCTCTTCACTATCAACTACATGGCCAATTTTTGTGTCGTCTGCAAATTTGCCAATCATGCCCCCTACATTCAAGTCCAAATCATTAATATATACCACAAACAGCAAGGGGCCCAACACTGAGCCCTGTGGCATACCACTGAAAATGGATTTCCATTCGCAAAGACATCCATCGACTTTTACCCTTTGTTTCCTGTTACTGAGCCAATTTTGGATCCAATTCACCACATTTCCCTGTATCCCATGGGCTTTTATCTTTCTGACCAGTCTCCCATGTGGGACCTTGTCAAATGCCTTTCTAAAATCCATGTAGACAACATCCACTGCACTACCCTCATCAATCCTCCTGGTCACTTCCTCAAAGAATTCAATCAGATTTGTAAGGCATGACTTTCCCTGAACAAATCCATGCTGACTATCCCTGATTAAACCATGCCTTTCCAAGTGACAGTTTATCCTATCTCTCAGTATTGATTCTAATAGTTTGCCCACCACCGAGGTAAGACTGACTGGCCTATAATTTTTTGGCCTGTCCCTCGTACCCTTTTTAAACAATGGTACTACATTTGCAGTCTTCCAGTCCTCTGGTGCCTCCCCTGTATCTAGTGAGGATTGGAAAATGATCCTTGGAGCATCCACTATTCCCTCCCTGGCTTCCTTCAATAGCCTAGGAAACAATCCATCTGGCCCTGGTGACTTATCAGCTTTCAAGGATTCCAGTCCCTCTAGTACTTCCTCTCTCGTTATGTTTACCTTATCCAATATTTCACGCCTCTCCTCTTTAACTACTACATGCGGATCATCCCTTTCCTTTGTGAATATGGAGACAAAATATTCATTTAAAACCCTACCCATATCCTCCGCTTCTACACACAAGATGGGACCTATCATCCCTGATAGGTCCCATCTTTTCCTTAGCTATCCTCTTGTTCTTAAAGTACTGATAAAACATCTTTGGGTTTTCTTTAATCTTACTAGCTAATATTTTTTCATGCCCTCTCTTTGCTTTCCTTATTTCCTTTTTTACGTCATCCCTGTACTTTCTATACTCCTTTAGGCTTTCTGCAGTATTTAGTTTTCTGTGACAGTCATAAGCTTTCTTTTTCTGCTTTATCTTGCCCCATATACTTCTAGACAACCAGGGGGCTCTAAATTTGGCAGTGCCACCCTTTTTCTTTGAGGGGACGTGTCTGCATTGTACCTGTAGAATTTCACTTTTTAGTGCCTCCCATTGGCTTGCCACTGATTTCTCCTCAAGTAGTTGTGTCCAGTCCACTTCTGCCAAATCACCTCTTAGTTCTGTGAAATTTGCCTTCCCCCAATTTAAAACGTTTACTCCTGATTTAACTCTGTCCTTTTCCATAATATTGCTAAAACTAACTGAATTGTGGTCACTATCCCCAATACGGTCACCCACTGTCACTTCACCCACTTGCCCATCTTAATTTCTCAGGACTAATTCTAGAATTGCATCCCCGCTTGTTGGGCTTGTCACGTACTGGCTAAAAAAGTTCTCCTGGACACCGATCAAGAATTTTGTGCCCTCTGTGCCCCTCACACTGTTTGAATCCCAGTTGATGTTAGGGTAGTTAAAGTCCCCTACTATTATTGCCTCTTATTTTTGCACTCAGAAATTTGCCTACATATTTGTTTTTCTATCTCCCTTTTGCTATTCGGGGGTCTATAGTACACTCCTAGTAGTGTGACTGCCCCTTTTTTATTTCTTAGCTCAACCCATACTGCCTCAATTGATGATCCATTTAGCATATCATCCCTTCTTACAACTGTAATTGATTCTTTAACCAATAATGCTACCCCCCCTCCTTTTTTATCACCCACTGTATCCTGCCTGAAAACTCTATATCCAGGGATATTGAGCTGCCAATTATCCCCCTCTTTAAACCAGGTTTCCATTATAGCAATGATATCATGTTGCCATGTGTCTATCTGTGCCCTTAGCTCATCTGCTTTGTTTGTAATACTCCTTGCATTGAAGTATATACCCTTTAACCCCGTCAAATTCCTGTGCTGAACACTATTTAACCTTTGCTTCTTTTGCCTTTCTGAGTTGCTAACTACATCACTAACTGCTTTTTTACTTCCTGTTTCCTGGTCTGAATTTGTCCTATCTGTACCTGCCCTTTGGTTCCCATCCCCCTGCCATACTAGTTTAAACCCTCCCCAACAGAACTAGCAAATGCCCCCGCGAGGATATTGGTCCCGGCTTGGGTGCAACCCGTCCAGCTTGTACAGGTCCCGCCTTTCCCAGAATCGGTTCCAATGCCTCAGGAATTTAAACCCTCCCCCCTACACCATCTCTCAAGCCATGCATTCATCTGGTCTATTCTCCTATTTCTGCTCTCGCTCGCATGTGGCACTGGGAGTAATCCTGAGATTATAACCTTAGAGCTCCTGCTTTTTAATTTATTTCCTAACTCCCTATATTCTGCTGCAGGACCTCATCCCTTTTTTTTACCAATGTCGTTGTTACTGATATGGACCACGACCTCTGGCTGTTCACCCTCCCCCTTCGGAATGTCCTGCAGCCGCTCTGTGACATCCTTGACCCTAGTACTATACTTGAAGTTACCAGGCCTCGTTACTCTTTAACCTGTTAAATGCCAGTCCCTGTGTTCAGCAAATGGACGTGGAGTTTCTGTTCCTTTAGGGCAAGGATTAAAATGTGCACTCTCTCATACTAAAAAAAATACTGATACTGGTATTAATTTAGTGTCTATTATTGTTGAAACACCTGAAAGCATTTTTTGAATGCAGGAGATTAACACCGTAGCTGAGAACAAGCGATATTTGTTTTCCCATTAAGAACAAAACACTACTGGCAACATATACTGCTAATAGTCAGTTACTTCTTTTTTTGTATGCATGAGTGCGACCAAATATTTTTCATGCAGACCTCTGTTTAGCTGTAGGAGATTGGTTTACAAAAATGCAACACTGACTTTTGAACCTGCATTCATTTTGAGTGTACCGGGAGTGAGAGATCAGTGAACTAACTCTTTAATCTAATTCAGGGATGGTTTGTGTGAAATTCACACTGGTACAGCAGAGGGCATTCTTTCCAAGTTGTAGCAAAGCAGAAGGAGTTTTACCTTGCATCTAACTTGTGTTACACCAGAGGTAATTTTATGAAATCCTGTTTCCTGGAGGGGGAATTCCAATGCACTGCCTCTATGCATTTCTGTCTGCTAATTTTGCTGGGTGGAAAATTGTGGGGCGTGGGTGCTCATATTCTCTCTGTGCTTCCAATGGCTGAGGCTCCTCACTGGTTGCAAGGTTGCATAAAATTATTTCCTATACATATCTTCCCTGACATTGTTTAAAATTGGAAATGTTTAAGTTAAAATGTCTTAAAGCAAAAGAGTTTGCTGTTCTCCTGCACAGATATCGCTTGGCGAACATAAGCTATATCAAGAAATATAAAATACAATAATTTTCACTTTCTATCTAATTATCACTCCAACTGTCTCACTGCCAACCATAACTTTACCAGATGTGGGGATAGGATCAGATGGATTGAGGGACTGATTCCCACACGTTATTATTTTAATGGGACGGGGTCAGTGTTATGTACCCGACCTTCTTTTCCCCCGGACCTTGGATGAGACCAGGAACAACTTGCTAAGGTAAGGAAACACTAACTTCCAAAGGAAGAGTAAACACACATTCTGAGGCTGTCTTTGCTAAGCTGCTTTTAACATAACCGGCCTTATGCCATCATGGCATGAGATATACAGGATGGTAAAGTTTAAATACATCTGTCCTTTGCCTAACATTCTCATGACCTGTTTCCGTGGGCATTTGAGACACCATGCGCTGCTCAGAGTGAGTGAGGGGGAGGTGGGGGTGGGAGTGGGGGGAGGGGTGGTTCTCCTGGGGTACTGGCTGGCATTCCTCCCTTGGCCAACGTTACCATGTACAGGTTGGCTGGTCATTCATCTGACTGCTGTCGGTGGGATGTAGCTGGCCCAGAATGGGTGCCTTGTTTGCCTGCATGACAGCAGTCACTCCTCTTCAAAAGTGATTGATCATGTGAACCATTATGGGACATTTCGCCATAAGGTACTGCATAATTGCAAGTGAAATTTGTCGACTCATCACACATGCAGAGGAGCTGATCAGATAGATATGAAAAAGATATATTTGTTACGTAATGCACAGACTGATCTTTAAGGGATGAACGTTGTTTGCTGCTATAGATGGAGAAGATATAATAAAAAAGGGGTATTCAGATTCACTGTGATCCCCTTCTTTTGACTGAAGTGGTGCCTTGAATCACTGTGCCCAGTGACTTAGTAACAAGAGGGTTCTCGTTAACACTTTAGGTGGGCATTGGAGACACCATGTACTGTTCAGGTTGAATGAGTTTTGCTGGGGCAATTAGTTCTAGAGAGATTACAAGGAATCTTTTCATGCAAAGAATTATTAGAAGACGGAATGCTTTACCAGAAGTGACCACTGAAGCTGAGTGAATCATTGCATCTAAGAGGGAATTAAATAAACACTTGAAGAAGAAAGCTATTAATGGGTCTTGCTGGGTCACTAGGTAGATGAAGTGGCTTGCAGTGATCAGCAAGTGTGCGCAATTGTTCAAATCGTTTTGCTTTTGGTTAAAGTCTGTCATCAGTCATGGTCAAAATGGTTCTTCTGGGCATCTGTCAGCCGTGACTCAGTTAGTAGCACTCTCGCCTCTAAGTCAGAAGGTTGTAGGTTCAAGTTCCACTCCAGAGACTTGAGCACATAATCCTAGGCTGATACCTCAGTGTAGTATTGAGGGAGTGCTGCACTGTTGGACATGCTGAATTTCGGATGAGACGTTAGACCGAGGCTCCACACCCCCCCCCACCTCCCACCCCGTTTGCCCTCTTGGGTGGTCGTAAAATATCAGGGCACTATTCGAAGAAGAGCATGGGAGTAAGGGGACTTACAAATCTGGTCCTCTCCAACAAACCCATGAAGGCATCTTCAGAGCCTGGAGAGTGCATTATATTAAGTTAGTCTAACCCAACAGGCCATCTGTAAGGACCCATCTGCCCAGAGTATGCTGCAGAGATAGAAGGCCTTAATGAACCAGTTGAAAGAGGAGAAAGACTGTGTTGCCTAGCTTATAGTAGGGCAGTGGGCATGGACGATATACTGATTTCCAAAAGAGAGTCTAGATGAGAGGACGTTGGAGGAATGATAATAATTTTGGATAATAGTGCTAGGAATCCTGACTTGGAGGTGTTCTTTTGAGACTGGTGAATAAGTTTCTGTCTTGGTAAATGCAGTTTTGGTTTTTATCCCAAGTCAAAAACTACTGATGAATCCTACTGATATCCGTGGCTCCTTAAGTGGTCTTTTGAGTTATATAAGAAAGGCTCTGGAGAAACAGTGGAATAATCAGAAAGGCATAGACCAGATTTCACTCTCATAAGGAAAGTGTACAACATGTTTTGGTATTACTTGACTTGGCAGAGCATCATAAGGCTCAGAGGAAACGTAATTACATTGCTTTCATCGTTCCCCTTTCTACCTAGTGCTTTGTTCAGCCTGCTGAAGGAGCTGAAAGCTATTGTAGTATGTCATCAAAATCTTGGATTTTATCCAGGATGAGTACTCTTTCTTCAAGACCTGCGTATGGGTGCAGCATGAACGTCTCATCAACAGTGTGTTGGATAGCATCATAAGGATTTGCAGGGTCTGTTCCAGACATTTCTGAAAATATTGTTGCACTCCTCTTCATAGAAGGTATTAGCCTAGAAATTGGCCACGCAGCACCTGTTTTTCTGGTGCAAAACGGCCTCCTAAGTCTCCAATATGGTGGGCAGGAAGTGCAAACTTATTACGAGCTGGAAATGCACTGCCTGCCACATTGGTAAAAGCTAAAAATGTTACCATTTAGTTTGTATTGCCTCTCCTCATTCTTCCTATCAAAATTAATCACTACACTGTGTTAAATTTCCTCTGCCATGTGTCTGCCCATTTCACCAGTCTATGCCCTCCAGAAGTCTGTTTCTATCATAATATCATAGTAGTTACAGCACAGGAGGAGGCCATTCGGCCCATCATGCCTGTGCTGGCTCTTTGAAAGAGCTGTCCAATAGTCACATTCCCTTCATTGTCTACTATATTTCCGAGTTTTGTATCATCTGCAAACTTTGAACTTATACCCTGTAGTCCAAGTCCAGGGTGTATATATATATATATATCAAAAAGAGCAGTGGTCCTAATACTGACCCCTGGGGAACACCACTGTACACTTCCCTCCAGTCTGAAAAACAACCGTTCACCACTACACTTTGCTTTCTGTCCCGTAGCCAATTTTGTATCCATGGAGCCACTGTCCCTTTAATCCCATGGGCTTCAATTTGGCTAACAAGTTCTTTATGTGGTACTTTATTAAATGCCTTTTGAAAGCCCATATACCACAACATCAACTGCCTACCCTCATCAACCCTCTCCTTTACTTCATCAAAGAACTCAATCAGGTTAGTCAAACACGGTTTGCCTTTAGCAAGTCCATGCTAGCTTTCATTTATTAACCCATATTTTTCCACATGCCAATTAATTTTGCCCAGGATTAATGTCTCTAAAAGTTTCCCCACCTCCGACGTTAGGCTGACTGGCCTGTAGTTACCGGGTTTATCCTTCTCCCCTTTTTTGAACTGGGGTGTATCATTTGTAATCCTCCATCATCTGGCACATCCCCATATCTAAAGAGGATTGGAAGATTGTGGCCAGAGCCGTCGCAATTTCCACCCGTACTTCCCTTAGCAACCTAGGATGCATCCCATCCGGACTGGGGGACTTTTCTACTTTAAGCGCTGCTAACCTTTTTAGCACTTCCTCTTTATCTATTTTTATCCTATCCAAGAACGCTATTACCTCCTCCTTTACTGTGACCTAGATTCTAGAACGGTCCCAGCGGATTGGAAGATAGTAAATGTAACACCGTTATTCAAGAAAGAAGGGAGAGAAAAAATTACAGGCCAGTTAGCTGACATCAGTCGTCGGGAAAATGCTGGAATCCATTATTAAGGAAGTGGTAACAGGGCACTTAGAAAATCATAATATGATTAGGCAGAGTCAACATAGTTTCATGAAAGGGAAATCGTGTTTAACAAATTTATTTGAGTTCTTTGAGATGTAACTAGCAGGGTAGAAAAAGGGAAACCAGTGGATGTAGTATATTTGGATTTCTAAAAGGCATTCAATAAGGTGCCACATAAATGGTTGTTACACAAGATAAGGGCTCATGGGATTGGGGTAATATATTATCATGGATAGAGGATTGGTTAACTGACAGAAGACAGCGAATAGGGATAAACGGGTCATTTTCATAAGAACATAAGAAATAGGAGCAGGAGTAGGCCAATTGGCCCCTCGAGCCTGCTCCGCCATTCAATAAGATCATGGCTGATCTGATCCTAACCTCAAATCGAAATTCATGTCCAATTTCCTGCCCGCTCCCCGTAACCCCTAATTCCCTTTACTTCTAGGAAACTGTCTATTTCTGTTTTAAATTTGTTTAATGATGTAGCTTCCACAGCTTCCTGGGGCAGCAAATTCCACAGACCTACTACCCTCTGAGTGAAGAAGTTTCTCCTCATCTCAGTTTTGAAAGAGCAGCCCCTTATTCTAAGATTATGCCCCCTAGTTCTAGTTTCACCCATCCTTGGGAACATCCTTACCGCATCCACCCGATCAAGCCCCTTCACAATCTTATATGTTTCAATAAGATCGCCTCTCATTCTTCAGCACTCCAATGAGTAGAGTCCCAATCTACTCAACCTCTCCTCATATGTCCACCCCCTCATCCCCAGGATTAGCCGAGTGAACCTTCTTTGTACTGCCTCGAGAGCAAGTATGTCTTTTCTTAAGTATGGACACCAAAACTGTATGCAGTATTCCAGGTGCGGTCTCACCAATACCTTATATAACTGCAGCAATACCTCCCTGTTTTTATATTCTATCCCCCTAGCAATAAAAGCCAACATTCCGTTGGCCTTCTTGATCACCTGCTGCACCTGCATGCTAACTTTCTGATTTTCTTGCACTAGGACCCCCAGATCCCTTTGTACTGCAGTACTTTCCAGTTTCTCGCCATTAAGATAATAACTTGCTCTCCGATTTTTCCTGCCAAAGTGCATAACCTCACATTTTCCAATATTGTATTGCATCTGCCAAATCTCTGCCCACTCACCCAGCCTGCCTATATCCCCTTGTAAGTTTTTTATGTCCTCCTCACTCTCTACTTTCCCTCCCATCTTTGTATCATCTGCAAACTTTGAGATGTTACACTCGGTCCCCTCCTCCAAATCGTTAATATAGATTGTAAAGAGTTGGGGACCCAGCACCGACCCTACTGGTTGCCAGTCCGAGAATGAACCATTTATCCCAACTCTCTGCTTCCTGTTAGATAACCAATCCTCCACCCATGCCAGAATATTACCCCCAATCCAGTGATTCTTTATCTTGAGCAATAATCTTTTATGTGGCACCTTGTCGATTTTCAGGTTGGTAGGCTGTAACTAGAGGGGTGCCGCAAGGATCAGTGTTTGGGCCTCAGCTATTTACAATCTATATTAATGACTTAGATGAAGGGACCGAGCATAATGTATCCAAGTTTGCTGACAATACAAAGCTAGGTGGGAAAGTAAGCTGTGAGGAGGACACAAAGAGTCTGTAAAGGGATATAGACAGGTTAAGTGAGTGGGCAAGAAGGTGGCAGATGGACTATAATGTGGGGAAATGTGAGGTTATTCACTTTGGTAGGAAGAATAGAAAAACAGAATTTTTTTTTAAATGGTGAGAAACTATTAAATGTTGGCGTTCAGAGAGATCTGGGTGTCCTTGTACAAGAAACACAGAAAGTTAGCATGCAGGTATAGCAAGCAATTAGGAAGGCAAATGGCATGTGGGCCTTTACTGCAAGGGTTTTGGAGTACAAGAGTAAGGAAGTCTTGCTACAATTATACAGGGCTTTGGTGAGACCACACCTAGAATACTGTGCACAGCTTTGGTCTCCTTATGTAAGGAAAGATATATTTGCCTTAGAGGGGGTGCAACGGAGGTTCACTATATTAATTCCTGGGATGAGAGGGTTGTCCTTTGATGAGAGACTGGGTAAAATGAGCATATATTCTCTGGACTTTAGAAAAATGAGAGGTGATCTCATTGAAACATATAAGATTCTGAGGGGCTTGACAGGGCAGATACTGAGAGGTTGTTTCCTCTGGCTGGAGAGTCTAGAACTAGGGGGCGTAGTCTCAGGAAAAGAGGTCGGCCATTTAAGACTGAGATGAGGAGGAATTTCTTTGCTCAGACGGTTGTGAATCTTTGGAATTCTCTACCCCAGAGGGCTGTGGATGCTCAGTCGTTCAGTCTATTCAAGGCTGAGATAGATAGATTTTTGGATTGGGGATTGGGCGGGAAAGTGGAGTTGAGGTCGAAGATCAGCCATGATCTGATTGAATGGCGGAGCAGGCTCGAGGGGCCGTATGGCCTACTCCTACTCCTATTTCCTATGATTTTATGGCATTGGCAGCATTCTCTTCTTTAGTGAAGACAGATGCAAAGTACTCATTTAGCACCTCAGCCTCGACAAGAAATCTCCTTTTTTGTCCCTAATTGCCCCACTCTTCCTTTGACTACACTTTTACTATTTATATGTTTATAAAAGACTTTTGGGTTCCTTTTTCTGTTACCGGCTAATCTATTCTCATATGCTCTCTTTGCCCCTTTAATTTTTGGTTCTCCCCTGTACTTTTTGAATTCAACTTGGTTCTCTACTGAATTATGAACATGACATTTATCATAAGCCTCCTTTTTCTGTTTCATTTTAATCCTTATACCGTTAGTCATCCGGAGTACTTTAACTTTGGATGCCCTTCCTTTTCCCCTTGTGGGAATGTGTCTAGTCTGTACCCAAACTATTTCCTCTTTGAAGGCCTTCCGTTGCTCATTGACTGTTTTACCTGCCAATCTTTCATTGAATCATAGAATGGTTCCAGCACGGAAGGAGGCCATTCGGCCCATCGAGCCCATGCAGGCTCTTTGTAAGAGCAACCCAGTTAGTCTCAATCCCTGCTCTTTCCCTGTAGCGCTGCAGATTTTTTCCCTTCGAGTATTTATCCAATTCCTTTCTGAAAGCCAAGATTGAATCTGCCTCCACCACCCTTTCAGGCAGCGCATTCCAGATCATAACTACTTGCTGCGTAAAAAAGTTTCTCCTCATGTCGCCTTTGGTTCTTTTGCCAATCACCTTAAATCTGTGTTCTATGGTTCACGACCCTTCCGCCAAAGGGAACAGTTTCTCTTTATTTACTTTATCTAAACCCTTAATGATTTTGAACACTGCTATCAAATCTCCTCTTAACCTTCTCCGCTCTCAGGAGAACAACCCCAACGTCTCAAGTCTATCCATGTAACTGAAATCCCTCATTCTTGGAACCATTCTAGTAAATCTTTTCTGCACCCTCTCTAAGGCCTTCACACCCTTCCTAAAGTGCCGTGTCCAGAACTGGACACAATACTCCAGTTGTGGCCGAACCAGTTATTTATAAAGATTCAACATAACTTCCCTTGCTTTGGTACTCTATGCCTCTATTTATAAAGACCAGGATCCTGTATGCTTTTTTAATTGCTTTCCAGATCATAACTACTTGCTGCCTTCGTGTCTTGCCACCTTCAAAGATCTGTGTACATATACCCCCAGGTCTCTCTGCTCCTGCACCCTCTTTAGAGTTTTGGTTTTAATTTGTATTGTCTCTCCTCATTCTTCCTGCCTAAATGAATCACTTTGTACCTCTCTGTGTTAAATTTCATCTGCCATGTGCCCGCCCATTCCACCAGCCTGTCTATGTCCTCTTGAAGTCTTTTACTATCCTCCTCACTGTTTACTACATTTCCAAGTTTTGTGTCATCTGCAAATTTTGAAATTGTGCCCTGTACACCCAAGTCCAAGGGCACTAAATTGGGCCGTGTAGCGCCCGTTGTTTCGGCGCTACACAGCCTCTCCGACATCCAAGATGGCGTCTTGGATGCGCACTCACGTTTCCTGCGTGACGTGCGCCAGACGCCATCTTGCTATAGGAGTTTGCGCAGGCACAGATAAGAAACGCTGGAATCATGTAAAGTAGGGAGAAAATGGCTTCAATCAGTGTGCAACGCTGATTTAAAGTGATAAGTCCCAAAATGGTGTCTAATGCTCAACTCAATGCACAGGCTTAACCCCGACCATCTGAACATGTCTTAGAGTGCCTGGAGGACCCCCCACCGGCGCTATTTAAAGGGACCATGCAGGATTTACAGGTTAGTGGCTGGATTATTGCCTCTGGCTGCCGAGACATTTGTAACTGTTTCTGGAGGTCTCCTACACTTGAATACTAGGACGCGGGGACATAGCCTAACATTTAGAACCAGGACATGCAGGAATGAAGTTAGGAAATGCTTCTACACGCAAAGGGTGGGAGAAGTTTGGAACGCTCTTCTTCAGACGGCAGTTGATGCTAGCTCACTTGTGAATGTTAAATCTGAGATTGATAGATTTCTGTGAACCAAGGGTATGAAGGGATATGGGGCTAAGGCGGGTATATGGAGTTAGTTCACAGGTCCACCATGATCTCACTGAATGGTGGAACAGGCTCGAAGGGCTAAATGCCACTGCCACTTGCTGCCTCTTGATATGCGCCACCTTCTTCTGCAAGAACGCGAGGCATGTGCCTGGGTGATGTGCCTGCCATGGTTGAATAGCTGCCAGTGTGTATGGCCTGTGAGTTGTGGGTGGGCAGCTTGAAACAGTGTTAATGTGTAAGTGTGAGAGGAAACATCTGATTGGAAGAGTTGAGTACTGATGGAAAGTGTTCATTGGTATGTGGGTGATGGGGGGTGTAGTGCGTGGTGCAGTTGGTAGGAGACGCCACTTGACAGTTGACCTCACTCACCTTGCCCACTCATGTCAAAGCATTGAACTTCTTCCTGCACTGCATCCATGTTCATGATGCTGTGCGCCTGGCATTGACTTTGTCCCCCGCTGCCTCCCACTGTCTTTTGAGTATATGTCCAGAGGGCCTCTTGCACCCTCCACCACCCCCTCGGATATAGGATGTCCCTCCTTCTGTCCACCTCTTGCACCCAAGGTCTCTAGTGCATCAGCAGAGAACCTTGGTGCATGCACTCTCACAGACCTGGTACAAACTCAGATCGGCAAATTGGTGAGGTCTGATGTGCAGATTGGAGGATGTGGGATTTAGTAATGCGCAACCTTTATTCAATGTTTTAACATAACTCATCATTGTGTAAATATAGGGATGGGATCTGCATCTGTGTTTTATGTGTGTGATGTCTGATCTCCGTTCAGACTCCATGCAGACAGTAGACTGTTATTTTCAGCAAATAACAGGTACAATCTACCTTTAAGAGATTTCTAAGAAACATTCTCCCTTTAAGAGATTGAGCTCCCTCTTAGTGTGAATTGCATTCATTCCACGTGCAAGGCCTGGAAAGAAACGCTGATTACAGGTCAGTGCTCCCTTGGGACCAAACTTGCGTCTTGCCTGCCCAGGGTCCGTCGGGCGCGGGGTGTTAGCGCATCGCACTACCATTGCCCAGAACGGACCCTTAACCAATTTCTTCCCCCCAAGTCTTTAATAGATATCAAAAAAAGCAGTTGTCCAGTACTGACCCCTGGGGAACACCACCATACACCTTCCTCCAGTCCGAAAAACAACCGTTCACCACTACTCTGTTTCCTGTCACTTAGCCAATTCCGTATCCATGCTGCCACTGCCCCTTTTATTCCATGGGCTTCAATTTTGCTGACAAGCCTATTATGTGGCACTTTAACAAACGCCTTTTGAGAGTCCATATTCGCAACATCAACCGCATTGTCCTCATCAACCCTCTCTGTTACCTCATCAAAAAACTCAATCGAGTTAGTTAAACATGATTTGCCTCTAACAAATCCGTGCTGGCTTTCCTTTATTAATCCACACTTGTCCACGTGATTATTAATTTTGTCCCGGATTATTATTTCTAAAATCTTCCTCAGCACCGAGGTTAAACTGACTGGCCTGTAGTTGCCGGGTTTATCCTTACACCCTTTTTTGAACAAGGGTGTAACATTTGCAATTCTCCAGTCCTCTGGCACCAACCCTGTATCTAAGGATGATTGGAAGATTATGGCCAGCATCTTTGCAATTTCCACCCGGACTTCCCTCAGCAACCGAGGATGGATCCTATCTGGACCGGGTGACTTATCTACTTTAAATACATGATGTGGAGATGCCGGTGATGGACTGGGGTTGACAATTGTAAACAATTTTACAACACCAAGTTATAGTCCAGCAATTTTATTTTAAATTCACAAGCTTTCGGAGGCTTCCTCCTTCCTCAGGTGAATGTTGTGGAAAAAACACAACATTCACATGAGGAAGGAGGAAGCCTCCGAAAGCTTGTGAATTTAAAATAAAATTGCTGTACTTTAAATGCAGCCTGCCTTTCCAGTACCTCCTCTTTATCAATTTTTAGCCTATCCAGTATCTCAACCACCTCTTCTTTTACTGTGACTTTGGCAGCATCCTTTTCCTTGGTAAAGATAGATGCAAAGTACTCATTTAGTATCTCAGCCATGCCCTCTGCCTCCATGCGTGGATCTCCTTTTTGGTTCCTAGTTGGCCTCACCTCTTCTTACTACCCATTTACTATTTATATGCCTATAGATGACTTTTGGATTCCCTTTTATGTTAGCTGCCAGTCTATTCTCATACTCTCTCTTTGCTTCTCTTATTTCCTTTTTCACTTCTTTGTACTTTCTATATTCAGCCTGGTTTTCACTTGTATTATCAACCTGACATCTCTCGTATGCCCCCTTTTTCAGCTCATCTTACTTTCTATCTCTTTCGTCATCCAGGGAGCTCTGGTTTTGGTTGCCCTAACTTTCCCCTCGTTGGAATGTACCTAGATTGTACCCGAACCATCTCCTCTTTAAAGGCTGCCCATTCTTCAATTACAGTTTTGCCTGCCAATCTTTGATTCCAATTTACCCGGGTCAGATCCGTTCTCAACCCATTGAAATTGGCCCTCCTCCGATTAAATATTTTTATTCTAGATTGATCCTTGTCCTTTTCCATAACTAATTTAAACCTTATGATACTATGATCACTGTTCCCTAAATGTTCCCACACTGACACTTGCTTTACTTGTTTCGCAGGGCCTTGCACTATATCAACTTCCCCATGGATGACCTCAGCCAGACGGAGAGGGCAGTGGGATTCCACGCTGTGGCTGGCTTCCCACGGGTGCAGGGTGTAATCGATTGCACCCATATAGCAATACGAGCACCTCCACACGAGCCAGGACTGTTCATCAACAGGAAGGGCTATCACTCCATCAACACTCAGCTCATCTGTGACCACCGCAAGAGATTCCTTCACGTGTGCGCCAGATACCCTGGCAGCTGCCACAATTCCTTCATCCACCGGGAGTCCAACATCCCGCCCCTCTTCCACACACTGGCTGGCTTCTCGGGGACAAGGGATACCCCCTGCACACGTGGCTCATGACACCTCTGAGGAACCCCACCACCGAGTTGCTACTGTTGCTACTGTGCTTTACAGCCTTGACTTTTCTCTTTAGACTTATAAATTAACCATTACCTGAACCCTCCCCCCCGCCTCATTAGTTTAAAGTTCTATCTAACGCCCTAGTTATTCGATTCGCCAGGACACTGGTCCCAGCCCGGTTTAAATGGAGCCCGTCCCATCAGAACAGCTCCCTCTCTCCCCAGTACTGGTGCCAGTGCCCCATGAATTGAAACCCCTGCCTCCCACACCACTCTTTCAGCCACGTATTTAACCATCTAATCTGTTTGTCCCTATGCCAATTTGCGCGTGGCTCAGGAAGTAATCCAGAGATTATTAACTTTGAGGTTCTGCTTTTTAATTTTTTTAAATTATTCGTTCACGGGATGTGGGCGTCGCTGGCAAGGCCAGCATTTATTGTCCATCGCTAATTGCCCTCGAGAAGGTGGTGGTGAGCCGCCTTCTTGAACCGCTGCAGTCCGTGTGGTGACGGTTCTCCCACAGTGCTGTTAGGAAGGGAGTTCCAGGATTTTGACCCAGCGACAATGAAGGAACGGCGATATATTTCCAAGTCGGGATGGTGTGTGACTTGGAGGGGAACGTGCAGGTGGTGTTGTTCCCATGTGCCTGCTGCTCTTGTCCTTCTAGGTGGTAGAGGTCGCGGGTTTGGGAGGTGCTGTCGAAGAAGCCTTGGCAAGTTGCTGCAGTGCATCCTGTGGATGGTACACACAGCAGCCACAGTGCGCCGGTGGTGAAGGGAGTGAATGTTTAGTGTGGTGGATGGGGTGCCAATCAAGCGGGCTGCTTTATCTTGGATGGTGTCGAGCTTCTTGAGTGTTGTTGGAGCTGCACTCATCCAAGCAAGTGGAGAGTCTTCCATCACACTCCAGACTTGTGCCTTGTAGATGGTGGAAAGGCTTTGGGGAGTCAGGAGGTGAGTCACTCGCCGCAGAATACCCAGCCTCTGACCTGCTCTCGTAGCCACAGTATTTATATGGTTGGTCCAGTTAAGTTTCTGGTCAATGGTGACCCCAAGGATGTTGATGGTGGGGGATTCGGTGATGGTAATGCCGTTGAATGTCAGGGGGAGGTGGTTAGACTCTCTCTTGTTGGAGATGGTCATTGCCTGGCACTTATCTGGCGCGAATGTTACTTGCCACTTATCAGCCCAAGCCTGGATGTTGTCCAGGGCTCGGACTGCTTTATTATTTGAGGGGTTGCGAATGGAACTGAACATCCCCATTTCTGACCTTATGATGGAGGAAAGGTCATTGATGAAGCAGCTGAAGATGGTTGGGCCTAGGACACTGCCCTGAGGAACTCCTACAGCAATGTCCTGGGGCTGAGATGATTGGCCTCCAACAACCACTACCATCTTCCTTTGTACCAGGTATGATTCCAGCCACTGGAGAGTTTTCCCCCTGATTCCCATTGACTTCAATTTTACTAGGGCTCCTTGGTGCCACACTTGGTCAAATGCTGCCTTGATGTCAAGGGCAGTCACTCTCACCTCACCTCTGGAATTCAGCTCTTTTGTCCATGTTTGGACCAACGCTGTAATGAGGTCTGGAGCCGAGTGGTCCTGGCGGAACCCAAACTGAGCATCGGTAAGCAGGTTATTGGTGAGTAAGTGCCGCTTGATAGCACTGTCGATGACACCTTCCATCACTTTGCTGATGATTGAGAGTAGACTGATGGGGTGGTAATTGTCCTGATTGGATTTGTCCTGCTTTTTGTGGACAGGACATACCTGGGCAATTTTCCACATTGTCGGGTAGATGTCAGTGTTGTAGCTGTACTGGAACAGCTTGGCTAGAGGCGCAGCTAGTTCTGGAGCACAAGTCTTCAGCACTACAGCTGGGATGTTGTCGGGGCCCATAGCCTTTGCTGTATCCAGTGCACTCAGCCGTTTCTTGATATCACATGGAGTGAATCGAATTGGCCGAAGACTGGCTTCTGTGATGGTGGGGATATCGGGAGGAGGCCGAGATGGATCATCCACTCGGCACTTCTGGCTGAAGATGGTTGCGAACGCTTCAGACTTGTCTTTTTCACTCACGTGCTGGACTCCGCCATCATTGAGGATGGGGATGTTTGCAGAGCCTCCTCCTCCCGTTAGTTGTTTAATTGTCCACCACCATTCACGACTGGATGTGGCAGGACTGCAGAGCTTTGATCTGATCCGTTGGTTGTGGAATCGCTTAGCTCTGTCTATAGCATGTTGCTTCCGCTGTTTAGCATGCATGTAGTCCTGAGTTGTAGCTTCACCAGGTTGGCACCTCATTTTTAGGTACGCCTGGTGCTGCTCCTGGCATGCTCTTCTACACTCCTCATTGAACCAGGGTTGATCCCCTGGCTTGTTGGTAATGGTAGAGTGAGGAATATGCCAGGCCATGAGGTTACAGATTGTGCTGGAATACAATTCTGCTGCTGCTGATGGCCCACAGCGCCTCATGGATGCCCAGTTTTGAGCTGCTCGATCTGTTCTGAATCTATCCCATTTAGCACGGTGGTAGTTTGGACCCCAGCTCCTCAAACTCTCTTAGCAGAACCTCATTCCTAGTTCAACCTATGTAGTTGGTTCCTATGTGGACTACGACAACTGGATCCTCCCCCTCCTCCTCCAAGTTCTTCTCCAGCTGCCAGGAGATGTCCTTAACCCTGGCACTGGGCAGGCAACACAGACTTCAGGACTCCCGGTCGCTGCTTCAGAGAACAGTGTCTATCCCCCTAACTATACTATCCCCTAACACTGCCACTCATTCCTTTCCTCTCCCCCCACTTGAATGGCCTCCTGTAGCAAGGTGCCTTGGTCAATTTGCCCATCCTCCCTGCAGTCTTTGTTCTCATCCATACAGGTAGCAAATACCTTGTACCCGTTGGACAAGGGCAAAGGCTGAGGCTCGACCACCACTGCATCTGGGGTCCCCAGAGCTGCCTGACTCACAGTCACATCCTCCTGTGCCTCACCACTAACCAAATCTAAACCATACCTAACCTAAGTGGGTGTGACTGCCTCCTGGGTCAAAATGTCCGGGTAACTCTCCTCCTCCCAGATGCGTCGCAAAGTCTGCACCTCGAACTCCAGCTCAACAACTTTGAGCCGACGTTTCTCAAGTTGCAGACACTCGCTGCGGATGTGGTTGCCTGGGTGACGGTGCTGTCCACAAACTCCCACATGCTGCAGTTATGGCACGCCACCTGCACTGCCACCCCTTTTTAATCTTGTTTTTATTTATTTAATTAATCAGAAGTTTTTATCTAATTAATTCACTTGGTTTGTTTTTATTAAAAGAATTAATTTATCTACTTTAAATTATTTATTTAATAAAGTATGAGCAAGTTATCGGCTCCTAGCTTAAACCATTCCCCTAACTTAGAGAACAATAAAAAAATATTGCTCACCAACGAATCACCTCCCTCTTGTCCTGTGGCATCACTGAGTCCGGGAGCTGTTTACCCAGCCCAGCGGACGCCACTGGAAAATCTCATGCTTTTTAAACCCTGTTTAATCATTCTAGTTCTTTTTCTTAGATTCTTACCTCAATGCGTATCCTTACCTCAATACGTATCCTTGATACTTATTGCAGTTCCCATGCGATCGGCCGCTCCTTCCTCTCTGCGTCGTTTCTCACCCTTTCTGATTTCTGCCTGTGTTTGAGTTGGCTCAGCTCCCACACCTTATAGTCTCGGGCATCTGCTGCCGCCGCACTCGCTAGTTCCTGCTCCATCTAAACATCGAGGAAAACTCCCCTGCTCTTCTTCGAATAGTGCCATGAGATTTTTTACATCCACCCGAGAGGGCAGTCGGTGCCTTGATTTAACGTTTCATCCGAAAGACGGCACCTTCCGACAGTGCTGCACCCCCTCAGTTCTGCACTGATTACAGTACCACATCATATTAAACTCTGTAGCGATTGTTTTCTTTTGAAATTTATATTTTCCAGTTAAACAGCAGCAATAGTGAAAGGTTTGCTTAAAAACAAAGCACCCAAAGAAACATAAATGTTAAGGCCATGCTTGCCGCTGCCACCCTTCTCCTGGCAGCTCCTGGGGTTGGCGGAGACATTGGCGGCAAGCAGCAAGATCTGGCAGTTTGTCGAGCCCTGAATCTTTGCTGGCATTTACATGTGGTGGGTGGGGACGGGACGACTGGTACCCGTCTCGACGGAGACAGGAGAAGGGATATAGATTTCGGTTGGGTATGTTCGGTAGGCCTCACAGCCTGATTCTCCCTTGTTTTCCAACGCTTTCTCCCTGGATTGTGGGGGGGAATAGTGGTGGAATATTCTGCCCCACATCTCCAAGGAACCAACCACTCAATCTGTTGTCATAATGGAATAAGGTAATGATTCCATTAAGGCATAGGCATTATAGGCACTGCCCGGAAACGATGCATTCATGAAGTTTAATTACTTGGTGGTTGTCGCACATCATTAGTACATTCGTAGACTGATATCCTTTCTGTTGATGAATGCCACAGGATGTTGCATAGTTGCCAGAATAGCCATGTGGGTGCACGATGCCAACCTGTACCCTGGGAATTCCAATTTTCAGGCAAGTGTTTCAGCCTCCGTTGATGCATCGTGAAACTGAATGGATCGTCAGTCGGGGCGATAGCCAGGTCGCGCCCATTTGTGATGGCATGAGGCCCGGGCCATTTTGAGACCCAGGCCTCATTATCATGCCGCTGACGAGCTGTGGTTTCCAAGTGGGCAATCTCTCGTGACTCGCCAGTTCTTTGAGGGCAGTAAATCAGCCGGCACCCACACTTAACCGGTTGGGGGAGACAATTCCTAAGGGGCCTCGGACTAGCCGGTAGAGGGGCCAGAGTGCTCCTCCTGGGCACAGCAAAGAAAAAAATTGAAAGCTTCTTGGGTCATGTTTTGAACGATCTCCGGCCGGTTCCTTTAAGGACCACCGGTTAGGCCACTCGATGCCTGGTACAAATAGGCAGAATGTGTGAGGTGCACGCTCCTTCCATTTGTACCCGGAAATGGCAATCGGAATCCTGCAAACGGCGTAAGATCCCTATTTGCGTACTTAAGCAGCCTCCCACGGTGGGCGGGGTGGGCTGCTCGCCTATTTACAGGCCCGCCTGAACATTGCACCAAGGGGACCAGGTGAGAAACGGGCAGCCGACGGTTGAAAATCGCCCCCACTATGTTGAAGTGAGGCATTTGTGGTTTTAGTGATGCAGTAATGAAACACTCCTAAAACTACGTTATGCAACACTCCATAACAGAGGACACCAGGACTGGTCAGTAAAATGTCTGCAGACGTTGAGCCATTTTAGGTACTATTATTGTGCATTCTGTAGCAAACTTCCCAATGTTTACACTGGTTAAGTGGTTTAATGGCTGCTTGAAAGGCATTTAAAGATGATGATTGCGGGTGATTCGTGAATGGCTGCATTTTTTTTGGTAACCAGTAGTGCAGCTGTATTCTTGGGAATCATACATTTCAAAAGTGTACGTTCCCCTAATTTCATTGGTGGTTTGTTAATTTCCACACAAAAAAAACAAGGTGTTTTGCCCATTTTACAAAACAATAGGAATTTCAGCATAAGACTGTTATTGAACGAAAGGGAGGGTCTGTAAGAGGTGCTATTGGTACGAGGTATAAACACCAGCTATGTACTTAGTAAGTAGCTGGTTAAATATTAAACCTCATTTTGGTTCCTGCAGACTTTAGCCTCTAATTTAGGTACGAAAGTAATCCTTTTTTGATATGAGGTGGTATTGTTCATTCCTTTTGCCTGCTAATTTGCTGTTTCTCGAAGATCTTTCTCAGTAACGAGATTCACTTTTTTTTTGTACGATATTTTCATTTTGTTTCTTTATAAATTTACTTTGTTTACTCAGTAGGCTTTTCACTGATCAGGAAGTTTGAAAGCTGCTTCAGTTTTTAACTGCGAATGTTTTTCAAAAGGCCTTTGTCCAAGGCTTTGAATTGACCACCGCTCATTTGAGAGACGACTGGAAAGTTCTTTGATGATTTACTGGAACGTTGTGTTGACACTTCAAAGAAGATGAAAAAAATGAAAGCTTTTCTTGCTGCTTAGCAAGGCCGCAGATCAGGTATGAAGCGAACTTAATGTTTAAACACTAGCCACTCGGTTAGAAGGCAGTCAATTTTTTAAAAGAAAAGGAACGTTTTTTTTTATTCGTTCATGGGATGTGGGCGTCGCTGGCCAGGCCGGCATTTATTGCCCATCCCTAATTGCCCTCGAGAAGGTGGTGGTGAGCCGCCTTCTTGAACCGCTGCAGTCCGTGTAGTGAAGGTTCTCCCACAGTGCTGTTCGGAAGGGAGTTCCAGGAATTTGACCCAGCGACGATGAAGGAACGGTGATATATTTCCAAGTCGGGATGGTGTGTGACTTGGAGGGGAACGTGCAGGTGGTGTTGTTCCCATGTGCCTGCTGCTCTTGTCCTTCTAGGTGGTAGAGGTCGCGGGTTTGGGAGGTGCTGTCGAAGAAGCCTTGGCGAGTTGCTGCAGTGCATCCTGTGGATGGTACACACTGCAGCCACTGTGCGCCGGTAGTGAAGGGAGTGAATGTTTAGGGTGGTGGAAAGGGTGCCAATCAAGCGGGCTGCTTTGTCCTGGATGGTGTCGAGCTTCTTGAGTGTTGGAGCTGCACTCATCCAGACAAGTGAAGAGTATTCCATCACACTCCTGACTTGTGCCTTTGTAGATGGTGGAATGGCTTTGGGGAGTCAGCAGGTGAGTCACTCGCCGCAGAATACCCAGCCTCTGACCTGCTCTTGTAGCCACACTATTTATATGGCTGGTCCAGTTAAGTTTCTGGTCAATGGTGACCCCCCCCAGGATGATGATGGTGGGGGATTTAGCGATGGTAATGCCGTTGAATGTCAAGCAGAGGTGGTTCGACTCTCTCTTGTTGGAGATGGTCATTGCCTGGCACTTGTCTGGCGCAAATATTACTTGCCACTTATGAGCCGAAGCCTGGATGTTGTCCAGGTCTTGCTGCATGCGGGCTCAGACTGCTTCATTATTTGAGGGGTTGCGAATGGAACTGCACACTGCAATCATCAGCGAACATCCCCATTTCTGACCTTATGATGGAGGGAAGGTCATCGATGAAGCAGCTGTAGATAGTTGGGCCTGGGACACTGCCCTGAGGAACTCCTGCAGCAATGTCCTGGGGCTGAGATGATTGGCCTCCAACAACCACTACCATCTTCCTTTGTGCTAGGTATGACTCCAGCCACTGGAGAGTTTTCCCCCTGATTCCCATTGACTTCAATTTTACTCAGGCTCCTTGGTGCCACACTCGGTCAAATGCTGCCTTGATGTCAAGGGCAGTCACTCTCACCTCACCTCTGGAATTCAGCTCTTTTGTCCATGTTTGGACCAAGGCTGTAATGAGGTCTGGAGCTGAGTGGTTCTGGCGGAACCCAAACTGAGCATCGGTGTGCAGGTTATTGGTGAGTAAGTGCTGCTTGATAGCACTGTCCACGACACCTTCCATCACTTTGTTGATGATTGAGAGTAGACTGACGGGGAGTAGGGACAAACCGGGGAACTACAGGCCAGTGAGCCTAACATCAGTGGTAGGAAAATTATTGGAAAAAATTCTGAAGGACAAAATTAGTCTCCACTTGGAGAAGCAAGGATTAATCAGGGATAGTCAACATGGCTTTGTCAAGGGAAGATCATGTCTGACTAATTTGATTGAATTTTTTGAGGGGGTGACTAGGCGTGTGGATGAGGGTAACGCAATAGATGTGGTATACATGGATTTCAGTAAGGCCTTCGATAAAGTCCCCCACAGGAGACTGGTCAAGAAGGTACGAGCCCATGGAATCCAGGGTGCCTTGGCACTTTGGATACAAAACTGGCTTAGTGGCGACACTACAGACTTCCTACAAAAACTCAGTACCCACGGACCAGTTGAACCAGGAACACTTCTCACCACGATGGACGTCTCGGCACTATACACCAGTATCCCCCACGATGACGGCATCGCTGCGACAGCATCAATACTCAACACCAAAAACAGCCAATCTCCGGAAGCCATCCTACAACTCATCCGCTTCATCCTGGATCACAATGTCTTCACCTTCGATAACCAGTTCTTTACCCAAACACACGGAACAGCCATGGGGACCAAATTCGCACCCCAATACGCCAACATTTTCATGCACAAGTTCGAGCAGGACTTCTTCACTGCACAAGACCTCCAACCAACACTATACACCAGATACATCGACGACATTTTCTTTCTATGGACCCACGGCAAGGAATCACTAAAGAGACTACACGATAACATCAACAAGTTCCATCCCACCATCAAGCTCACCATGGACTACTCCTCAGAATCAGTTTCTTTCTTGGACACACGAATCTCCATCAAAGACGGGCACCTCAGCACCTCACTCTACCACAAGCCCACGGACAACCTCACGATGCTCCACTTTTCCAGCTTCCACCCTAACCACGTCAAAGAGGCCATCCCCTATGGACAGGCCCTGCGAATACACAGGGTCTGCTCAGACGAGGAGGAACGCGATGGACACCTACAGACGCTGAAAGACGCCCTAGTAAGAACGGGATATGACGCTCAACTCATCGATCGACAGTTCCGACGGGCCACAGCAAAAAATCGCATAGACCTCCTCAGGAGACTAACACGGGACGCAACCAACAGAGTACCCTTTGTCGTCCAGTACTTCCCCGGAGCGGAGAAACTACGCCATGTTCTCCGCAGCCTTCAACATGTCATCAATGAGGACAAACACCTCGCTATGGCCATCCCCACACCTCCACTACTCGCCTTTAAACAGCCACCCAACCTCAAACAGACCATCGTTCGCAGCAAATTACCTAGCTTTCAAGAGAACAGCGTCCACGACGCCACACAACCCTGCCACGGTAACCTCTGCAAGACATGCCAGATCATCGACACAGATACCACCATCACACGAGAGGACACCACCCACCAGGTGCATGGTTCATACTCCTGTGACTCGGCCAACGTTGTCTACCTCATACGTTGCAGGAAAGGATGCCCCAGAGCATGGTACATTGGCGAGACCATGCAGACGCTGCGACAACGGATGAACGGACACCGCGCAACAATCGCCAAACAGGAGGGTTCCCTCCCAGTCGGGGAACACTTCAGCAGTCATGGACATTCATCCACCGACCTTCGGGTAAGCGTACTCCAAGGCGGCCTTCGAGACACACGACAACGCAAAATCGTCGAGCAGAAATTGATAGCCAAGTTCCGCCCATGAGCACCCATGAGGACGGCCTCAACCGGGATCTTGGGTTCATGTCACGCTACACGTTACCCCACCAGCGAACAAATGTTATCTGTTTTTAATATAATGGGTCATTTGCTGGCTTTCTCTGCCTTCCGGATGTTTCTGCCTCTCTCTGTTTTTTTTCCCTGTTTGTTTTTTTGTTGAATGTGTATTCGGGGGTTCTGCAGGTGACACCTCTCTGTCTGAACACGGTGATTGCCTTGGCAACGGGCAGTTGCAGGGGCATTCTGTAAACACTAGGGATTGTTCTATATGTATAAATGCGTAGGCTTCAAGGAGCTCCTGAACATTAACCTGAGGAAGGAAGAAGTCTCCGAAAGCTTGTGAATTTAAAATAAAATTGCTGGACTATAACTTGGTGTTGTAAAATTGTTTACAATTGTCAACCCCAGTCCATCACTGGCATCTCCACATCATTAGTGGCAGAAGGCAGAGGGTGATGGTCGAAGGTTGTTTTTGTGACTGGAAGCCTGTGGCCAGTGGGGTACCACAGGGATCGGTGCTGGGTCCCTTGCTGTTTGTGGTCTACATTAATGACTTGGATATGAATGTAAAAGGTATGATCAGTAAGTTCGCTGATGATACAAAGATTGGTAGGGTGGTAAATAGCGAGGAGGATAGCCTCAGTCTGCAGGACGATATAGATGGGTTGGTCAGATGGGCGGAACAGTGGCAAATGGAATTTAACCCGGAAAAGTGCGAGGTGATGCACTTTGGAGGGACTAACAAGGCAAGGGAATACACAATGAATGGGAGGACCCTAGGCAAGACAGAGGGTCAGAGGGATCTTGGTGTGCAAGTTCACAGATCCCTGAAGGCGGCGGAACAGGTAGATAAGGTGGTAAAGAAGGCATATGGGATACTTGCCTTTATTAGCCGAGGCATAGAATATAAGAGCAAGGAGGTTATGATGGAGCTGTATAAAACACTGGTTAGGCCACAGCTGGAGTACTGTGTGCAGTTCTGGTCGCCGCACTGCAGGAAGGATGTGATCGCTTTGGAGAGGGTGCAGAGGAGATTCACCAGGATGTTACCAGGATGCTACCAGGGCTGGAGCGCTTCAGCTATGAAGAGAGACTGGGAAGATTGGGTTTGTTTTCCTTGGAGCAGAGGAGGCTGAGGGGGGACATGATTGAGGTGTACAAAATTATGAGGGGCACAGATAGGATGGATACTAAGGAGCTTTTTCCCTTCGTTGAGGGTTCTATAACAAGGGGACATAGATTCAAGGTAAAAGGCGGGAGGTTTAGAGGGGATTTGAGAAAGAACTTTTTCACCCAGAGGGTGGTTGGAGTCTTGAACTCACTGCCTGAGAGGGTTGTGGAGGCAGGAACCCTCACAACATTCAAGAAGCATTTGGATGAGCACTTGAAATGCCATAGCATACAAGGCTACGGACCAAATGCTGGAATATGGGATTAGAGTAGACAGGGCTGATGGCCGGCGCGGACACGATGGGCCGAAGGGCCTCTATCCGTGCTGTATAACTCTATGACTCTATGACTCTAATTGGCCGGATTGGATTTGTCCTGCTTTTTGTGGACAGGACATACCTGGGCAATTTTCCATATTGTTGGGTAGATGCCAGTGTTGTAGCTGTACTGGAACAGTTTGGCTAGAGGCGCAGCAAGGTCTTCAGTACTACAGCCGGAATGTTGTCGGGGCCCAAAGCTTTTGCTGTATCCAGTGCACTCAGCCATTTCTTGATATCACGTGGAGTGAATCGAATTGGCTGAAGACTGACTGCTGTGATGGTGGGGATATCGGGAGGAGGCCAAGATGGATCATCCACTCGGCACTTCTGGCTTAAGATGTTTGCAAACGCTTCAGCCTTGTCTTTTGCACTCACATGTTGGACTCCGCCATCATTGAGGATGGGGATGTTTGCAGAGCCTCCTCCTCCCGTTAGTTGTTTAATTGTCCACCACTATTCACGACTGGATGTGGCAGGAATGCAGAGCTTTGATCTGATCCATTGGTTGTGGAATCGTTTAGCTCTGTCTATAGCATGTTGCTTCTGCTGTTTAGCATGCGTGTAGTCCTGAGTTGTAGCTTCACCAGGTTGGCACCTCATTTTTAGCTACGTTGCCGCACATAACAAGATTTTGAGAGAATATCATCAATTTAAGTACAAAATGATGTGAGAAGAATAATCCATGAGACTCCAGGCTGGTTTATTTAACTGGTCACAGAAGGGTCCGTTTGCATCAGAGCAACAGATCCTCCATTTTTGACAAGCATTTTGTAAGTGAAGCATGTGTATTACAGAGTAAGGGTTTTTTGGTTTGGTTTCTCCGTGGCTGGGAGAACTTTGGGGCAGATTTTCCCTCTGGATATATACCGGCTTCCAGGTGTAACTCCAATGGGCAGGGAAAGGTAATTGGGCAGGGGACCATGCTGCCGATGCCCTGCCCAGCCACCGCCACTCCTGGGACTTTCCACCGGAAGTGACATTGGCCATGCAATACATCCACCCAAATATGGGTGGGTGCATTTTAATGAAGTGCAATTAAGAGGAATACATCATACGCAAAAAGGACCAACCCATTCCCCTCCCTGGACACTGTCTCAGGTTGAACCAAAATGTTCGTAACCATGGCATCCTGTTCAATCCCAAGCTGAGCTTCAGACCTCATATTCTCTCCATCACAAAGGCTGCCTTTTTCCACCTTTATAACATCATCTAGCTCTGTCCCTACCTCAGCCCAACTGCTGCTGAAACACTCATCCATGCCTTTATTGCCTCCAAATTCCATTACTTCCGTGCTCTCCTGGCCGGCCTTCCATCCTTCAGCTCATCCAAAATGCTGCTGCCCATAATCTATCCTGCGGCAAGTCCTGCTCACCCATCAAACCCGTCCTCGCTGATCTACATTGGCTCTTGTTCCCTGACGCCTCCAATTTAAAATTCTCCTCCTTGAGTTTAAATCCCTCCATGGGCTTGCTCCCATCCCCTTCCTGTGACCTCCTCCAGCCCTACAACCCCCTCTGTACGCTCTGTTCTTCTGACTTCTGCCTCTTGTGGATCCCTGTCTCTTCACTCCACCATTGGCGGCCGTGCCTTCAGCTGCCTGGGTCCCATTCTCTGGAATTCCACCTCTAACTCCCTCTACCTCTCCACCTTCCTCTCCTCCTTTAAGGCCCTCCTTAAAACCCATCTCTTTGACTAAGCTTTTGGTCACCCTTCCTAATCTTTCCTTCTTTGGCTCAGCATCTATTTTCCTTATCCCTCTTCAAAACTCCTTAGGACATTTTTCTACATTAAAGACGTTCGAAAAATGCAAGTTCTTGTTGACATATTTCCTGTCATTTGTGACATAGCAAGGCCGGTCGCTTGAAATGCTACGCACAGTGTTGCAATGTCATGGGAAGGGGGCAGATTTAAATGTTAAAGTCTCCAGTGGTGCTGTCGCAGGCTCCCATGGCCTGCAGCAGTGATTCCCCTTCCTCCCGGATACAGCCGTTCACAGCAAACTGAGAGTTGTTGCTGATGTCACCTGCTGCAGCCTGGAAGGAGCCAGTCGCATAAAAGTTAAGGGTCACAGTGACCTTGACAGCTGTCCATGCCCTGGTGCGAGGCTCAGGTTGTGGCTGCAGCAGGTGACATAGCTCAGTGACGGTCTCCTTGGTGAAGGCGTCTCGTAGGCTGCTCCTCGGTGAAGTTCAGGTAGAAGACCAGCTGTGGGTTCGGCCTCCTGCGCAGTCTACTTCTCCTCCCTCTTCTCCCAGCTGCTCCTGTTCTCTCCTTGTCCTCCAGCTCCAAAGGCAGCTCTACCAGACCACCCATGGCTGCAATAAAACTGTGTTCAAGGCAGATTAAAGCTTTCCAGCACCAGCAAAAAAATTGTCAGCAGAAGTCACAATGTCACAATTCAGTTGTGGATTGCAAAAAATAGGCATAAAGAAAACACCCAGAAGTTAACTGGCAGCCTATAAGGAAGAACCAGCAATTAATCTGTATGGAGTGGATGTGCCCTTTAAACAGTGCTGCTGCAGGGTCCCTGCTGCCTGTTACTGCCATGATTTGCTGAGCGAGTTTATCATATGATTTGTGAGGTGCTGGGGCAGACCAATTTCACATGAGTCCTACAACAAGTGTAGGGCCCTTATTTAAACATTATAATGAGCATTTTTAATACTTCCGATACTGGACGCATCCAATATGGCAGGTGGTGTACATCCGGCTTGGAATGAGTATGTGCACACTGCCCCCCCATTTTGGGCTCTTATGGGCCCATTTTACACCTATAAAATGGGCACAACACAATTGAATTACTTGGCCTTTGTTTCTTCCTTGTTTCTGTCCAATTTCTATTGCAGAGAGTGTTGCTCAGACACTGGTATGTGCTTTTCTGTACTTGTCTGCCACTCTATCTGAGGAATGTGATTCATCTTGTTAAATTAACATTTGGTCATGCATGAGTGGAACAGAGCACTTCCTTTACACTTTCTCAGATGCAGGTATGGACCAACAGGGAAGTTGTGAGGCCTTCTTGCACTGGCAGTCAGAAGCATTGTAACTGAGCATTAGTGTAAGTTATTATTATATTTCTCTTAATAATCTAGATTTTCTCATTTCAGCCACGACCTTTGAGATGAGAATCCCTGTCAGACATCATGGCGACTGTCAGAACAATTCTGAAGTTATTTAGCATATCTTTGGGTGAGTAAATTATACAATAGTGAGCATTTTACAATCAGATATAACCATTGTGAAAACTTGTGATGTATTTATGTTTCTACTCCCCCCTCCAATTTTCTCTGTGTTGTCATGCTGGGTTATGGTTCCAAGGTCACAAGCAGCCCTCCATTACCCTCTTTCAAGTGATTATTCTTCAGGCGTGACTCTAGATAGTGAATGTCAGCAGGTTGTGTGGGAGGAGGGCATCACAGCTAAGTTCGATTCTGTCCACACACTTACCCTTTCCAACAGGAATTGCTGGCCACTGATCAGAATTGGGATCCCTAGCTGATTTTTCCCTTCCCTACCCTCGGAAAGAAAAATAAAGACTTGCATTTATATAGCACCGTTCATGATCTCAGGATGTTCCCCAAAGCGCTTTACAGCCAATTAAGTACTTTTGAAGTGTAGTTACTGTTGTAATGTGGGAAACACGGCAGCCAATTTGCGCACAGCAAGTTCCCATAAACAGCAATGTGATAACGACAAGATAATCTATTTTAGTAATGTCGGTTGAGGGATAAATGTTGGCCAGGGCACTGGAGAGAACTAGCCTGCTCTTCTTCGAAACAGTGCCGCAGGATCTTTTACATCCACCCGAGAGGGCAGATGGGGTCTCGGTTTAATATTTCATCCGAAAGGCGGCACCTCCGACAGTGCAGCACTCCCTCAGTGCTGTCACGGGGAGTGTCAGCCTAGATTATGTGCTCAAGTCTCTGAAATGGGACTGGAACCCATAATCTTTTGACTCAAAGGCAAGAGAGCTACCACTGAGCCAAGGCTAACACCTAACAAGGGTGTCGACTCAAAATGTGATATTATGCAAAAGAATCTGAAATTGTATATTTAAATGATATGAGTATTTAGATAAATTTGGCTACTGATTTGGAAGATGCAAAATTTCAATCCTCTGAGCTTTAGTTTGAAAGTTTGGGTCAATGAATTATTGAGGAGAACTTTTTTGAACGGATATGGTTTTTTTCACGTAAGAGCAGCAAATACATGCCCTCTGCTAGTCTTCTAGAAACTGGATGCATTTCATTACCCATTGTAATCGATTGCAAGACTTCAGATGTATACTTATGCTATTACATTGCCAACAATCAGTCATACACCCAACCAAGTAGACTGTCAGCTATCCAGGCACATCCTTACCAGTAAATGGCAAAGAAAAGTGGACAAAGCATATTCAATAGATTGGCTGGCATTCGATGCATAGCCATCTGAATCAATTGGCAGGCATTGGATGCATGGTCAGGACAGGAGCACTCCATCCCAACAGGCCAGCAGGCAATAGGTATACACCTATTCCAATCAAACATGCGCCCATCCTGGATTGTCAGGAATCAGAACATCCACGCCCCCCATCTCCCCCATGGCACTGGGTGATGCAGTGGGTTAGTCACTGGCCTTTCACCTCTGGGACCTGGGTCAAAATCCAGCCTAAACTGATGAGATGAAAGTCTCTATCTGCTGGCTGCAAAGGTCTTATGTGAAATGATCTTTGACTGTCTCAGTCCAATACCTAGTGGGTGTAGACCTATGGAACCAAACTGCCCTTAATTGGCAATGTCACTCATACAGGTCTAAGGATATTTGATGTGGGAAATGAACAAATCTGCAGCAAGAGGTGCCCTTCTGAGGCTGGGGGTGAGACACATTGTTAGCGCAGAGAATAAGGACCTTTACACTGTATCTGTCTGTGCTTTATCTGACCTGGAAGTGCCTGACGCAGACTGGGGAAATGGGAAGAGTTCCATTCCCCAACATGAACATCCCTCATCTCCGTAAAAACAAAATAAAAAAGAACATCCAACTCTCACCTCCAATATACCATTAATGATTCAGACTTCTGGTGATAAGGATCTGGAATGCACTGCCCTAGGGGGTGGTGGAGGCAGATTCAATCATGGCCTTCAAAAGGGAACTGGATAAGTACTTGAAAGGAAAAAATTTGCAGGGCTACGGGGATAGGGCAGGGGAGCGGGACCAGCTGGATTGCTCTTGCATTGAGCCAGCACGGACTCAATGGGCCGAATGGCTTCCTTCTGTGCTGTAACTTTTCTATGATTCTATGGTTCTATGATTCTGCACTGCAATGAAAATAATTCACACCCACCGAACCATTAAGAAAAGTCAACTTTAATGATTAAACCACAACAAAACAACAGACACAAATCAGTCAATCGCTACTGAAGGAAAAGCAAAAGGTTAGATAAAGAAAGCTATCCAGCTACTATTGTAGTCAATTCCAATCACTAACAGCAGATCCATACCCATCCAAAGGCACTGCCAGTGCATCAGATGCGTGCCCACCATTAGACCACCAGGAATTGCATAGAATTTACAGCATAGAAACAGGCCATTCGGCCCAACTGGTCTATGCTGGTGTTTATGCTCCACACGAGCCTCCTCCCTCCTTACTTCATCAGACACTCTTTTGGGGTAATGATATCGTGAATATGGAGAGAGCTGTACTGCCTCTCTATGTACGTGTGTTGACATTATTCTTTTTAAACCACGGAGCGTTCAGGCCTGAGCCAATCTGGACAGAGCCATTTTCTGATTGTTTTTTCTCTAAATATCCAAGCCATCCCAATTGGGACTAGCATTTCAGATTCAGTGATGTTCCATACTCACTACAGCCTTCATCGCTTCTTCACAGCCATAACATCACTTGCTATTTTCCAGGAGAACGTTGGGACACTGTTGTGCAAAGTGGTGGCCAATGACCCATCCATCTTTCTAACAAATCCGCCAGTGTGAAAACATAATCCTTTTGTTTTAAGTGTTTTGATTTGAACTCACGTGCCAACTCTCTGCTGCTCAACGTACTGGAATGTATCAGCTTTACTGGGGTTTTTTTCACTTAACTTTTCATTAAAGTCCAAGCAATTTTTTTTTAAACAATGAAAAAGTACAAGTTTCCCACTTGTAACATAGCCAATGGCCTAGCAATTGGTCCACGCAGTGCCCGTTTTTCAGGCGCTGCTCAGACTATTACAGCGGGAAGGAAATGCGTGCACATTTCCCAACGCGACCTCCGCCCCGGCCCCTGGGCGCCCAAAAATGGTCATGGCCCAATTTCTAGGCCTTTGTGTGCGTAAGTATCAGGCTTTTTAAAAAAAACACAATCACACTTAACCCATACCTAGCCACACTACACAGGAGATACACAGTAGAGTCCTGCTTAGACTCACGTCCCTTTTGAAGTCTTTATCATATCGAACCCAGATGTTACATCCTCAAGGCAAAATTATGAGTACAGCATGACTGTGTAGTGTTTGAATGCCAAGAGGCTTTTTGTTACCAATTTCCTCTTTTCTTCAAGGTACGATCTGTTGCTCGGCTCAATGTTACTTTTATCTAATATCAACTATTTCTCTTTTAGGTATGTGTTTATCTACTAGAATCATAGAAGGTCCAAAAAGTGCTTTTGCTTTGCTTAACAGTGATGCTGCATTCAACTGCACAGTGTCTCAGCCCTGGTTGATTATAATCTGGATAATGGGTAAGACACCTGTCCTTTCTGTAACACCAGAGGGACCAATTATTACGGACTCTCAGTTTGGACAACGCAATTATACAACTGAGAACACGTTTACTTCGGAACTTGTCATCTCAGCAGTGACCTTGAACAACAATGTGACCGTGAAGTGCAGTCTCCAAACTGAGGGAAGTCAGCAGGCAGATTTGTTTGTGCAAGGTCAGTATAATTCTCTGAGGGACTTCAGTTATGTGGAGAGACTAGAGAAGCTGGGAATGTTCTCCTTAGAGCAGAGAAGGTTAAGGGGAGACTTAATAGAGGTGCTCAAAATTATGAGGGGTTTCGATAGAGTGGATAGTGAAGAAACTGTTTCCACTGGCAGGAGGGTCGGTAACCAGAGAACACAGATTTAAGATAATTGGCAAAAAAGCCAGGGAGGAGATGGGGATAAATTGTTTTTACGCAGCAAGTTGTTATGATCTAGAATGCACTACCTGGAAGAGTGGTGGAAGCAGATCCAATAGTAATTTTCAAAAGGGAATTGGATATATACATGAAAGGGAAACATTTGCAGGGCGATGGGGAAAGAGCAGTGGAGTGGATCTAATTGGATAGCTCTTTCAAAGAGCTTGCACAAGCACAATGGGTTGAATGGCCTCCTTCTGTGTTGTATGATTCTATGAAAAACAGAAAATGCTGGAAACACTCAGCAGGTCAGGCAGCATCTGTGGAGCGAGAAACAAGAGTTAAAGTTTCAGGTCGATGACCGTTTATCAGTGCTGGAAGACGTTAGAGATGAACAGCTTTTAATCAAATAAAGAGCCAGGGAAAAGGAGGAAGGGGGAAGAGAAAGAACAAAAGGGAGAGGTCTGTGATAGGGTGGAGGGCAGGAGTGATTAAATAACAAAAATGATGATGGTGCAAGGCAAGGAGGGTGGTAATTGTCAATTGTATGCATGTGATTTATATCAATTAGTGTTAATTGTATTCAGGTGGTTTGTATCAATTGGGAGCTCTCTTGTATCCATTTATATGAGAGCTTATCTAGGGTGTGGTATGGGTAACGTGGATCTTTGTGAATAAAGGCTTGGAAGCAACTGAGGACCAGGCTCTAGTATTCCATCCTTCACCACCAGGCTATCCAGTTTATAACAATAATGAGACAAATCTAGAAACAAAAGAGGAGGTGTAAATTGGTTACAGCAGAATAGGATAGGTGAAGGGAAGCATGGAAAATCCGGCAAAAATTGGAAGGCTCCCATGGCCAGTGTAATTCTCTTCAGTTCTGATGAGAGGTCACTCTGAAATGTTAATTTTGCTTCCCTCTCCACAGATGTTGCCTGACCTGCTGAGTGCTTCCAGCATTTTCTGTTTTTAATTCAGTATAATTCTCTCTTCCTTTTTCCTTTCTTTTTTATCATTATCACTGCACTAACCAAGAAAAAAAAACGACACCAATCTGGAACTGTGAATTAGAATAATTGTATTCATTGTTAAAAATTACTTTTATGCGCTTTAACATTTTATGTATTGTTAAAAAAAAATCTCTTCTTTCCATTCTAATAGAGCTTCAGTTCTTTTTACCGTTACCATTCCATTCTTACCTCAGCTGGAAGCCTTTATTGTAGCTAATAATAGAGCTACTGGATAGAAACAAAGGGAAGTTTGTGTCAAGGTGTAGGGAGGAGAGGGTTCACCAGATTTGTATCAAGTATCATATTTCAGGCCCCATCTTGACTTTGTGAACATTGCTAGCCCAAATGTTAGTTTTCTTGAAGTGAGGAACAAATCGCTAATTCATCCAATAGGATCAGAGGCTTCAAGCATGAGATGACAAGGAAATGAAAAGGGTGGGAGTCGGGACAGGGGATTAAAAAGATTATCTGAAGGATCAAAGGAATTGCATCACTACAGCTTTCCATACTATTCAATTACTGATGTGAAGGCAATCCTTTCAATCCTCGCCTTTGTTTGGTTTTCTTTCTACCTTGTGCACTTTAATTTTGAGTGTATTCAGTTCTGCCCACACTCTTCAGGCCCATGAGAAGCATTTTCATCCTGTTTAGGTCATTTTGATTCACCTCCCCCCTCCCTCTCCGCCCACCCCTCTCTCTCCGCCCAACACACATATTCACAACCATCCCCTATCCAGGAGAGTGAATGGGCATCCAGCTGTATTGGCCTTTACCAATATCGATCTGTGGCTCACCACAAAGCATTCACAGCTCTTTTTAAAAGGTGTCTAGAGCTACTTCTACTTTAACATTTTTTAAATATCCCTGTCTCAAAAGAGCAACCTTTGTGTGGCACTCTCCATTCACATTTGTTGTTAGCTGCCAACCTCCAGTGACCCGCTTGGCTCTGAAGTAAAATACAGAGACACCAGTGAGTATGCACGCAGGGTCAGCTCTGGGCACTTACCTTGCTGCAACAGGGGATCTTAATCCGACGGAACATTCGTAGGGCCACAGTTCCATGGCCTTTGGTCCTCTGCAGGTCAGATCATTTACATGTCATTTACGTCCACAACTAATGGTTTACTCCATCACCTGCATCTATATATGGAACAGCTGGTTTCAGAGCACTATGGGCAGAGCCCTGAGAGCAGGTTACCTACACTTCAGGGTATGGTAAAGTGAGTGTTATGTTACTGGGCTAGTAATCCAGAGGCCAAGACTAATAAATCCCAAGAGTTCAAATCCCACCATGGCAAGTTGAAAATTTGAATTCAATTTAAAAAAAAATCTGGAAATAAAAAGCTGGCATCAGTATAAGTGACCATGAAGCTGTCTGGTTGTCGTAAAAACCCAATTGGTTCACTGACGTCCTTTAGGGAAAGAAACCTGCCGTCCTTACCCGGTCTGGCCTATGTGTGACTCCAGTTCTACACCAACGTGGTTGACTCTTAACTACAATCGCAAGTGGTCTAGCAAGCCACACAGTTGTATCAAAAAGCTACCAGCAGTTCAAGTAGAAGGCCCACCACTACCTTCTCGGGGAAATTAGGGATGGGCAATAAATGCCGGCCTTGCCAGTGACGCCTGAGAATGAATAATATAAAACATACTCCCGCATGTGTGAGTAAGGTGACGGGAGGAAGAAGTTCTGTAATAAATAAAGCATTTGAACTAATTTTAGAATAGTTTTAATACAAGGCTTAAAAAAAAATAAGTGGCAAATTTATCTCTGATGAAACACTGTATAAAACAAAATCTCTGCTGTTATTATGCCACAGTCGATGGAATGGTATCTTTTGTGAGCAAGGTTACGTCTGTGGTGTTAAACCGTAGCACAGACATTGTCTGTAAGGCAGAAGGCTGGAATCCTGAACCAACTATCACCTGGACAAGAAACCAAACAGCAGTGGATTCAAGAATGTACACCACCACCAATAGCCCATCTTCAGGACATCTCTACAATTCCCTCAGCACCTTAAATCTCACACTTAGTGCCAATGCTGAAGTTGCGTGTCTGGCCACCATACAGGCTCTTCATCAGCCTAAAACTGCTGTACTTTACATCACAGTGGAACCACGTAAGTAGAATGCCTTATAAGTGAAATTGGGTTTGTTTAGTACAGTGAGTTGCCAATTGGTCAAAGGGACAAAATCTACATTAAACCAAAGCCGTGTGAGGGCTCTCTTGCTGGTTCGCTAGATGAATCTTAAGTTCAGTGTGGAAATGAGCCATATAGAACATGAACATCCCAAGTTCATTTCCTGGAAAATGCTGAATTAGTTAATTGGTTGGCGACTGCGCCATTATAATTGGATTCAGAGCCCCCAGGCTAATGAGGGGGAGAATATTCATTGTCCTTTGATTCCTGCTGTAATGTACATGTGTGCAGACGTCAGGTGAGGACAGGATCAGGTTCAGGTGTGATTCCACCCATGACCAAATATCCTGCGAACATTCATTGTCCCGGCTCACAAACGCAGAATGATCTTGTATGATAGAATCATACAGTCATAGAATGGTTACAGCACAGAAGGAGGCCAAATGGCCTATCAAGCCCATGCCTGCTTTTATAAGAGCAATCCAGTTAGTCCCAATCCCCCGCTCTTTCCCCGTAGCCCTGAATTTTTTTTCCCTTCAAGTGTTTATCCAATTCCTTTTTGAAAGCCATGATTGAATCTGCCTCCACCACCCTTTCAGACAGCGCATTCTAGATCATAACTACTCACTGCGTAAAAATGTTTCTCTTCATGTCGCCTTTGGTTCTTTCACCAATCACCTTAAATCTGTGTCCTCTGGTTCTCACCCCAATGGAAGAGTTTCTCTTTATTTACTTTATCTGAACCCTTCTTGATTTTGAACACTTCTATCAAATCTCCTCTTAACCTTCTCGGCTCTAAGGAGAACAATCCCAGCTTCTCCAGTCTATCCACGTAACTGAAGTCCCTCATCCCTGGAACCATTCTAGTAAATCTTTTCTGCACCCTCTCTAAGGCCTTCACATCCTTCCTAAAGTGTGGTGCCCAGAATTGGACACAATACTCCAGCTGTGACCGAACCAGTGTTTTATAAAGGTTCAACATAACTTCCTTGCTTTTGTACTCTATGCCTCTAATTATAAAGCCTAGGGTCCCATATGCTTTTTTAAACGCTTTCTCAACCTGTCCTGCCACCTGCAAAGGTTTGTGCACATATACCCCCAGGCCTCTCTGTTCCTGCACCCCCTTTACAATTGTATCCTTTAGTTTATATTGCCTCTCCTCGTTCTTCCTACCAAAATGTATCACTTTGCACTTCTCTGCGTTAAATTTCATCTGCCATGTGTCCGCCCATTCCACCAGCCTGTTTATGTCCTCTTGAAGTCTATTACTATCCTCCTCACTGTTTACTACACTTCCCAGTTTTGTGTCATCTACAAATTGTTCAGTTCCATTCGCAACCCCTCAGATAATGAAGCAGTCCATGCCTGCATGCAGCAAGACCTGGACAACATCCAGGCTTGGTAAGTGGCAAGTAACATTTGCGCCAGGCAAGTGCCAGGCAATGACCATCTCCAACAAAAGAAAGTCTAACTACCTCCCCTTTACATTCAACGGCATTTCCATCGTTGAATCCTCCACCATCAACATCCTGGGAGTCACCATTGACCAAAAACTTAAATGGACCAGCCACATAAATACTGTGGCTATAAGAGCAGGTCAGAGGCTGGGTATTCTGCGGCAAGTGACTCACCTCCTGACTCCCCAAAGTCTTTCCACCATCTACAAGGCACAAGTCAGGAGTGTGATGGAATACTCTCCACTTGCCTGGATGAGTGCAGCTCCAACACTCAAGAAGCTCGACACCATCCAGGACAAAGCAGCCCTCTTGATTGGCACCCCATCCACCACCCTAGACATTCACTCCCTTCACCATCGGGGCACCGTGGCTGCAGTGTGTACCATCAACAGGACGCACTGCAGCAACTCGCCAAGGCTTCTTCGACAGCACCTCCCAAACCTGCAACCTGAAGGACAAGGGCAGCAGGCACATTGGAACAATACCACCTGCATGTTCCCCTCCGAGTCACACACCATTCCGACTTGGAAATGTATCGCCGTTCCTTCATTGTCACTGGGTCAAAATCCTGGAACTCCCTACCTAACAACACTGTGGGAGAACCTTCACTACATGGACTGCAGTGGCTCGCCACCACCTTCTCAAGGGCAATTAGGGATGGGCAATAAATGCCGGCCTTGCCAGCGACGCCCACACCCCATGAACGAATAAAAAAAATATTTTGAAATTGTGTCCTGTACACCGAAGTCCAAGTCATTAATATATATCAAAATTGTCGGAGAAGTGGCAGAGAACTGCCAATAACCATGAGTCTGTGCCTTTGGGAACAGAGGCAAGAACATTCAGAATCAGGAATCTTTGTTTGAGCTTTGAATGTATTTATAGAGAATAACCTACTTTGAAGTAACCATTATGCTTAATCATATGACAGGGACGATATGATACATCTTTGTGATGGCAGTACTCAGGCTGTTGTAATAGCAGAGAAATGTTAACAAGAATATTTTTGGAAAACTTCTCAGCTTTTATGAAGCAAATTAAATTGCACGTTTATACCAAAAGCTCCAGCTTCTAAAAAAGATGAGATATTTGATGTTTAAATAATGAAGGTTTTTGTATGTAATTTTTAATTGTTTGGTACACTTTCTTAAGTTGTTGTGCACTACCAGGGACCATTAGGGCAAATTGAGGCAAAAGAACGTACAAGACTGGAAACGATCAGTATAGTCCCTCAGACTGGTCTAAAAGTTCAGACAGTATAATACACTCTTCTATCTCTCATACCTCAATCACTTCCCTCATCAAATATCCATCCAGCCCCCTGTTGAATTTGCTGACACAATCTGCCCTCATTACCTCTACAACACCCTGTTAAATTATGGATTTTTTTCCATGATTTCTCTGTTAATGAGTTTCTGGTACTCAGACTAGATACAGGACACCTACCTGATGGATTGGAAACTTTGATTTTTCACGATTAGCATTTGTTCTCCCTTTTCCACTTCTCAAACTGATTGTTGGTATTTAATAGCTATTTGCTCATTCTTCAATTCATTTTGTTCACAATAAGGGGTTACTTATATATCAATATTAATAACTAACCAATGCAGTCTGATATAATTTGTCAAATATTCCGCATGATGTGGATAAAAGTAACAACAGTGGCCCCTACAGGAGCAGGTGGCAGGGACATCAACACCCGATCAAAACTTCCTTCATGTCAACATGCAGGAGAGGGCAGTAAAAGAATGAGCTAATGAATTGACAATTTATTCTCTTTTTAAACATTGCTAATACTATGATTTCCTTTGACAGACACATTGATGTCTGGTAGGGTCTTGTAAAATCTCATCACATTATGTTAGCTCCAAAATCACAAAGATACTGCAGAATACTATACTGAGAAACCAGTATCTTAAATGTAGTATTTTGTGACAATTATATCATAAAAAGATTGGCATTTATATAGCGCCTTATACAACCTCAGGATATCCCAAAGCGCTTTACAGCCAATGAGGTACTTTTGAAATGTGGTCACTGTTGTTATGTGGGAAATTTGAAGGACAAAGGATTTGCTGGTGTTCTTTACTATTTCTTCTTCTTATTAAATTGGATTATTTCTCAATGAATCTTCAGTTTCAGAGCTCTTCCAATAGCTCAGTGGATAAGTGACTGCCAGGCCACGAAGGTCCTAGGTTCCATTTGATAGTCTGTGCTGAGTTAACTGATCTCAGATGGGCGATGATGGGGGTGCTACAATTGACCTCAATCTCCCTAGGGTAGGGAAGGGAAAACCAGTCAGGTCGTCCTAATTGCTGTCAACTGTTGTCAACTGCATGGATGTAGACATTGGGTGACAACAGGGTCAGACTCTGCCATTACACTCTCAAAGTCAAACAGCCTACCAACAAGCACTGTCTATACGAAGGCTCACATAAGAAGTATACTCTTTGGTGAGTTATTGGAGGGCAGCCAGTGCCCATGAAACCACACCCCAGCAAGAGTCAACACTTTCAGGTGAGACAGGGAGAGAATTGGAGCTTCAGTTGAACGTCACTCTCTTGCTTTGTGACAATGTCTTGAATCACAGCCTTGTAGCTGCGTGCCATTTACCTATTATCCTCTATACATTGCACATTATCTAAAAAGTCTGTGTCCTTGGGTTATCAGCTATTGACTAATTCCTTGAAGTGCTTAATTTTGCAGCCAGTCAGGATCAGACCTGGCTAATTATTGCTATTGTGGTGCCTATTGCTGTGGTTATCCTGCTTATCATACTCATCATAGTGATCGCGTTCTGCATAAAACGAACCAAACACTCCGGTTAGTGGCATTTTTCTATCAATCCTTTAAATGCTGATGTACTTACTTAGTTACAACTTTTTTTTATATTGCAATTGTTCTTTGGTTGCACCATATTGGCATACATTACATTCATAATACTCAATATATAAGGTCTAATGTGCATATTGGATTGTAGTATTCAGTGAGCTTTACAGTGTTGCTGGTAACCGTGGAGTTTAATTCCAGGTAATACTGGGCTCTGTGTCAGTACCTAATGAATTTTATCTGTGCTACCAGAACTTTCGACCGTTATCCTGTTCGAATGGGCTGGAGTGATTTATTTTACTTACTGTATTAAAATCTTTACCATGAAGAAGTTAAGTTCCAACAATGTAAACAGAGATAGGAACATTGTAGTCCATTTGAAAAATACCCCTCAATTGTTCTCTCCGCTAAATAACTATCCAGTTCCCTCCTGAATTTGCCAGCACTATACATTCCACTCCCTTTACGGGCAATATGTTCCATATGTTCACCGCCTTCCATGTAAAGTAGTTAAACCTAGACTGTCTGTTCACCTTTCTTCTTCTGAGCTGAAGTCAGTGCCCCCTGGTTCTAGATAACTACATGATTCATGATCAAAGAAGACATAAGCTGGTTATCAGGAGGCCAACCGAGAAAGGACCAAAAGGGATTGAATTAACGTCAGTGCAGCACATTGGACCCATTACGTGCTCTGTGAGCCTCACTTAAAGACACTACTTTGTCTTTTAAAACTCATTGCACTGTCTCCTGCTCTAACACATTTTTTCCTAAAACTTCGGAACTCCATTCTCCTCTCAGTGGTCCATCTATAGGTTGTTAACACCCAAGCTTGGGATCGTCTAATCATTAGGTCATGATTTACCACATCCCTTCAGCTTTGGTGGACTTTTGTACTATAGGCTTTGGTCCTTCATCTAGACATCACACTTAATAGTGTTAATCTCTCCTCCCTCTACTCCACCCCCAGCCACCCATTACAAACACATTCTCGTACACAGACAGACCCAACGTACCACATTTCATGAGAAAAAAAATCCCATATTACAAAATTACAATCCAACTGAGAAATTAGATTGTTAACATAAAAATAAAAGGATACCTTCATGTTTAATTAAAATCTTAAACTTACAATTGAATTTTTCTTTTCCTCCTAGAATCTAGTTATCAGGATGAGATAAGGTATGTAAGGACACATTAATTCTTTTAAGGTATGAATGTTCCAGAAGTGGTAAAGAATCTTTAGAAATGTTTTAGAAATTGCTCAGTGTGGTGTTGACCAGGTGCTCCATAGATTCTGTCTGGAGTCTGTGCTGAGTTCGATGACTTCAGCCAGGATGGCCTGTTTCTGTGCTGTAAGTTCTACGTAATTAATTCATTACATAAAGGATGATTTGGGACCCTTTATTCCTGTCCGTGGTGTTGTGTAGAAATTCCTCCGACGTGTTTGGACTCACTGGGTCAGTCTCACTCAACTTGCGATTCTGTGCTGGTGCCATCTGACTCCCTCCCCTCCCCCCCCCCCCTCCCCCCCCCCCCACCCCAGCCATTGAGAAAAACAACAGCCTTGTTACTCACTCCCAGCCATTTAGAAATCTATTTCAAATATTTCATATAAGATTTTTCATTTGTATAAAATCTGTTTTAACACTGCCACTTCTCCTGTTTAATAATTGTAACCTCCTTTTGCCACTCTAAGAAAAATGTCATCGAGGAAATCTCTTGAGACGACTGTGGATGCTCAGAGAAATTCTGGGCTGGAAAACTTTGGAATGGCAACGGAAAATGTAGATGATTTGCAACCTCCCCCAGGTGGGTGCTGAACTGTTGAAATGCTTCGTCTCTTCTTTTATAGATGAACATGTATCATTGTGAAAAACATATCACTGGAATCTACCATTTCAGAGGCAGGTTCAAGGATTTGTGCTGATGGATCCTAGGAAGAAATTATGGACCTGTCTTCCACTGACCAGGCATAATGCTTTATCCAGCACGTACATTGATTGGGTCTCCGCTCAAGCTAGTGTCCACATGTGTGGAGCAGCACACAGAATTAATTTTGCCACAATTGTATGCCTTCAGGTGTGGTTTGTGCTAGTGATGGAGGCCTGTGCACAGGTCTGGTCCTGGGAGGTCATTATAAATCAGATTTTTAAAATTTTGATAAATAAATATTGCTTCCCCAATAGCTCAGTTGGTGTGTGCAACAGTAAGAGTTTTACCATTTAGGGTATGCTTCCTTTCATCGCTCTTTTTCTGAAAATGTACTACTTCACATTTCTCTGCATTGAACTGTCACCTATCCACCCACTCTGCTAACCTGTCCACGTCCTCCTGCGATCTCCTACATTGTTTTGGACACTTTGCATTGCTCCCAATTCGGTATCTGCAGCAAACTTCAGTTTAGATAGATGTGTTTAAATGGATTTGTGCCGACATCCAAATCACTTAAATAAATGGAAAACAAAAGATGCTGCCTGCCTCCTCACTCAAGAGGAGAGGAAACTGGAGGGTGAATGATGTGTTTAAGACGATATTACGTCATTCCATATGTATCCAGTAGAAGGAGGCTGCTTTCATTAAGTGCCAGGTGAGAGACAGAGAATCAACAAGTTAGAAAATGGCTGCTTAAGCAGAACAAAGAAAAATACAGCGATATAAAGGAATGATTACTTTCAATTTTATTGGAGCCCCGCTCCACACACACATTAGGCTGCTTTCAAGGGTAACATTGACACAGGTCTGGCAGTGAGTTGCCTGCCTGCTCTCTCAACTGTACAACACAATGTTGGATAGAAACACATAAAAGAAGAAAGCAGGTTAAAAAAAAAACGGAGTGAATATTGACACCAATGAGTTGGAGGCGGAGCGGGACTTATGGTTTTAATTGACAGTCTCCGAACTCGTGACCAAAACTGCAGCAAACAGAATCCCCCCCCGAGTAGAGCAGGATTATTTCTCCAGCAAAATGCAGTGAGTGGAGGAGAGTTACATAATACAAATTATGTGTGTAAAATCAATTCGTCATTTACAGCAGTGCGGGCTCCAGGCGTGATTGACGGGGAATTACCCACTCATCTCCATTCTGGCTGGGACTTGTGGTGTCACTAAATAAAAATGGGCAATAAGAGCCCGTTGTACATTTACATTGAAGATGCAACTGCTGTAATGACGAACGATGGTTGATGGAATAGTTTTCGAAATCGTATTCTCTAACTAAACCACGTGGTAAATATGCTGTGTATTAAAGTTGCTTTTGAATATAAGGCAATGCAAACTCATTTTAAGTTGTTCACGGTACTGTTTCGCTGTCAGGTTCTCCTTCACCTAACCGGATGGTGACATGGTTCGGGAAAAAGAGCAGCGGTACCTTGGAGGTAAGCACAGCAGATTTGGTTAACACTGACATTCCAACCTATGAAAGATTTTATAAGTTTGAAGACTCAGCCAAGCAATAAAAATCCGAAGTGCAAAGGTCCAAATTTGGCTGGAGATTCAAGGGCTGCTTTAGACCCCACCCCGGAACTTCCGAATATAACAAGCCCTTCATTTATTCTGTTTGCTGGGAAAATACCAGTAAACTTAGTAATGTTTACTGTATGTACACTAAAAATGTGACGGATTGTACACAAATTGGAAGATCTGGTGATGTAAGTCCTGATTTGAACTCGGGGCGTGAGTGCAGTGTTTGGGGGTCGGGACAGGTGGGAATCCGGTGACTCGAGTCATTGGAACTCTAGGGCCTCATTACCGTGTTGGATTGCAGACTCTTGCCCGAACCCGGTGGGAATGCCTAGGTGGTCAGCGGGTGAGAGTGGGATTTTGCACGGCAGGGGTCAGCCGTCAGGAACCCGAGGGAAGGGTCCTCGGCATAAGGTAAGTGGTGGTGAGGGGGGGGGGGAGGAGGATGGCCCATTGTAATCGCGGTTGGAGGAGGGCAGCAGGGGAGACCCAAGGTAGCCTAGTGAGGTGTGGAGGAGTCCTCCTGACTCATGAGGCAACCTTAAAATAATTAAAAATTCGACCTTACCTGGGCCTGTACTGACCATGATTCTGTTTACTGCCAGTTTTCACTGGCAGGTCCGGCGCAGTGCGTAATTTGCGTGACCCAGGGTTAAAATCACATCGGGATCCGAATGATGCTGTCGGACCCTAACTTTTAAATATTAACAAGGCCCCTGCCCTCCATGGCCGTAGCCGGAAAGAGCCACCATCTTAACCACCCGCTTGCCCCATTCCCACCAGGCGGGTCAGGGTTAAAATTGGCCCTGTAGTCTCCGTGATGCTAAATAAAAGCTTCAGAAATCACTCGTTTCAGGTTCACTGTAGGGTAAATGTTTGGACCAAGGCTGTAATGAGGTCTGGAGCCGAGTGGTCCTGGTGGAACCCAAACTGAGCATCAGTGAGCAGGTTATTGGTGAGTAAGTGCCGCTTGATAGCACTGTCGACGACACCTTCCATCACTTTGCAGTGGTTCAAGATGGTGGCTCACCACCACCTTCTCAAGGGCAATTAGGGATGGGCAATAAATGCCAGCCTCGCCAGCGACGCCCACATCCCATGAACGAATAAAAAAAAAATCCGTTTGTACTCTTGGCTACTCCAGGCTCATAGAAAGAAAGACTTGCATTCATATAGCACCTTTCACGACCTCAGGATGTTCCAAAGCACTTTACAGCCAATGAAGTATAGTCACTATTGTAATGTATGAAGTGCAGTAGCCAATTTGCACACAGCAAGGTCCCTCAAGCAGTAATGTCATATTGACCAGATAATTTGTTTTTTAGACATGTTGGTTGAGGTGTAAATATTGGCCAGGACCCCAGGGTGGACCCCTCTGCCCTTCTTCAAATAGTGCCTTGGTATTTTTTACATCCACCCTGAGAGGGCAGATGGGACCTCAGTTTAATGTCTCATCCGAAAGACAGAATCTCTGATAGTGCAGCACTCTCTGTGCTACACTGGAGTATCAGCTTAGATTTTGTGCTCAGGTCACTGGAGTGGGACTTGAACCCATAATCTTCTGACTCAGAGGCAAAGTGTGCTACCACAGAGCCACGACTGATACCATAATGGAATGAAAATTTATGGCAACAAAGAGAAAAACTCACTTAAAGGGATACTCCAGGAAAACAATGCAGAATGAATAGGGGGAATTTTCTACTATGTAGTGTAAGATCTTATAGCCTGCCAAAATAAGCCAGGCCTCTGTCTCAACAATTGTCAAGTCTGCCTGATATATATGTTAAATATGTGTGTAGTCTAGCTTGACACTCCACTGCAATGCTGTATAGTTGGAATTGCCTCCTTCACATAAGATGTTAAAACTGTGGCTGTTCTGATATACCTTAAAGATCTTGTGGTGCTTGTTAGATATGCCACTGGAGGCATGCTTGGAGCTGTTGCCTCTGTGCCAGAGAATGAGAGTCCTAAATGTTGACATAGATTCATTAGAGGAAATGAAACTCAGAAACAACATGCACGGCGATGCGAAGGCTGCGGGAGACCACACATTACAGTAGCTGAGCTCAGTGACTGGGTGGCCAACCCTCGATCTACCTGACTTCTCGTTACAACGGTACACAATTATATCCTGAGCTGAAGGCCTTTACATCACACCTCTTCCCTGATCTTTACTCTTGGTTTACATTAGGCACCATTAGCTCATCATTCCACAGATTTGGTATCAGTGAGTGAAAGTTCCATAATTACAAAGAATTACATAGAAATTATAGCACAGAAACAGGCCATTTGGCCCAACTAGTCTGTGCCGGTGTTTATGCTCCAAACGAACCTTCTCCCACCCCACTTCATCTCAGCCTATCTGCATATCCTTCTATTCCTTTCTCCCTCATCTGCTTATCTAGCTTCCCCTTAAAGGCATCCATGCTGGTTGCTTCAACTTGCGATAGCGAGTTCCACATTCTAACCACTCTTTGGGTAAAGAAGTTTCTCTTGAATTCCGTATTGGATTTATTAGTGACTATCATATATATATATATATATATATGGCTCCCAGTTTTGGACTCTCCTACAAGTGGAAACATCTTCTCTACATATACCTTATCAATCATAAATCATAAATCATAAAGGAGACAGCACGGAAGGAAGCCATTTGGCCCATCGAGTCCGTGCCGGCTCAATGCAAGAGCAATCCAGCTAGTCCCACTCAAACCCCTTCATAATCTTAAAGACCTCTATTAGGTTACCCTAGAGAAAAGAGCCCCAGACTGTACAATCTTTCCTGATAGGTATAACCTCTCGGTTCTGGTATCATCCTTGTGAATCTTTTTTGCACCTTCACCAGTGCCTCTATGTCCTTTTTGTTATATGGAGATCAGAACTGTACACAGTACTCTAATGGGTCTCAGGACATAACAAAAAGCTGTACAGAAAAGATAAACATATAGTTGTCAAACAGATAGATGTCTCTATTAGAAGGTCAAAACTACACAAGGAATCCATTCTATCTTGTATGATGACAGTCCGTACCAGCCTTGCAAAAGTGTCTTGTAGATTTGAGCTGTCTTGTTGACATTCTCCAACTGCTGACTGTTTCAGCCAATTTCTGGAGAAATTGTCTTTCAACCACAAAATTGAGTCCTTGATACAAAATTAAATCTGAAGACAACTTCACATAGCATAGCTTCTCTAACAATGTTACTCAAAGAAGAGCAGGCGGTTCGCACAGTTCCTGGCCAATATTCCTCCCTCAATTAATACCACCTAAAGGCGGATTGACTGACCATTCATCTGGTTGGTTTTTGTGGGCATGGTGCCCATATTTCCCACATAACCGTCACTGCACTTCCAAATGTGTGAAGTGCTTCAAGACCTTTTGATCTGCAAGAATAAATAAAAGTACTGTCACTTATTAAGTTATAATTTAATTTTTATAGCTGAAATAGGAATTTAGCTGCCAGATAGAGCAAGTGTCGCCAATTGGCTCAACTGCTAGAAGTCAACTTTTAAGAAATCACAGGACAGGACTCAAACTGGTTGGAGAGAAAGAATTAAAACAACTAGGGGCTGATTTTCCTTTCTGGGCCAAGCTACGCCCCCAACAGCGCAGCGTACCAGAGGTGTGCTATGCCTGTGAGGGAAGGGATATGCTTGGCTCTCCTGGTCTGGGTTATTTGCATGGCCTGGGTGTATTCCTGAGGCGGGTCTGCCCCGGCCTTGTTATGAGGCTCACGCTGGGCCAGTATCTATTGTAGGCACCAGCACAGTTGTATTATTTTGGGGAAGCCTCAGAAATACCTGGACACTGCTGTGGGACAGACGCCTGATGTAAAGAATCTCCATCCCCAGTTCATCTTTGCTGCATCTGTTTCCCAGGCACAATGCTGAGGATAGTCTGCTCTCCTATATATTAGGCAACTTTGAGCCGCTGCTATAACCATTACACTATTGGGTATCAGTGTCCACAAACTAGGGACAGGGAAAATAAGCCTGATTTCCTGCCACTGCCTGATAATTTTCCATTGATGCCTGCGATGTCTTCCTGATGAATGAATGGCCTGATGAGACTTGTCTTTACTCACACATGATGAATGGCCTTGGGAAAGATACCCCCAGCAGCTTAAGGGATGTCATGAGAGCCGGCAATGAAAGATGTTCCACCCTCAATTAACAAAACACCGACTGCTTTACCTGTATTTGAAATGGTAACGTGTCAGCCTTGGCTCAGTGGTAGCAGCCGCACCTCTGAGTCCATAGGTCATGGGTTCAAGCTGCATACTAGAGACTTGAGCACGTGATCTAAGCTGACACTTCAGTGCAGTACTGAGGGAGCGCTGCGCTGTCGGAGGTACCGTCCCCCAGATGAGACGTTAAACCAAGGCTTCGTATGCCCTCTGAGGTGGACATAAAAGATCCCATAGCACTATGCAAAGAAGAGCACAAGAGGTCTTCTGGTGTCCTGACCAACATTTATCCCTCAACCAACACCACTAAAAAACAGATTATCTGGTAGTTGAGGCAAATAGCATAGATGCCTTTAAGGGGAAGCTAGATACGCACATGAGGGAGAAAGGAATAGAAGGGTATCCTGATAGGATTAGATGAAGTAGGGAGGAGGCTCGTGTGGAGCATAAACGCCAGCATAGACCAGTTGGGCCGAATGGCCTGTTTCTGTGCTATAGTTTCGATGTAACGCGATGATTTGAACCTCAATTCCAGAGGGAAAAGCCTGGTTCAATTCCCTACTTCAAATCTGATGGAGTTGAAAACGTGCTACAAATATTAGATTGCAATATTGTCCCGACTAGCAGTGAGGCCTGATGAATACTTGTACTTACAAAACTGACGTGCAAATTCATTACTGTGAGTTGCAGAGCAGCCTCACCATGGAGCAATTCATCAGATCTACTGCTGTCCATGACTTGTCCTCCTACGTGTGTTGTAGATTGTAAAGCCCCTTCGTGGCACTCAGCACACATCCTAGCTGCTGATGCAGCAGCCTGTGCGAATTCATTTGCTGCGATTTTACCCAATATCTTGTTAGGATGATTGCAAAAACGTCAGACTGACTTTGGCCGGCTCCACTGCTGCCTTGATTGTAAGTGAACCTGTTGCCAAGTCTGCAGCCATGACTTGCATAGAAAGAAAGAAAGAACTTGTATTTCTATAGCACCTTTCACCATCTCAGGACGTCCCAAAATGCTTTACAACCAATGAAGTATAGTCACTGATGTAATGTAGGAAACGCAGCAGCCGAGTTGCACACAGCAAGGTCCCAGAAACAGCAATGAGATACTGACCAGGTAATCTGTTTTATTGATGTTGGTTGAGGGAGAAATGTTGGCTAGGACAACAGGGAGAACTCCCCTGATCTCCTTTGAAATAATGCCATGGGATCTTTTAAGTCCACCTGTGAGGGCAGACGGGGCCTCGGTTTAACATCTCATCTGAAAGGCGGCACCTCCGGCAGTGCAGCACTCCTTCAGTACTGCATTGGAGTGTTAGCCTAGATTTTGTGCTGAAGTCTCTGGAGTTGGACTATGAAACTACAACCTTCTGACTCAGAGGCAAGAGTGCTACCCACTGAGCCACGGTTGATGCCTTACGCACATTGGTCTTTGTATAGTAGTCTCTTTTTGTCCATGTTGCATGGTTTTCACATTATGTCGACACAAACACCGCACTATAACTAGCGAGGGAAGCCGCCAGTGTCGGTGCATTGAATTCTGGCTCGCTGTATGTGGGCTGCCACACTGCTCCTGCTGTTTGCAACTGGTCAGAAGCCAACTCAGAAATAGTTCCTGACACAAATGCCATTATAAATATTTATTTACTTTCTGATCATTTTCACCCCTCCTCTCTTGAAGGCATTGACTCCTTGTTGGGATGAAGGTCCGTAGGTGTTGGATGCCCTCCCATGTCTCTCTCAACTGGTCATTAACTCATTTGTGAGCCTCGGCAATGTAGCCAAGAGCTGCTGGGGGGGGGGATTCCCACCCTTAAACGGGAGCCTGCCAGTGCCAGCCGAAGAAACACTGGCGGAGCTGCTGCGGAGAGGCCGCTGCAACACAAATCGATGCTTGGACGAGGGACTGGAAAGGGGCAGAGGGTGGGACCCAGGCCTTCGGTGGGAAGTCTCCGGGGCCAACCTGCAGGGAGAGGAGGCCGCGACGGGGGCCTGCTCCCTCCATTCGGGCAGCCCCGACCGCAGCTTCACCTCGACATTGCGGCCCCGGGGAATGATTCTAAGTGTGTAGGAAAGCAGGAAAATCCGCTGGGACCCCAGGCTCCGCCCTTCCACCGCCATTTACACGCAGCGGGCAGGGAAGGAGTGGGAAGCTGCGATCCCGGCAGGGGCGGAGGAGGGGGAAGGAAAGCTTGGCCGGAAAGTGGGGCGGGGGTGGTAGACGGGGTCATGGAGAATTCCCCCCTCCCCCTTGAACCTTACTGAGATCAAGTGTATGTAATTTGGTAAATATTTTGAAATGTAAAGTGATATTTTTAATCCAAATATGTGCTTTGATGGTTATTTAATGGATATTATTTAGTACATAATTAGTCCAGCAGCAACAAGCAAATATGCAAATGTGAGAGATACATTTAAGGAATAAATTGCAAGCAGCTCATAGGTTTTTGTTTCACACTTGGCACGCCATTGATACAGGAGAGTCGCAAAGGACTTCTTCCAGCTGTACTGCCAATCCCTCCTTCCCTATCCGTTCTCATAAGAACGCTAGCACCTCAGAATGCACAGCATTCTGTTCCAAACCATTTCCATAGCAACGATACAGTCTGGCGTTTTCAGGGGATGAGAACTATGTCAACGGGGAGAGGGAGGGAGGGAGGGAGGGAGGGGAGTGGGAAATTGAGGAGGGTTCAGTATGTAAATAAAATCACTAGCTTGAGTATTACAAATAGAGCCAGGGGGAGGGGGTGTGGGGTGGGTGGGGGGGTGGAGAGTGTGGGGGGGAGGGCACGGGGAAGCGGGACTAATTGGATCGGTCTTTCAAAGAGCCGGCACAGGCACGATGGGCCGAATGGCCTCCTTCTGTGTTGTGAGATTCCATCTTTTCCCCTGAAGGCGCTGACTCCTGCTCGGGTATTGTTCCACATCACTGGCTACCTTCCAGTGCCTCACCCAAGTGGCCATTCATCATGTGTGAGCCCAGACGGTGAGTGCTGGGAGACTATTTGACTGTGGATGGTATCTAGCCAAAGTTTGTCCCAGTCCTCTCAATTGTCAGACATGCACGCACACCTCCCGGGAGGGGCGGGGGTCACCAGAAGGTGATCAGGTGTGAAAACCCTCTTGGAATGTACTGCTCTCTAGGGTTTGGATTTAATTCCAAGAAAGACTGTGGCAGTGTGTAATGAAGTACTCTTGGTTCTAATTGCTTATTGACAGTTACAAGTTAAATGAAACCTGGAAATCTGTTTCTCAGTGACCTTGAGTCTCCTGGTAGATAACAACCCTATAACACTATCCTTACGCCAGCCCCTCTCGAGATCACTTACAGCTCACATCAGAGCTGCCATCTCCTGGTCTGTGTTCAGAGGGCTGGTATGGTTCCATCTATGTCACTGAGAGGCATTTAATTCCTTGCCTGATCCATGTGCACAGACGGACTTCTCACTGGTAAGCAGCTGGAAATTCCCACCAGGGGGTAGATTTTCCTCCCCAGCACCTGGGCAGTAACTTGGCAGAGCGGATTGCTCGCCCTTTATAGAACCCGCCTGATTGTTTTTCCATTCAAGAGCGGGCGATCCTCTGTGCCACATTACTGCACAGGAGATGAAGATGAAAATCGCCCCTCCCACCCCCACCCAAATCTCGTTGATCATGGTGCAGCCCACTCTGATATCAGGAAATGACAGTTTTTAAACTGTGTGGTGTAGTGAGAGTGAATAATTCTGTGCCATTTCTATATATATATTGTTTTTAAAAACTCCCAGCCTCTCCTGAAGGTGCTGATTACTGCTGGGCCACAGTTCAATAAGCTCCCGCTGCCCCTCCATTACCCCACCCAAAAAGCAACTCTTCATGTGTGAGCCTAAACAGTGACTGTTAGTAGACTATTCACCTGTGGACAATCTCACAGCCAAGCTAAAACCTTCTCGTCATCCATCATTTACACATATGCACACTGCGCACACACACATATATAACGCACGCACGCACGCATATATACGTATAACACGCACACGCACACACACGTATATCACACACACGCATGCACAATCCAAACGCACGCATGCACACAAACACATAGGTAACTGGATAATGATCAGGAACAAGAACCCAGACTGATTTTCTTTCTCCACTCCCTGGCCTAGGGGCACTCAAATAAATTATGGCAACCCACAGCAGGGCTTGAGTCTGTACGTGCTCCGTCTGGTTTGGGTACTTAATAAAACATTCTAGCAGTTATTCCAGCAGCTTCAGCAGTGCCTACCCCTCGCCAGTATATAATAGTGTGCTTTCCTGTCCTTCTAATTATTACAATATTGTTACAGTGCAAAAAAAAACAAGAAATGATGACAACATCAAACAAAAACAGAACATGCTGAAAATTTACAGCATATCAGTAAGCATCTAAAAGAGAAAAGGCAGTCAGAAGGTTGTGGGTTCAAGTCCCACTCCAGAGACTTGAGCACATACTCGAGGCTGACACTTCAGTGCAGTAGTGAGGGAGTGCTGCACTGTTGGAGGTGCTGTCTTTCAGATGAGCCGTTAAACCAAGGCCCTCAGGTGAACGTAAAAGATCCCATGGCACTATTCGAAGAAGAGCAGGGGAGTTCTCCCTGGGGTCCTGGCCAATATTTGCCAAAAAACCCCAGATTATCTGGTCATTATCTCATTACTGTTTGTGGGACCATGCTGTGCATGTAAATTGCCTGTTGCGTTTTCTACATTACAACGAGTAATTAATTGGCTGTAAAGTGTTTTGGGACATCCTGAGGTCATGAAAGGTGCTGTATAAATGCAAGTCTTTCTTTTTTCTTTTTTAAAAATGTTTTATATGTAAACCTTGGTCAGAATAGTTATAATGAAGGGTTACACCTGAAACATTAGACTGTCCTTCCTCTTTACAGATGTTAACCTGTTTGCAGTTTATCTCTGGTATTTTCTGTTGTTACACTGGGCTCAGAGGTAATAATCTCCATCGAATATCATTCACTGAAACCTTTGAGTGGGAAGGGATGTGAAATGCAGAAAAATGAGAAATTTATGCATTAGCAAAGATAATGGGCAACACAGACAAACTGTGTGGGAATATCAGGCCAAAGGATTTTTAAAAAATTTATTCGTTCATGGGATGTGGGCGTCGCTGGCGAGGCCGGCATTTATTGCCCATCCCTAATTGCCCTTGAGAAGGTGGTGGTGAGCCACCTTCTTGAACCGCTGCAGTCCGTGTGGTGACGGTTCTCCCACAGTGCTGTGAGGAAGGGAGTTCCAGGATTTTGACCCAGCGACGATGAAGGAACGGCGATATATTTCCAAGTCAGGATGGTGTGTGACTTGGAGGGGAACGTGCAGGTGGTGTTGTTCCCATGTGCCTGCTGCTCTTGTCCTTCTAGGTGGTAGAGGTCGCGGGTTTGGGAGGTGCTGTCGAAGAAGCCTTGGCAAGTTGCTGCAGTGCATCCTGTGGATGGTACACACTGCAGCCACAGTGCGCCGGTGGTGAAGGGAGTGAATGTTTAGGGTGGTGGATGGGGTGCCAATCAAACGGGCTGCTTTATCTTGGATGGTGTCGAGCTTCTTGAGTGTTGTTGGAGCTGCACTCATCCAAGCAAGTGGAGAGTATTCCATCACACTCCTGACTTGTGCCTTGTAGATGGTGGAAAGGCTTTGGGGAGTCAGGAGGTGAGTCACTCACCACAGAATACCCAGCCTCTGACCTGCTCTCGTAGCCACAGTATTTTCTGTTAAATGGTGACCCCCAGGATGTTGATGGTGGGGGATTCGGCGATGGAAATGCCATTGAATGTTAAGGGGAGGTGGTTAGACTCTCTCTTGTTGGAGATGGTCATTGCCTGGCACTTATCTGGCGCGAATGTTACTTGCCACTTATGAGCCCAAGCCTGGATGTTGTCCAGGTCTTGCTGCAAGCGGGCTCGGACTGCTTCATTATTTGAGGGGTTGCGAATGGAACTGAACACTGTGCAATCATCAGCGAACATCCCCATTTCCGACCTTATGATGGAGGGAAGGTCATTGATGAAGCAGCTGAAGATGGTCGGGCCTAGGACACTGCCCTGAGGAACTCCTGCAGCAATGTCCTGGGGCTGAGATGATTGGCCTCCAACAACCGCTACCATCTTCCTTTGTGCTCGGTATGACTCCAGCCACTGGAGAGTTTTCCCCCTGATTCCCATTGACTTCAATTTTACTCGGGCTCCTTGGTGCCACACTCGGTCAAATGCTGCCTTGATGTCAAGGGCAGTTACTCTCACCTCACCTCTGGAATTCAGCTCTTTTGTCCATGTTTGGACCAAGGCTGTAATGAGGTCTGGAGCCGAGTGGTCCTGGCGGAACCCAAACTGAGCATCGGTGAGCAGGTTATTGGTGAGTAAGTGCCGCTTGATAGCACTGTCGATGACACCTTCCATCACTTTGCTGATGATTGAGAGTAGACTAATGGGGCGATAATTGGCCGGATTGGATTTGTCCTGCTTTTTGTGGACAGGACATACCTGGGCAATTTTCCACATTGTTGGGTAGATGCCAGTGTTGTAGCTGTACTGGAACAGCTTGGCTAGAGGCGCAGCTAGTTCTGGAGCACAAGTCTTCAGCACTACAGCTGGGATGTTGTCGGGGCCCATAGCCTTTGCTGTATCCAGTGCACTCAGCCGTTTCTTGATATCTTGATACGTGGAGTGAATCGAATTGGCTGAAGACTGGCTTCTGTGATGGTGGGGATATCGGGAGGAGGCCGAGATGGATCATCCACTCGGCACTTCTGGCTGAAGATGGTTGCACTGCATATTTCCACAACCAACAAAAGAGTTTTGCCTTTAAGCCTGCGGTGCATGTATATAAAAAAATGAGAGAACTCTATTCATATTAAGAATAAATATATTCTCCAGATAAAGTAAAGCCCCGAGCCCTGGTATTCAAACACTTACAGCTCAGGCAACTCAGTTCTATTCAAAGTGTCACCTTGGCTCATTGGTAGCAAGCCTTACCCTGGATCAGAACGTCATAGGCTCTAGCCTTACTCCCAGGACTTCAGCACTAAAGCTAAGCAGACATTTCAGTGACGTGCTGCTTTATGGGAGGTACCGTCTTTTGTCTGAGACGTTAAACCAAGGTCCTATCTGCCTGGTCAGGTGGATGGAAAAGATCCCACGTCACTATTCAAACAGCAGGAGAGTTCTCCTAGCATCCTGGCCATCATTTACTCCCTCAGTCAGAACTGGTCATTCATCTTATTGCTATTTGTGGGACCTTACCGTGTAGAAATTGGCTGCTCTGTTTGCCAACATAATAACAGTGATTATACATCAAAGATAATTCATTTGCTGTTAAGTACTTTGGGATGTCCTGAGGATCAGAAAGGTGCTGTATAAAAGCACGTTCTTCCTTGCTTATTTGTGTTTATATGTTTATTATCTGCTAGTTGTTCCTGTTTGAACTTTGTACGCCTGGAGGGCTATTCTTAGTGCTGTTGCTTCATTGGTGGATGAACCCTTGTATATGCTGCCTGAGGTATATACAAATTATGAACTTTATAGGTTCCCCTCCCCCGTGGCTCCATGTTGGGCTTCAATGAGGCCCGTGAAGGCAAAGAGCTTGGACGCCACTGGTTTAACGGGCTAGTGGCACCTTTGTTGGAGGCCCAGCTCATCTCACCATGGGATTGTGCTTGTAGTCTCCATAAACACCTTTATTTCAGACATGCCATCAAGTGCAGGCCTGGTGCTTTCCTACAGAGAAGGAGGGAAAATCACTGAGGGTGTCAGCCATGGCCTCTCTCACACATCCCTTGGTGATTTCAGAGTGACATTAATGGAGGCAGGCTGACTCACGGCACCTCAATTTAGTGTGGGGTTATCCAGATTACAGGGCTAATGTGTGACTGCATTTATTGTAAAATAAAATAGTGACTTTCCGTCTTTAGTGAAATCTGTGAATTCTGATTACTGTGCAATATATTTTCCTCAGTAAGCAAAAGCTAATAATGTTACTTTTATCAATTTTAATGGGTGTCAATGGCCCAATTAAAACTGACTAAAAATAGCATTATTAATGGATTTCTTGCCGTCGATTTGCTCCGTCAGAATGACTGGAAACTGGCCTATTGCGATGCACCTGCAATCATTTCCTTTTCACAATTACCCACTTAACAAGCAAAAAATGATGAAAAGTTTGTTTAGGCCGCCAATCTCTTCCGATCGATCTTCATTTGTTCCCTCTAAAGACCATCGTGACCAACATGCCTCTTGGTCTTCCTGACAACAGGACACTAGTGTCATCTAAACCTCACTGCTCGAAACATACAGCGTATGCAACACCATGCATCTCTGTCTCTCAACAGGAGCCCCTGCTCTTAATGTCAGCGGTCTATGCTAAAGCATATGTGTGTGGGTAGTGGGTGATACCTGGTCAATGCAGCAACGGACAGCATAGCATCTGATGCCCGCTGTTGGTGCCTTGAAACTCCTTGTGGTTTAAAGTCCATGGTAATCTTTTATGTAGTGCAGTTCTGCAAGCAGTGCCATCTTCTGCCCTTTGTACTCCCAGGCTTTCCTCTCCTGCAGCTCCTGATATACTGTGAAATGGCCAACAATGGTTGTTGCACCCATTCTGGTGGCCTAAACAAATCTTCTGTGCCATTAACTTCTCTCGGTACTGTGCTGATATGTCTAAATCTGATCCTTCCCGCCTATGACCAACCCTTGTCCTGACTCACTTCTCAATTCTGCACCAATTTCTCAGGATTGGTGAGGCTTTCGCAGTCCTTAAAAAAAAAACTTATTCTTTGTTTTTTCACTCATTTACTTCTACCCATTTTAGGCTGTGAACAAAGCAGTGGTAGCAACAAATTTATATAGCGCGTTTGTCATAACGAAATACTCCACTTCGCTCAAGAGAAATTAACTGAGTGGTTAAAAGATTTAGGAGAATTGAACAAAAGCACAAAGGAAAGGGATGATTTGGGGGTTTTATAGGCAGGGTGCGAGTAGCAAGGTGAAGATATATATTAATGATCAGGACTTGGGTATACAGGATATCATTTCAAAATTTGCAGATGACATAAAACTCTGAAATGTAGTAAACAATGTGGAGGATAGCAACAGACTGGTGAAATGGGCAGTCACATGGCAGATGAAATTTAAAGCAGAAAAGTGTGAAGTGATACATTTTGGTAGGAAGAATGAGGAGAGGCAATATAATCAAAATGGTACAATTTTAAAGGGGGTGTATGTACACAAATCTTTGAAGGCGGCAGGACAAGTTGAGAAGGCTGTTAAAAAAGCATATGGGATCTTGGGCTTTATTAATAGAGGCGTAGAGTACAAAAGCAAGGAAGTTATGCTAAACCTTTATAAAACACTGGTTAGGCCTCATCTGGAGTATTGTGTTCAATTCTGGGCACCACACTTTAGGAAGGATGTCAAGGCCTTAGAGAGAGTGCAGAAGAGATTTAGTAGAATGGTACCAGGGATGAGGGACTTCAGTTATGTGGATAGACTGGAGAAGCTGGAGTTGTTCTCCTTAGAACAGAGAAGGTTAAGAGGAGATTTGATAGAGGTGTTCAAAATCATGAACGGTTTTGATAGAGTAAATAAGGAGAAACTGTTTCCAGTGACAGAAGGGTCAGTAACCAGAGGACACAGATTTAAGGTGATTGGCAAAAGAACCAGAGGCGATATGAGGAACATTTTTTTTATGCAGCGAGATGTTATGATCTGGAATGCACTGCCTGAAAGGGTGGTGGAAGCAGATTCAATAGTAACTTTCAAAAGGGAATTGGATAAATACTTGAAGGGAAAACATTTACAGAGCTATGGGGAAAGAGCAGAGGAGTGGGACTAATTGGATAGCTCTACCAAAAAGCCGGCTAAGGCACGATGGGCCGAATGGCCTCCTTCTGTGTTATGTCACCCTATGATACTATAATTAGAGACTTAAAGAGTGAGTTCCATAAGGTAGGACCAGGACATTTGAAAGCTCTGATACTAAGGCGTCAATTTTCGGATGGCCGAGCGGGTGCGTTCGTGATGGGGGGGCTCCTAAAATTGGGGATTCCCGGAGCGGGTCCGGAGCCCGGCTCCAACCCGCCCACTTCCGGGTTCCCCAATGACGCGAATCGGTGCGCACGCAGCCCCTGCATGCGGGACTCCCACCGGCAATCAAAGCCGGCGGGATCCCACCTAAGATCATTATCTGGGTACTTGAGGTCATTTACAGACTTCATTAGTTGGAGATTTTAGGAGAATTCGGATTTTGGACTACCCAGCGCGTGTTTCCCATGCTGGGGGAAACACTCCCTGTTTAAACAGACGTGTTGCAGCCAGCAGCCAGTGGCAGCTGCAAAGGTCCATTTATCAGGTGCGGGGTAAACCCTCATTCATTGCAGCAGGGCACCCTGTCACCTCAGACAAAGTTTTACCTGCCACACCGTTGTCTCCACACTCCAAATTATTACATCATACCCTAAACTCTGCTGTCCAAACACATTTACCTACTTTGCGGACCCCCTCACACTCACACCGTCAGGCTGGTGGGGGGGCGGGGGTTCCATTGCTGCATTCATCACTCCATTGGAGGACGAGCAACATCACCAGCCTTGCCAGGCATGTCGTCCACCTTCGCGATATGGAACTACACAACACAGTGCTGCGTAACAGGCACCTGCACAAAGTAGTCATGCAACTACACATACACCCACTGTAGGGTGACCCAATGGGTGGCATCAAGGGTGTTCATGGAGAACCTCATGAAAGGGCATTATTGCACAAGCCAGTCAAGAATGGCCAAGACGTGGCAGTAGTGGTGACAATAATAATATGTAATGTGAGTTGATCAGAAATCAAATATAAGTAAAAACCATGACAAACCCTCAAACACCCTTGTGCATCCCCTTCATGCTCACGACATGTTTGCCTTACGCTTCCTACTACACATATGTGATGCATGCCCTGTGGCTGCAGCACAGGTAGTGGCAGGTTGGGTGAGGCTGACCGTGAAAGAGGTGCATCAGAGGGTGAGTATGAGACAGAGCCACAACATTGTATGAGGATTGGGTTGAGTGGTGGTGGTGGGATGAGTACTGGTGAGGTGAGTAAGTGCAGGTAAGGTGAGGATGAGCTTTGAGTGGGTGTGAGGAGTAATGTGATAGAGTAGTGTTGGCAGTGCAGAAGGAGATGTGGGGTGGGGGCGGTGATGTGGCAGACGGAGTGTAGGGGAATGAGTAAGTGTACTCACTTCGGCTGACCTACTTAGGTCATTGAAGCGCCTCCTGCACTGTATGCAGGTGTGTGATACGTTGGTGGTGCTGGTGACCTCCTCTGCCACCTTGAGCCAGGCTTCGTGGTGGCAGAGGCAGGCCACTTCCTCCCGTCCAATGGGGAGAAGATCTCTGTCCTCCCCCTCCTCCTCACCCCATCCAGTAGGACCTGGAGAGAGGCATCACTAAACCTGGGAGCAGCCTTCCCCCAGGGCTGCTCCATGCTGTAATTTTGGCTCCTTTCTGCAGCATCAGTCAGTGGAGGACTGCCCCTTTAAATAGGGCTCCTCCAGCTGACAGCCTCTGATGCGGGTGCGCAGACCGCCCACTGCGCAGCTTTCCAGCGCGAAACCCGGAAGCCAAGGTAAGTGGCTTCAATTTACTCACGATCGCGTGGGGAACCCACTGATTTTACTGGGCGGGTTACCACGTGCCCAGTTGACCCCCCACTGGCAACCCGTCTCCCTCCTAATATCGGGCCCCAAGTGAGGAATGTCAGGAAAGGGGGATTCTCAGGAGCCCAAATTTGGAGGACAGCAAAGCGTGGGCTGGGGGAAATTGCAGAGGTACGAAACGCCACCACCATCTTCTCAAGGCAACTAGGGATCGGCAATAAATGCCAGCCTTGCCAGCGACGCCCACACCCTGAGAATAAATATATATTAAAAAATTTAAATCTGTAGAGGTAATTTTCCAAGTACACGTTATTGACAAGGCGCCTCATCTGCTTCCGTCGCATTGGGAAACTTTTGGGCACACTGCCCACGATGTTTTCCAATGTACTTTGTCGTCCGACAAGTTTCCCAGCGCAGGTGCATACTTGGGAAGTTTACCCCTTGAAAGTAATCAGTCTGTACACGCCTTAGTTAGGATTTACTTGTGTCTTTTCTCTGCTTCAGACACCAACGGTTCCACCCAGCGACCTTGAAAGCCAGCAGGCAACATTAAATCAATACATGATGGACTTTCCCATTTACCCACGGAAAACCAGACACGTGACAGCTGTTTGACCAGATGGACTGTGCCTTCGAGGAATTTATATATTTTATGGCTGTGCAATTTTTTTACACTTTAATTGATTTTCAAAAAGAACCAATAGAAATCATGACTACTTGCAAGCATTTTGGATTTGAAGAGTCTCTGATGGCAAGAGTCACTCCTTAATGGGAAAAAAAATGATTGGGTGGAGGAGGTTGAGTTCCAGACTGTGCGAGATTGATCAAAGCTGTGCCTACTACGGCAATTTGATATAAATGAAGTTAACCTTCAAAGTTGGAGCTTGCTTTCTTCTCCCACAAGGGATTTTTTTCAAATGAAGGTAAAGCTTATTTCTAATTGCTTGCGCTCTTCGGAGTATCATTTATTTAAATTGCCCCTGAGTCTCCATGCACTGGTGCCAAGAAAAGAGATTGGGGTCAACTTTCGCACCTCCAACACACCTTTAATTCCACAGTCACCTCTATGTTATCAGACTGCCTATCTGACATCAGGTCGTGGATGAGCTGGACCTCCCTCCAGTTGAACGTTGGGAGAACGAAAGCCGTCATTTTCCGCCCCTCCCCCCCCACTAAAAATTCACTTGTTCCTGCCTCTAACCCCCTCCATGGCTGCCCATTCAGGTTCACAACTTTAGGGTTCTGTACGACCCTGAACTGAGTTTCAAACCCCATGTCCTATTTATCAACATACTTCCAACTCTGCGACATTGTCTTCCTTCACTCCCCTGATGTGGAGATGCCGGTGATGGACTGGGGTTGACAATTGTAAACAATTTTACAACACCAAGTTATAGTCCAGCAATTTTATTTTAAATTCACAAGCTTTCGGAGGCTACCTCCTTCCTCAGGTGAACGATGAACATTTACCTGAGGAAGGAGGAAGCCTCCGAAAGCTTGTGAATTTAAAATAAAATTGCTGGACTATAACTTGGTGTTGTAAAATTGTTTGCCATTTTATAAGACAGGTATCTGATGTATCTGAGCCTTTCCCTAACACTGTCTTAGCATTGATGAAATTCCCTCATCCAAGCCTTTGTCACCACCAGACTTAACTATTCCAATGCTCTCCTGACCGCCCTCCCATCCTCCACCCTCCATAAATTTCAGCTTGTCCAAAACTTTGCTGCCCACATCCTATCCTGCACCAAGTCCCACTCACCCATCACCCCTATCCTCGCTGACCTGTATTGGCTCCCAGACCCCCAATGCCCCAAATCTAAAATTCTCATCCTTGTGTTTAAATCTCTTCAATGCCTTGCCACTCCCATCTCCCTCCTCCAATCCTACAACCCTCGCCGAACTTGTGCTTTCCATTCACCACACGATTGGCCGTGCCTTCAGCTATCTCGGCCCCGTGCTCTGAAATTCCCTCCCTTAACCTCTCCGCCTCTCCACTTCCCTCTCCTCCTTTAAGAACCTCCTTAAAACCCACCTCTTCAACCAAGATTTTTGGTCGCCCCTCCTAATATCTCCTTCTTCCGTTTGGCATTTATTTTTTTTTGCCACTCCTATGTGATGTGCCTCGGGACATTTTTTTCTACGTTAAAGGCACCATATAAATGCAAGTTGTTGTTGTTTTCCATCAAAGCATCAAATTAAATATTCCTGAATGTTGTGCAAGATACGTTAATAGAAGGTAAAACTGATATAAGTATAGTAAGAACATAAGAACAGGAGTAGGCCTTCACCCCCTCGAGCCTGTTCCACTATTCAATTAGATCATGGCTGATCTGTACCTTAACTCCATCTACCCGCCTTGGTACAATATCCCTTAATACCCTTGTTAGAGGAAAGGGGAATGATGAAAAAGAGGAAAACTACAGTATAGGAGGCCATTTGAGAAATGTTTGTTTTCCTTGAATTGGAGATATTAATGAAATAAATAGTAAAGGTTGGGGATGGGGTGGTAGATGCAGGGACCATAGGTGGGTCAAGGTCTATAGGTGGGTCAGGGCGGAGCAATAGGTACTATAGGGGGGGTCAGGGCGGAGCAATAGGCACTATAGGGGGGGGTCAGGGCGGAGCAATGGGCACTATGGGTGGGTCAGGGTGGAGCAATGGGCACTATAGGGGGGTCAGGGCGGAGCAATAGGTACTATAGGGGGGTCAGGGTGGAGCAATAGGCACTATAGGGGGGTCAGGGTGGAGCAATGGGCACTATAGGGGGGTCAGGGTGGAGCAATAGGCACTATAGGGGGGTCAGGGCGGAGCAATGGGCACTATAGGGGGGTCAGGGCGGAGCAATAGGTACTATAGGGGGGTCTGGGTGGAGCAATAGGCACTATAGGGGGGTCAGGGTGGAGCAATAGGCACTATAGGTGGGTCAGGGTGGAGCAATAGGCACTATAGGGGGGTCAGGGTGGAGCAATAGGCACTATAGGGGGGTCTGGGTGGAGCAATAGGCACTATAGGGGGGTCAGGGTGGAGCAATAGGCACTATAGGGGGGTCTGGGTGGAGCAATAGGCACTATAGGGGGGTCAGTGTGGAGCAATAGGCACTATAGGGGGGTCAGGGTGGAGCAATAGACACTATGGGTGGGTCAGGGCTGAGCAATAGGCACTATAGGGGAGTCAGGGCTGAGCATTAAGGCACTATAGGGGGGTCTGGGTGGAGCAATAGGCACTATAGGGGGGTCAGGGTGGAGCAATTGGCACTATAGGGGGGTCAGGGTGGAGCAATAGGCACTATAGGGGGGTCAGGGTGGAGCAATAGGCACTATGGGTGGGTCAGGGTGGAGCAATAGGCACTATAGGGGGGTCAGGGTGGAGCAATTGGCACTATAGGGGGGTCAGGGTGGAGCAATAGGCACTATAGGGGGGTCAGGGTGGAGCAATAGGCACTATGGGTGGGTCAGGGTGGAGCAATTGGCACTATAGGGGGGTCAGGGTGGAGCAATAGGCACTATGGGTGGGTCAGGGTGGAGCAATAGGCACTATAGGGGGGTCTGGGTGGAGCAATAGGCACTATAGGGGGGTCTGGGTGGAGCAATAGGCACTATAGGGGGGTCTGGGTGGAGCAATAGGCACTATAGGGGGGTCAGTGTGGAGCAATAGGCACTATAGGGGGGTCAGGGTGGAGCAATAGACACTATGGGTGGGTCAGGGCTGAGCAATAGGCACTATAGGGGAGTCAGGGCTGAGCATTAAGGCACTATAGGGGGGTCTGGGTGGAGCAATAGGCACTATAGGGGGGTCAGGGTGGAGCAATTGGCACTATAGGGGGGTCAGGGTGGAGCAATAGGCACTATAGGGGGGTCAGGGTGGAGCAATAGGCACTATGGGTGGGTCAGGGTGGAGCAATAGGCACTATAGGGGGGTCAGGGTGGAGCAATGGGCACTATAGGGGGGTCAGGGTGGAGCAATAGGCACTATAGGGGGGTCAGGGTGGAGCAATAGGCACTATAGGGGGGTCAGGGTGGAGCAATAGGCACTATGGGTGGGTCAGGGTGGAGCAATAGGCACTATAGGGGGGTCAGGGTGGAGCAATTGGCACTATAGGGGGGTCAGGGTGGAGCAATAGGCACTATGGGTGGGTCAGGGTGGAGCAATAGGCACTATAGGGGGGTCTGGGTGGAGCAATAGGCACTATAGGGGGGTCAGGGTGGAGCAATAGGCACTATGGGTGGCTCAGGGTGGAGCAATAGGCACTATAGGGGGGTCAGGGTGGAGCAATAGGCACTATAGGGGGGTCTGGGTGGAGCAATAGGCACTATGGGTGGGTCAGAGCAGAGCAGCAGACATACTGGAAGGTCTTGGTAAATAAGATGAACTAAATGGGACCCTAGGGGATGATTTGAAGTGGAGACCAAAGGGAAAATAAATTTTGCGATTTGATCTGAGTTGGCTTCAATCCAGTGGAGAGAACAAAACAGGCAGCACGGGAGAGGGAGAAAATAAATTCTCAATGGCCCAACTTCAGGTAGGAAGCTGGCATTGAATGAATGTATGCTTGAATCAAGAGCAGTGAGATGGTGGGGAAGAGTGGTGGGAGGGTGCATGGCCCTCGATGCTGGGGGAGGGGTAGATGGCTTGAGATTCGAAGCAGAAAGCCCAAGATGACAGGAAAGTGCTGGCATCTTGGCTAAAGGTAGCAAAGAAGGTGAAAAACGGGAGTTGGACAATAGACAAACCCGGGGTGAGGGAAAGCTGAGCAATGTGGAAGAAACAGAAAGGAAATGACTTCAATGAAAGGAAATGACTTCAATGAAAGGAAATGACTTCAATGAAAGGAAACTTACTTCCACGTTGAAAGAAATGGGAAATTTCCTCACACCGCAGAGAGCGAGGGGCTCACACAGGTTGGCCAGGGATCACGTATTAATTTAAATACTCTGACAGTATGAGAGGGGAAAGCCAGTTATTTTTACCCGAGAAAGCTAACAGAAGGAAGCCCAGCACCGACTCTGCACTAGTTTGGGATTTTTTTTTACCATATTGCAGGATTGCAGGGATCACTCATTTATTTATTTGCTCTTACCTTTTTTTTTACATACAATTACATAGAATTGTACAGCACAAAAGCAGGCCATTCGGCCCAACAGGTCTATGCTGTTTATGCTCCACACGACCCTCCTCCCACCCTACTTCATCTAACCCTATCAGCATATCCTTCTATTCCTTTCTCCCTCATGTACGTATCCAGCTTCCCCTTAAATGCATCTATGCTATTTGCCTCAACTACTTCATGAGGTAGCGAGTTCCACATTCTCATCACTCTCTGGAAAATAACCTTTTTATTGAGGGAAACAATAAAGCGAAACATTGATTTAAAATCAAAAATTTCTAATTTTGGATAAAGCAGGCAGGTGCGAGGAGGAGTGTCGAAAATCCCATAGTGAGCAAACTGGCTGAAATAGATTCAAGGCTTCCACTGAAGGTCGTAGGAGAGGGACAGTGCCATCTATACCATGAAAGCAGGCGTTACCTGGTACACATTAACGTAACACGTCGGGCGGGAAAGTGGAGTCGAAGATCAGCCATGATTTTACTGAATGGCGGAGCAGGCTCGAGGGGCCGTTTGGCCCACTCCTGCTCCTGTTTCTTATGTTCTTAGGAATAGGAAGAAGTGTGACAGAAGGGCACTAAATCACGATAACAGGAAATTGTCATGTCAAACAGGAAGTCTCAAACATTAAATATATTATAGATAGGTATATTTATGTATGCACATTTGTTGATGATGTTCATTTTTAAAATTCTTTGAAAGACTCTGCAGGATTCTATCATTATTGTGATATCATTATTATACTTAATGGTACAATTCCATAAAAACAGTACTATTGTATTCCCCTTCCTTCTGTTATTGGTGGCACTGGGCTTTAGGCTGTGTTACTGATGGGTGAAGGGACAAGGGTTTGAATGGACACATGAGCGCACACAAAACTTGCTATACCATTTTCATCATCAGATGGACATCACCGGCGCGAATAAGACCACCTTGATGCCAACCATCTTTTATACTCAACTGGGAAAAGCAGTTAATTAAAAACAGCCTGCTCCTCACTTTTGAACAGAAGACCAGAACAGCAGCTGGCCCAAGGACATACTAAGCTAGCTCCAGTGCTGGGACTTGGGTGTGAATCTAATGCAGACTGTCTCTGTTAGTTCTAAGTGACTTAGGTAGTCTCACTTCACCCAGTAGGGTGGTGTAGGCCCATAACACAAAGTCATCCACAATCTGGAAAAAAATGGTACTAACTCAGCGATACCATTCAAAAGTATGTAGGACCTTGGTGAGACCCCACCTAGAGTATTGTGTACAATTTTGGTCTCCTTACCTAAGAAAGGATATACTTGCCATAGAGGGAGTGCAACAAAGCTTCAACAAACTGATTCCTGGGACAGCGGGATTGTTGTATGTGGAGAGATTGAGTAGACTAGGCCTGTATTCTCTAGAGTTTAGAAGAATGAGAGGTGATCTCATTGAAACATACAAAATTCTTACAGGGCTCGACAGGGTTGATGCAGGGAGGATGTTTCCCCTGGCTGGGGAGTCTAGAACCAGGGGTCACTGACTCAGAATAAGGGGTAGGCCATTTAGGACAGAGATGAGGACAAATTTCTTCACTCAGAGGGTGGTGAATCTTTGGAATTCTCTACCCCAGAGGGCTGTGGAGGCTCAGTCATTGAGTACATTCAAAACAGAGATCGATAGATTTCTAGATATTAAAGGCATCAAGAGATATGGGGATGGTGCAGGAAAATAGTTCCGAGGTAGAAGACCAGCCATGATCTTGTTGAATGGCGGAGCAGGCTCGAGGAGCCAGATGGCCTACTCCTGCTCCTATTTCTTATGCTCTTATGTTCTTAGTGTGGACAGTGTAGGTAGATGGAAAAATGCACGCTGGAGGTGCTATTAGGATAATAAGTTCAAAGCACATTGTAAGTGAAGAATCGATGAAGCTTCATTATATATCTGGCCTGTACCTAACTTGACAATGTTTGATGCTGGATCTCTGAAGTGGAAAAGTTTTCCATCCCCAGCATTGACATCCCTGACCTTGATAAGCACCAAACATTTCAAACAGTAATTACAGTGTATTGATTTTCTCCCCACTCCTTCCCTTCCAACTCCCCCCCCCCACCTCACCAAGTGGATGTACATGTTGAGATATTTTGCGATGATGTGTATAAGTTTTATGTTGTTAATATGATACTTAATGTTTTCTTCAATCGATGCATCACACGCCAAGCCTTTGGAGATTGTAATCAATCACAGTAGGAGTTATCAATGACGTTACATAAGGTGATGCACAAAAGACAAGACAACATTTGCATTCACTCACTGCCATGGATCTTCTCAACAACCTGAACCAAAAATAGAAAATACTAGAAACACACAATACGTCTGTCAACATCCAAAAAGACCATTTCAAGTAGAGATTCTTCGTCAGGACTGGAAAGGAAAGGCGGCCGATGTCCTTTATTGGACTGACTCAAATAGCGTTAATTGCCTCTAAAAAATCTGCAAAGAGGTGGAAAGTATCGAGCAATATATAAAGCTCATCCGATGCAAGTTGTGAAAAGGCATTAGAAAGACAAAAGGAGGTTCCTGCTTTTAGTTCCAGGATAGTTAATAATTCTAATTTTCATTTTGTTCTTGGAGGACTCCTGATGAAGGATGTTAACTGAGGAATCTCCAGAAAGTCTGGGAGGTGCTGAGAAGGGATGCAATTGCTCCGAGTTCTCTCCAAACTTGTATGAGGAAGTAGGCCTCTCAACAGGTCACTGAGCAGAGGATGCTGGTCTTAGTGGGGGTGTGTGTGAGTGTGGGGGGGGGGGTGGTGTGGGGTATGTGTGAGTGTGTGTGTGTGTGTGTGTGGGGGGGGTGTGCCTGCTTCAATCGGTTCCATGGGAACCGCTGCACATCAGGAATTGGATGTTCTGAAAGTCTGTGTCCAACATTGTGAGCAGCCTATCGACAACGTGCTTGAAGAGGGCTTCTCCTGCGTGAGATCTGATGGGCAGCAAGTGCCAACTGACTGTGGCAAGTGATGTAGCAGCTTCAGTGTCAGATTGCAAGAGGCTTTGAAGGCCAGCTTTAACTCATTAGGAGGGATTGCAGCAGCACATACAGATACATCATAGAATCATAGAATGATACAGCACATTCGGCCCATTGTGCCTGTGCTGCAGTAGACCACTGAAGCTCATGAGGAGATTCTTAATTCTTTTTGCTACTGCTATGTCAAAGTGGCATGTTGCTCTTCCAGGACACATTTCTCTCTCAAGGATGACTCTGTTGGAATTAAATAGAGCCCCATGAACTTATACAAATAAAACAGCTCTCCACAAACTACAGTGTGACAGGGTATATGTTTTAGCTGAACGTAAGTTAAGCTAAATGAAATCAACCACATTAACAAAACTTACAAGTGGGCTGTTAACAATCCTTCACAGCTCTGGAATCCTTAACCTTTTCTCTTATGTCATATAGCACCAGTAATGAACTCTGAGCTGATCGCAGTCAGATCCCATTCCAAACCCACGTCATCCCAACAGTGTGAGGAGGTTTAGCTTTCACAGTATATACCTGCTCTGGTTCACAGTTATTTTAGACATCCTACCTCACATGGAGAGATATCTGTGACTAACTACAATGTTTTTATATTTTGCATAATATTGTACAGTAAGAACTTGACAAAAGCACCAATTTTCTTTCCTGGTTTGTTGCTTACCAACCCGAAACGTTCTCCTCTCCACCCGCGCCTGAAGACGCTGACTCTGGCTGGGGGAATTTGATGGGCTCTGGTCACCATTCAGTACCTCATCCAAGTGACTGCTCTTCATGTGCGAGTATGCACAGTGAGTGCTGGAAAACATTTCAACTGTGGAGGGGGAGGGGACAGAGGGGCCATGGCAACCTGACATCCACACATGCTTTCCAGCAGGATTTACCGGCTAATGATCAGGAGTGCGAACCCTGGCTGATTCTCCCTCCACTTGCGTGGCCTAGGGATGGCACCTGGATGAGATCACTTGGTTAATTGGTCTGCGATTAAACTGGGGACCTGTCTAGTCTTTATGATTAAGTTCAATGCGGGATTGTGCATTTTATAACTGAGCCATCAGCGCAGCCTTTGGCCGTATCATTTTAGTAAAGGCTTAGTGGAATTTTCAGAGTGGACTGGTTAAGGAACCTAGTCTATCCTCCATATCGCAACAATTGTTTCTTCAGTCCACACAGTCTTCATAGGTGACCAACAGGAATAGAATGGCAACTGTATTTTGCATGATTATGGGATGGGTGTTGTGCCTCAAAGTTTGAGATTGACATAGCAGCCAAATAGTAAATGAGAATTACATTCCAAATGTTGAACGCACATTCTGAAAAGAAAAGTGATTCCAAAAAATGACTCACTTAAAAAAAGAATGTACTCACCACAATTGGACAACTGCAGAGAGAGCGCTGTGCTGAAATATAAGAATCATAGCCCAGAAATGACTTTGTGTGAAGTTAGCATACAAATGCTTAATGCATTTAAATTACTTTGTATGCTATTTTAACAGGTGTTAACCAATTTATGGGGTGACGCCTTAGTTGAAATAGCTGACAAAATGATGTCATTCAATTGTGTTAAAGCGTCATTTCTAAGCTAATGTTCTTAACTCTATATACGTATATGTATATATAGCTGGGAGCTAATGTGCATGGTAAACATGCTTTGCAATCTAACCTAGACGCCTTCCATGTAAATTGTAAATGCAACTGCGCCTTTATCAAATAAACTGCTTGTACTTTATTGGCAGATTGATTTACTCATTCTGCTGTATGGAGCCTTTAACTTATTGTCTGAAATCGGCTTGTTGGGGAGCACCTCACAGATTGAAGAAGTAGATTTCATTTTCAAAACACTGTGGGGCCAATTGATAGTGTAGTTACATGTCAAACCCATAGATATTCCCTCTTTCCATCCTCCAAACACATACCCCACATCAATTTGAACGTGTCCTACAAATAGTAGGAGTAGGAGTAAATATTGTGTATCTTTTACACTTAAGAGCCAACCTGAGAAGCTTCAGCCATCTTGTCATCAACAGATGAATTCAAGACTCAAATTGAATAGGAGAAAAAGACTGGAACCAACCATTGACATTTGTGGTTTAGTGGAATTTGATGGATTTCTTGCTGAAGGACTCAAGATCCAAAGAAGTGATGAATAAGAAGAGCCTGTACCAGTGACCTCACCCATGAATGTTCAGGACAACATGGATCCTCCATTCTTGAAAGACTACAACAAAGGCCGATACCTTGTTCATACTGGTATTGAGTACGACTCCCATTTGGCACTACAACCATTGTAGTTTTGAGAATGACTAAAAGTGAAGGCCTTGCAGTATAGATGCCAATCAAGCTACTCTTCAACTCCTCCAGCAAAAAGGGACCAAATAAGAAGACAAATAATTTTGCTTATGTGTAGGTGTACAATGTGGGTACATGGTATCTTCGGACTGGCACAGTTTTTCTTTTTCTCTTACCAACTGGTGCGTGATTCTTCTGTTAATTCAGAGGGAGATGGTTGTAGTATCATCGAATCATAGAATCATAGAATGGTTACAGCACAGAAGGAGGCCAGTCAGCCCATCAAGCCTGTGCCGGCTCTTTCAAGAGCAATCCAGTAAGTCCCATTTCCCCTATCTTTCCCCGTAGCCCTGCAAATTTTTTCCCTTCAAGTATTTATCCAATTCCTTTTTGAAAGCCACGATTGAATCTGCTTCCACCACCTTTTCAGGCAGTGCATTCCAGATCATAACTACTCAGTGCGTAAAAAAGTTTTCCTCAGGTTGCCTTTGGTTCTTTTGGCAATCACCTTAAATCTGTGTCCTCTGGGTCTCGACCCTTCTGCCAATGGGAACAGTTTCTCTTTATTTACTTCATCTAAACCCTTCATGATTTTGAACACTTCTGTAACATTTCCTCTCAACCTTCTCTGATCTAAGAAGAACAACCCCAGCTTCTCCAGTCTATCCACATAACTGAAGTCCCTCATCCCTGGATCCATTCTAGTAAATCTTTTCTGCACCCTCTCTAAGGCCTTCACATCCTTCCTAAAGTGCGATGCCCAGAATTGGACACAATACTGTGGCTGAACCAATGTTTTATAAAGGTTCAACACAACTTCCTTGCTTTTGTACTCCTTTTTTTTTATTCGTTCATAGGATGTGGGCGTCGCTGGCAAGTCCAGCATTTATTGCCCATCCCTAATTGCCCTTCAGAAGGTGATGATGAGCTGCCTTCTTGAACCGATGCAGTCCGTGTGGTGAAGGTTCTCCCACAGTGCTGTTAGGTAGGGAGTTCTAGGATTTTGACCCAGTGACGATGAAGGAACGGCGATATATTTCCAAGTCGGGATGGTGTGTGACTTGGAGGGGAACGTGCAGGTGGTGTTGTTCCCATGTGCCTGCTGCCCTTGTCCTTCTAAGTGGTAGAGGTTGCAGGTTTGGGAGGTGCTGTCTATGCCTCTATTTACAAAGCCCAGGGTCCCGTATGCTTTTTAAACCGCTTTCTCAACCTGTCCTGCCACCTGCAAAGATTTGAGCACATATACCTCCAGGCCTCTCTGTTCCTGCACCCCCTATAGAATTGTACCCTTTAGTTTATATTGTCTCTCCTCATTCTTCCTGCCAAAGTGTATCACTTCGCACGTGTCTGCGTTAAATTTCATCTGCTATGTGTCTGCCCATTCCACCAGCCTACATCCTCTTGAATTCTATCGCTATTCTCTCATTGTTTACCACACTTCCAAGTTTCGTATCATCTGCAGATTTTGAAATTGTACCCCATACATCCAAGTCCAAGTCATTAATATGTATCAAAAAAAGCAGTGGTCCTAGTGTCAATCCCTGGGGAACACCATTGTATACCTTCCTCCAGTCTGAAAAACAACCGTTCACCGCTACTCTCTGTTTCCTGTCAATTATCCACTCTTGTATCCATGCTGCCACCACCCCTTTTATTCCACGGGCTTCAATTTTGCTGACAAGCCTATTATGTTGCACTTTATCAAATGCCTTTTGGAAGTCCATATACACAATATCAACCCTCTCTGTTACTTCATCAAAAAACTCAATCAAGTTAGTTAAACACGATTTGCCTTTAACAAATCCGTGCTGGCTTTCCTTTATTAATCCATACTTGTCCAAGTGACTGTTAATTTTGTCCTGGATTATCATTTATAAAAGCTTCCCTACCACTGAGGTTAAATTAACTGGCCTGTAGTTGCTGGGTTTATCCTCACACCCTTTTTTGAACGAGGGTGTAACATTTGCAATTCTCCAGTCCTCTGGCACCATCTCCGTATCTAAGGAGGATTGGAAGATTATGGCCAGCACCTCTGCAATTTCTACCCTTACTTCCCTCAGCAATCTAGGAAGCATCCCATCCTGGACCAGATGACTTATCTACTTTAAATACAGCCAGTTATACCCATATTTAAAAAAGAGAGGACAAATTTGTCCCAGGCATCCAAAGACCAATTAGCAATAGCAGATAAAATAATTGAAGCTATCATAATTGGCAGCTAGTCTGAGAAAGATAGAGCACTGATGAGCTGAATGGCCTTTTATCTTCCTTGATCAGGTGTCAGTTGTTGCTCAATGGGCAGCACTCTCGCCTCTGAGTCAGAAGTTTCTAGGTTGAAGTCCCACCCCAAAGAATTGAGCACAAAATCTAGGCTGACACTCCAGTCCAGTACTGAGGGAGTGCTGCAGTGACAGAGGTGCTGTCTTTTGGATGTGACGTTAAACCGAGGCCCTGTCTGTCCAATCAGGTGGACATAAAAGATCCTCAAAGAAGAGCAGGGGAGTTCTCCCCATTGTCCTGGCCAATATTTATCCCTCAGCCAACATCACTAAAATAGATTATCCGGTCATTATCACCACATTGCAGTTTGTGGGATCTTGCTATTTGCAAATTAGCTGTCACGTTTCCTACATTGCAACAGTGACTACACTGCAAAAATACTTCATTGGCTATAAAAACATTGGGATGTCCTGAGTTTGTGCAAGGTGCTCTATAAATGTAAGTTCTTTCTTTCTATTCCTATAAGAAATGTTGAATCATCAGAGTTGTACCTTGAATATGTCTTTGAGTATAAACTATTTATTGAAGTCACCAGCAAGTGTGGAGATAATCCCATTAACATAACTAGGCTGTTCAAATGAATACTGCTCCAGTTAAATTGAACTGGGAGAATTCCATTAGCGCTGAGGAAATTGAAAATGCTAATTCAGATTTTGACGTTCTTCCCCAAGGGATCGTTACCATTGACCTTCTGGGTGGACAATGGGCCTGTAGCAGCCGAGAGTAAAGATGGTGGATTATTCCAAGACATTCAAGTGCATAGGAGCTGCAGACTGGTTAGGTGAGATACGAATCTTCCAGATTTGGGTAATCTTTATATACATCTACAGTGGGAAGGAACTGCTGAAGTATAAGAATAGTGTTACTATGTAGAAATAGCTGTGATTGGGTATGGTGAACACATATAATCTACACTAGGTTCATCCCGTGTAAATTATGAATGCATCTGCTCCTTTAACAAAAAAATCTATTGATACTCTGTTGGCAGATTGATTAATCTATCTTATGTTTCGTGGCTTTTATTGTCTAACGTATGTGATTACTTTATCAAGGTCAAGTCACAAATTGAAATCGACTGTTGGCATTAGTTGTATTTCAAACGTACAAAACCTTTCCCTTCCTGGGAAGAAGGGGATGCCATACAAATGTCAGCAGCAAATACTGCATATTCTTTACATTTAGGGGCCAACTTGAGAAGCTGCAGCCACATTGTCTTTTGTGGATGAATTTGAGACTCAAAGTGAAAGAAGAGAAAAGGCCGTGGCTCAGTGGTAGCACTCTCGCCTCTCAGTCAGAGATCATGGGGTTAAGTCCCAGTCCAGAGACTTGAGCACAAAAATCTAGGCTGACACTTTAGTGGCGAACTGAGGGAGTGCTGCACTGTCGGAGGTGTCGTCTTTCAGATGAGACGTTAAACAGAGGTTTGTCTGCCCTCTCGGGTGGACGTAAACGATCCCGTGGCACTATTTTGAAGAGGAGGGGAGTTCTCCCTAGTGTCCTGGCCAATATTTATCCCTCAACCAACATTATTAAAACAGGTTTTCTGGTTACATTGCTGTTTGTGGGACCTTGCTGTGCACAAATTTCTTACATTACAACGGTGACTACACTTCAAAAGTACCTCATTGGCTGTAAAGTGCTTTGGGGTGTCCTGAGGTTGTGAAAGGCGCTATATAAATGCAAGTTCTTTCTTTCTTTCTTTTTTATTTTTACCTTGTCCATGTTGATAAACAGAAGCTGAATCACTAACATCCAGCCTCCAATAAAAATCTGTCTGTGAGCCTACAAATGTTTTGGCCATCTACTGGCAATGGCCTTGCCACTTTTAATTTCTATAACATGGCCTACATCTTTAATGCGTCTGATTTGTATGTATGTCAGGGATGTTAATTCTGTCTTTGTGGGAATTTGTCGGTTGTTTTTGTTGCATTACATATGTATGTTTTCAGCTTGACTGACGGTGTATGATTTTATTATTGATATGAATAATAACCTCAGCCTAAGTTTGATTATTATTTAAGAACATAAGAAATAGGAGCAGGAGTAGGCCATACGGCCCCTCGAGCCTGCTCCGCCATTCAACAAGATCACGGCTGATCTTTGACCTCAACTGCACTTTCCTGCCTGATCTCCATATCCCTTGATTCCCCTAGAGTCCAAAAATCATTCTATCTCAGCCTTGAATATACTCAACAGCTCAGCATCCACAGCCCTCTGGGGCAGAGAATTCCAAAGATTCACAACCCTCTGAGTGAAGAAATTCCTCCTCATCTCAGTCTTGAATGGCCGACCCCTTATCCTGCGACTATGCCCTCTAGTTCTAGACTCTCCAGCCAGGGGAAACAACCTCTCAGCATCTACCCTGTCAAGCCCCTTCAGAATCTTATATGTTTCAAAGAGATCACCTCTCATTCTTCTAAACGCCAATGAGTATAGACCCATTCTACTCAACCCCTCCCCATAGGACAACCCTCTCATCCCAGGAATTAATCTAGTGAACCTTCATTGTACCACCTCCAAGACTAATATATCCTTCCTTAGCTAAGGACACCAAAACTGTCTCTTTTAAGAAATGCAATCTGCAATTCAGTTGTAAATGGCACAATAAATGTCAGATTGGATACAATTGGTTCTCGAGATGTCTTCAACAACTGTGATTGTGAATCCTGCAGCACAGTACTTCGAAAATAGGTTCAGAACTCAGGGGAATATGTTGGTTTTACTACTTAACGTTTACCTGTTGGTGAGGTGACTGTTGCATAAAGATCAGTCATGCGTGTAGGGTTGCCAATCCTCCAAGATTGTCCTGGAATCTCCAGGAATTAAAGATTAACATTACTGCAAGTAACCCGGGAGAAAAATCATAGTAACATAAAAAATAAATCAGAGATGGAGAGGTGGGGAAAGGACTGCTTGACTGATGGTCAAGAATCATCCAATCGGGTAATGAAAAGTCTGTTCAATTTCCGATCAGCATGGGAAGGCGGTGTGGCATAAGGATGAGTTGGGCGACCAATGACGGGAGCGATTTGAGGTCACGTGATGAAACCTCCCAGAAAACGTCCAGCCAGAGTTGGCAACCCCACGTACAAGATATGTATGGGAAATATATTAGGGAAGGAAAGGGTTAGTCCACAGAAAACCTATTTAATAGTACCATGAATTTATTTTTTTTCCTCATAAATTGCTGTATTTTTTCTTTTCCTTTTCCTTAGTCTCTCCACATGCCCACATTATCCTCAGTCTAGGGAATTAGGCTGCAGCCCTGCTACTAGGCCTCCATTGATCCTGCTCCACAGCTGGCCACTAGAAATGTGTGAGAAGCTCCAGTATTCCTTCCTTTTGCATTCTTTATTTTCTCAGGGGAGACTTACATTCCGATATAAGCCCTCCCCTGGATGACATCACTCAGACCAGGAACATACAGGAGTAGGGAACTGAGGATAAAAATGAGCTTCCCACAATTCCGTCATGTAGCCTCTTAGATTCACTTTTCTTAAAAAGCTATTCTTAGGTAACCTGATAACTACCGAGATTTTATTTATAAAGTTCTCACGGTGCTAGTTCTAATTCTGTATGCTTTAAGCACACGACATCACCATCATGTGACACAAGGCTGCCAATGATCTCTCCACAGCAATTAGTGGCTGCTATCAGGTAAATGGAAAATCTCCATTTCGAACTGTGGAACTGAATGGATGAAAGTAATTAACACTCGAATCTGGATATTGATTGATGAGTTAAAGTCCTCAAGCACAGGACTGCATCTTTCCCACTGAGGTCTGGGCAGGTGAGATGTGCTATGAAAAAAATCACGCATTCCATTCAGAAATAACAAAACATATTTTGGTTTTTTTTTTGGCTTCAACTTTCTCCCTTTCTCTCCTGAAGGCTCATCCTGGTGTACACTTCAAAGGGAACTGACCGATCTTCATACCTCACCCCAATTCTTCCATCTGTGAGTCTAGGTAGTGAGGGTCAGCAGACGATTAGAGGGCATCATAACCCAACCTGATCATGTCCTCACCTGATATTCATACTAATGTTACAGCAGGAGTTGCTGGACAGCAAACCAGTAGCTAATTTTCTGCTCCCTTTCCTGGGGCACCGAAGTCACTTAACAACATAGATACATGACAACAGTGACTGCACTTCAAATTCATTGTCTGTGGAGCGTGTTGAGACATTACAGAGGGATGTGATAAGGGGCTATATAAATGCAAGTCTTTCTGCTATTGCTGCACCACTTTGACCAGCTAACTTAGCAAAAACTGGGACTGAAGCTGGACCTTCCTAGCCTGTTATATCTCAGTTCTACACTGGACACTGTATTTATCAACTGACAGACAGAACTTGCATTTATATAGCGCCTTTCACAAGCCCAGGACGTCCCAAAGTGCTTTACAACCAATGAAGTACTTTTGAAGTGTAGTTACTGTTGCAATGTAGGAAACACGGCAGCCAAATTGTGCACAACAAGCTCCCACAAACAGCAATGTGATAATGATCAGATAATCTGTTTTTAGTGATGTTGGTTGGGAGATAAATATTGGCCAGGATACTGAATGGTGAATAACATGGCTTTGGATTTAATGCACATTAATTAAAATAATGTGTGTACAACACAGTGTTAATGATCATCTCCTATGTCAATCACATGGAACAAAATTTATTTTCTTCTTTTTGATTAGTTGTTACTGCAGCAATTCTTGATATTAAAAATTGATAAAGACTGACAGACTCATTTATTGCGTATAATTTTAGTTCTAATATTGTAATTGTATTTTCTGAAGACTTGGTGGGCTGACTTAAACAAAAATGAAATGGATCCGGGGACCAGATCAGACAGATGGTCTGGTAATTGCAGCTTACTGTGAAATCTAGTGGATATGTTGCAGCCCCATGCATAAGAACATAAGAACATAAGAAATTGGAGCAGGAGTAGGCCAATCGGCCCCTCGAGCCTGCTCCGCCATTCAATAAGATCATGGCTGATCTGATCCCAACCACAAATCTAAAGAACACAAGAAGTCGGAGCAGGACCCGGCCACATAGCCCCTGGGCCCTCTCCGCCACCCACAGGGCATTGACCGATCCGAACTCAGCTTCATGTCCAATTTCCTGCCCGCTCCCCATAACCCCTAATTCCCTTTACTTCTAGGAAACTGTCTATTTCTGTTTTAAATTTATCTAATGATGTAGCTTCCACAGCTTCCTGGGGCAGCAAATTCCACAGACCTACCACCCTCTGAGTGAAGAAGTTTCTCCTCATCTCAGTTTTGAAAGAGCAGCCCCTTATTCTAAGATTATGCCCCCTAGTTCTAGTTTCACCCATCTTTGGGAACATCCTTACTGCATCCACCCGATCAAGACCCTTCACAATCTTATATGTTTCAATAAGATCGCCTCTCATTCTTCTGAACTCCAATGAGTAGAGTCCCAATCTACTCAACCTCTCCTCATATGTCCGCCCCCTCATCCCCGGGATTAACCGAGTGAACCTTCTTTGTACTGCCTCGAGAGCAAGTATGTCTTTTCTTAAGTATGGACACCAAAACTGTATGCAGTATTCCAGGTGCGGTCTCACCAATACCTTATATAACTGCAGCAATACCTCCTTGTTTTTATATTCTATCCCCCTAGCAATAAAAGCCAACATTCCGTTGGCTTTCTTGATCACCTGCTGCACCTGCATACCAACTTTTTGATTTTCTTGCACTAGGACCCCCAGATCCCTTTCTACTGCAGTACTTTCCAGTCTCTCGCCATTAAGAAAATAACTTGCTCTCTGATTTTTCCTGCCAAAGTGCATAACCTCACATTTTCCAATATTATATTGCATCTGCCAAATCTCCGCCCACTCACCCAGCCTGTCTATATCCCCTTGCAGGTTTTTTATGTCCTCCTCACTCTCTACTTTCCCTCCCATCTTTGTATCATCTGCAAATTTTGATATGTTGCACTCGGTCCCCTCCTCCAAATCGTTAATATAGATTGTAAAGAGTTGGGGACCCAGCACCGACCCCTGTGGAACACCACTGGTTACTGGTTGCCAGTCCGAAAATGAACCATTTATCCCAACTCTCTGCTTCCTGTTCGATAACCAATCCTCCACCCATGCCAGAATATTACCCCCAATCCCGTGATTTTTTATCTTAAGTAATAATCTTTTATGTGGCACCTTGTCGAATGCCTTCTGGAAGTCTAAATACACTACGTCCACTGGTTCCCCTTTATCCACCCTATACGTTATATCCCCGAAGAACTCAAGCAAATTTGTCAGACATGACTTCCCCTTCATAAAGCCATGCTGACTTTGTCCTATTAAATTATGCTTATCTAAATGTTCCGTTACTGTCTCCTTAATAATAGACTCCAAAATTTTACCCACCACAGATGTTAAGCTAACTGGCCTATAATTTCCAGCCTTCTGCCTACTACCCTTTTTAAATAACGGTGTTACATTAGCAGTTTTCCAATCTGCCGGGACCTCTCCTGAGTCCAGGGAATTTTGGAAAACTATCACCAAAGCATCCACAATCCCTACTGCCACTTCCCTCAAGACCCTAGGATGGAAGCCATCAGGTCCAGGGGATTTATCCGCCTTGAGTCCCATTATTTTACTGAGTACCATCTCCTGAGTGATTTTAATCGTATTTAGCTCCTCCCCCCCGAGAGTCCCCTGTTTGTCCAGTGTTGGGATATTCTTAGTGTCCTCTACTGTAAAGACTGAAACAAAATATTTGTTCAGCATTTTTGCCATCTCCATGTTTCCCACCATTAATTTCCCGGTCTCATCCTCTAAGGGACCTATGTTTGCCTTAGCCACCCTTTTTCTTTTTATATAACTATAGAAACTCTTGCTATCTGTTTTTATATTTTTTGCTAATTTCTTTTCATAATCTAACTTCCCTTTCTTAATCAATCCTTTAGTTACTTTTTGCTGTCTTTTGAAGAATTCCCAATCTTCTATCCTCCCACTAAGTTTGGCTACCTTATATGTCCTTGTTTTTAGTCGGATACTATCCTTGATTTCTTTACTTAGCCACGGATGGCTGTCATTTCTTTTACACCCTTTTTTCCTCAGTGGAATATATTTATTTTGAAAGTTGTAAAATAACTCCCTAAATGAACACCACTGCTCATGTACCGTCTTACCCTTTAATCTATTTTCCCAGTCCACTTTAATCAATTCCGCTCTCATACGATCATAGTCTCCTTTATTCAAGCTCAGTATGCTTGTTTGAGAATCAACCTTCTCACCCTCTAATTGGATATGGAATTCAACCATGTTGTGGTCGCTCGTTCCAAGGGGATCCTTAACTAGGACATTATTAATTAATCCTGACTCATTACACAGGACCAGGTCCAAGGTTGCCTGCCCCCTTGTAGGATCAGTTACATACTGCTCAAGAAATCCATCCCTGATGCACTCAATGAACTCGTCCTCAAGGCTGCTCTGCCCAATTTGATTTGTCCAGTTAATATGATAATTAAAATCCCCCATAATTATGGCTGTTCCCTTATTACATGCCCCGACTATCTCCTGATTAATACTTCTTCCAGCAGAGTTGCAACTATTAGGAGGCCTATATACTACGCCCACTAATGTTTTTTTTCCCTTATTATTCCTTATATGTCTTATGTCTTAGGGGAATGACTTATACAAAGGTATGAAGTGTACACTGGATTCCAGGACATGTTGAGCACCTCTGTGGTCCATCTTGTACTTTTCCTTTAAGTAACTTTGAAATGTAAATATTGCCACTGGTGTTTTGTTTAATAAACAACGCAACCATTAAGGGGGAGAGTAACTCAGCAGGTGAGTAATGTCACTGATAGGACTGAGCCATTCCACTCCTCCTGTACCATCACTGATACTTGTTTACTCACGCCATTCGTCCTGTACCATCACTGATGGCTGCTTATCCATATTGTTCCTCCTGTACCAAGTCTTTCTTTCTTCTTTTTATCATCATTGATGGGTACTTCCCCAACGATTTCCACCATATTATTAATGGTGGGTGTTTATCCATACAATTTCTCTTGTAGAATCACTGATAGGTGCTTACCCATATAATGCTTCCTGTCCAACCACGAATTAATGTTTGCCCATACAATTCCTGTGCCATCACTAATGGGTACAGCAAAACTACCAAAGGTCACATGGCAGTTATAAGTGAAATCCAGAAATTCACAGACAGGAGCAGGGGTGATCCAGATATTCACAGACAGGAGCAGGGGCGATCCAGATATTCACAGACAGGAGCAGGGGCGATCCAGATATTCACAGACAGGAGCAGGGGTGATCCAGATATTCACAGACAGGAGCAGGGGCGATCCAGATATTCACAGACAGGAGCAGGGGCGATCCAGATATTCACAGACAGGAGCAGGGGCGATCCAGATATTCACAGACAGGAGCAGGGGCGATCCAGATATTCACAGACAGGAGCAGGGGCGATCCAGAAATTCACAGACAGGAGCAGGGGCGATCCAGAAATTCACAGACAGGAGCAGGGGCGATCCAGAAATTCACAGACAGGAGCAGGGGCGATCCAGAAATTCACAGACAGGAGCAGGGGCGATCCAGAAATTCACAGACAGGAGCAGGGGCGATCCAGAAATTCACAGACAGGAGCAGGGGTGATCCAGAAATTCACAGACAGGAGCAGGGGCAATCCACAAATTCAAGCAGAAGGTCCTTCATCTGCAGAAATAAGTGTAATTTTTTATCTATGGTGACCATTAGACCTATGTTGTGTTGATTATGTTATGTTGATTATGTTATGTTGATACAGCTTCTGAGTGCAACAAAAGAATAGAGTTGTGCGGAAAAATTGAACTTAAGAAAAGGTCAAAGATACATTGGGCCCACAATTCCTGGGGCTGGAGAGGGTGTAAGTTGCAGACATTGCCATAAGAATTGGGTTATACAGCAACGCTGCAAAAACCCAGGTCTTGAACGTTAATGTTGAGTCTGACTAAGAAATATACCTGGAAGGTGAACGACTTCAAATCGTGCATTCTTTCATGTACTTAGGGTGGTGCAAGACGATGGCGACTTCATGTCAGATGTTGAAGCTCACATTGGAAAAGCTAGTGCAGCTTTTCAAACACTTCACTCAATCTGGAAATCAAATGTGATTGGAGAAAAAACAAAGCTGAGAATTTTGAAGAGCAATGCGCTGACTGTGCTCCTATGAGGATCAGAAATGCAAACAATTTTACAACACCAAGTTATAGTCCAGCAATTTTATTTTAAATTCACAAGCTTTCGGAGGCTTCCCCCTTCGTCAGGTGAACGATGTGACCAGATTTTTCACATCGTTCACCTGACGAAGGGGGAAGCCTCCGAAAGCTTGTGAATTTAAAATAAAATTGCTGGACTATAACTTGGTGTTGTAAAATTGTTTACAATTGTCAACCCCAGTCCATCACCGGCATCTCCACATCATGATCAGAAATGCGGCCGACCAATAAAGCCATTCAAAAAGAAGCTCAACAGCTTCCAGTGTAGATACCTGCGGCAGCTCTTTAAGAAAGAAAGAAAGACTTGTATTCGTATAGCGCCTTTCACGACCTCGGGATGTCCCAAAGCGTTTCAAGGCAATGAAGTACTTTTGAAGTGTGGTCACTGTTGTAGTGTAGGAAACGCGGCAGCCAAATGGCATACTGCAAGGTCCCACAAACAGCAATGTGATAATGACCAGATAATCTGGTTTAGGTGTTGGTTTAACATCAGATGGTTTAAGTAAGTGACAAATGAAAGTGTACTTCAGAGAACACAGATGCCACCACTGACTACAACAGTCTGGGAGAGAAGATGGACCTATATAGGTCACATTCTGAGAACGCGTAACACAAGGATCCCTCAATCGACATGGACTTGGAAGCCTTGAAGGAAAAGAGCTGGAGATCAGCCAAGAGGAACTCTATGCAACACAATGACAATGGGTGCAGCTCCAGTGCACTTGCAACTATGGGAGCTAGAGGCAAAAGTCCAAGACAGAATTGATCGGCATCGTTTGGTTACTGCCTTATGTGCCTCAACGGCAGAGGAAGAATTTTGATGATGATAATGGGGTGCCCAGTATTGGACCGGATCTTTGAATTCCAATTGCAAGGGCAGTGGCCAGATTTTCCACCCACCGCCCCCACATGAAGTGATGTGTCAGAGGGAGTTCCCGGGCTTCCTCCAGGAAATTCCGTGTTTTACCCTCACGAGAGGCTTCAGTGGAGACCTGGAGTGAGGTCCCACTGAGGCCTTTTAAAGCCTCCAAACCTTCACTAGAAGAAGGTTAGCGATCATGGATGATCAGAGTGACTTCAGCGGGAGCTGAAGGTTTTAAAAAAAATGTCAGCCTAATTGGGCCTCTGGAGGACTCCGGTCTGCCTTAGAAAGTTCAGGCTGAGTAGCTCCTGCTCATTCACGTTGGTAGCCTACCTTAGCTATGCAAATGACCCTTTTCCCAGAATTTGGGTGGGGTCTCCGGCCTTGAGCGAGGGCAGGCAAGGACTCTGTTCCACTGCACTTACGCCAGTGGATAGGGGCCCCAGTAATTTCCAGGTCATGCAATCTAATCTTCTTAATTCAGTGTAGCTTAAATCAAATCATGTGTTGATTGGATTTTTCTAGCACTAAATTCAAACTTTGCTGTGTTATTAACACTGCTTAATTCAAATGATTTTTAATTATCAAGAGTAGATTGGAATTCCTCTGGAATTCCCTCCCTAAACCTCTCCGCCTCTCTACCTCTCTCTCCTCCTTTAAGATGCTCCTTAAAACCTACCTCTTCAACCAAGTTTTTGGTTACTTGTCGTAATACCTCCTTATATGGCTCGGTTTGATAACGCTCCTGTGGAGCGCCTTGGGACGTTTTACTAATTAAAGGTACTATATAAATACAAGTTCTTGTTTTTGCATTTCAACAACAAGCATTTCAAACCTATAAAGATTCAAAAATATTTCATTTTATTTATGCCTCAGTTCTGCCAGTTCAGCATTTCAAACAACATGAACACAGTTCAAAGTAATTTTTTTAAAACTAACTAACTGAAGGGTTTTGATAGACGTTATTGAGAAGGATAAACTGTTTACACTGGCAGGAGGGTCGATAACCAGAGGACACAGATTCAAGATAATTGGCAAAAGAACCAGGGTGGAGATGAGGAGAATTTTATGCAGTGAGTTCTTACGATTTGGAATGCATCGCCAAAAAAATGTGGTGGAATCAGCTTTAATAGTAACTTTCAAAACGGAATTGGCAATGTACTTGAAAAGGAAAAATTTGCAGGGCTATGGGGAAAGAGCAAGGGGTGTGGGACTAATTGGATTGCTTTTTCAAAGAGCTGGCACAGGCACAATGGGCCGAATGGCCTCCTTCTGTGCTGTAAGATTCTATGATTCTATGAACTCCTGCTAGTTCATGATGCCTTGGCATTATGTACTCAGGTTCTTGGACAGAATAATGCACCAGCTGCTCGTCTGTACACTTTCATCTTCTGAAAAGCTTTATTCAGCATTAACACTGTTCTCGGGATCATATTGACAGCACACAGCCAATTTTTGGCAGGTTTGGGAAACACTGTGCTAGTTTCCCCCCTCAATCATTGATGGTTCTGCCCGTTGAGCATCGCGCAGGCTGTGTTGAATTTTAATTTGGCTGCAGGCTGTCTTCTAGCCAGCGTATCGCATCGGAGGTTTCATTCTTGTTCATTTGCATCACCACAGCCTCACACACAGGGAAAAACAATGAGTGACTGCATCATTGGAAAGGGAGTACACAATAAATGGGAGGATACTGAGAGGTGTAGAGGAAGAAAGGGACCTTGGAGTGCATGTCCACAGATCCCTGAAGGTAGCAGGAAAGGTAGATAAGGTGGTTAAAAAGGCATACGGGATACTTTCCTTTTATTAACCGAGGCACAGAATATAAGAGCAGGGAGGTTATGCTAGAACTGTATAAAACATTAGTTAGGCCACAGCTTGTGTACTGCGTATAGTTCTGGTCACCACATTACAGGAAAGATGTGATTGCACTAGAGAGGATACAGAGGAGATTTATGAGGATGTTGCCAGGACTGGAGAATTTTAGCTATGAGAAAAGATTGGATGGGCTGGGGTTGTTTTCTTTGGAACAAAGGAGGCTGAGGGGAGATTCAATTGAGGTAAATAAAAGTATGACGGGACTAGATAGAGGATAGGGAGGACCCTATTTCCCTTTGCAGAGGCGTCAGTGACCAGGGGCACAGATTTAAAGTAATTGGTAGAAGGATTAGAGGGGAACTGAGGAGAAATGTTTTCACCCAGAGGGTGGTAGGGGTCTTGAACTCACTGCCTGAAAGGGTGGTAGAGGCAGAAACCCTCAACTCATTTAAAAAGTACTTGGATGTGCACTTGAAGTGCCGTAACCTACAGGGCTATGGGCCAAGTGCTAGAAAGTGGGATTAAGCTGGATAGCTCATTTTCAGCCGGCACGGACACGATGGGCTGAATGGCCTCCTTCTGTGCCACAACTTTCTATGATTCTATGATCATGCTGCATTCTTGCTCTTGTACATACACAACGTGAATTGTTCAGATGCTTTATTGAGCACCATCGTCCCATTCCCCTGCTCTTACCCCATAATTGTGGGGGGGAGACCAAAACCACGGGTCATAAATATAAGGTCGTCACCAATAAATCCAATAAAGCATTCAGGAGGAACCTCTTTACCCAGAGATTGGTTAGAGTGTGGAGCTCGCCACCGCAAGGAGTGGTTGAGGTGATTAGCATAGATGCATTTAAGGGGAAACTAGATAAACACATGAGGGAGAAAGGAATAGAAGGTTCTGCTGGTAGGGTTAGACGAAATAAGGAGGGAGGAGGCTCGGCTGGGGCATAAACACCGGCATGGACCTGTTGGGCTGAATGACCTGTGTCTGTGTTGTAAATTCTATGTAATTCTATGTAATCAGGGCTGATTCAGCTCAAGTGCTAACCTGAGCACTGCTGTCATGATTATCGTTACAAGCAGAAGCTGATGTACTTCTTGGTCTTTCATATTTTGCCAGCTTTTTCTTTCCAGATGGATTTGGCTGATGTGTGAAGCTGTGTCTTCACAGTGCCAGCTGAGGCCAGTTCATACACTTTCTGTGGTACTTGACAAGCCCTGTTACTTTGTTCGTCTTGAAAGAACTTGGCGTAACTATCAAGCTACTCTTCGTAGTATTCTGCCATTTCCAACCACAAACTCCATCTTGTCTGACCAGGGATTGGAGGAATATTTGCTTTCATCGAATTACATTCTAAAAAAGTGTCTGAAGCGACCTTCCCAGGCTGTGTGGGGAGAGGAGCCATTCATGCGACAGCATCCGCTGATTTGAATTCCTTTTAGGAGATGTCACCCACGTGTTTCAGTACGTGGGCAATGAATATAACGTGTACTGCATTTAGAAAATGTGGTTTCAAAGCACAATCCCATCATTTATAATTGTACCTTGCACGATCAGTTACAGACACTGACACTTCCGCCCCGATATTAACTCCGAGGGGGGAAGAGAGCAGGAGGGGTTCAAAGATTTTCAGACAGGAAACCCAGAAATGAGGGTTTCCTGCGCTTCATGACGATTTTGACTGTAGGACATCTTTGAAATTTTTTCAACAGATTTCGGGCCCTATCAGGCGAGAAAGCAGCTGGGGAGCGAGCAGGGTCTTCGGGGTTTGGACGGGGTAGGGCAATTGCGGGTGGGGCGGGGGTGGTTTGTGGAAGAAGTTGGACATCATTGGAGGGAAGTTGGACATGGTTGGGGGGAGGGTGTTGGACATCGTGGGGTCCGATTGCGGGCTGTGTAAAGAGGTTAGCTTAGGAGGCCGGGGGAAACACTCCTGCTTCTCCTGGCCCACAAGCAATGTTTTAAATGCACTTACCTCATGGATCTGGCCCTTCTCGCTTCCTTTTACCTGCCAAGAATCCCAGCCTCTATGGGTTAAAAATAAAAATTTAGGTAAAATAGAGGCCTGCAGCCTCTTTAAAAGATTTCACTGGCCGATCCGCCTCCAGAGAGTGGGTTGGTGGCACCCCCGACCTGCCTCCGACCTCCCCCGACCTGCCTCCGACCCATCTCCATTAAACCCGGAAGTGGCAGCAGGGTTGCAATCATGCTTCAAATTTCTGCAATTTTTACTTCCCACCCGTTCCCAACACACCCGTTCTTGGGGGTTAACATTTGCCCCTTGCAGAGGGACTGGTGTCCATCTTTCGAGTGTTGTCCTTCATCGCCAGGCTCACTGTTTTAGAGCTAGTTGCCGGCAAAACACAACAATCAACAAAGTAAGCTGTTAGTCTGAAGTCTGCCTTTGATCCTCCTTCAAACACCTTTTGCTGTAGCACATCAGCTGACATGCAGAGTACAGCAATGAATGTTCAGAATGCATCTGTCTTCAATATCAGATATTTCATCTGTCACTATGACAACACTGTCAAAAGACAGCACTAGGCTGCCTAGATCTGGGACATATTGTGCACGAACTTCAGGCAGCTGGACTCGCTGAAGTGTTTATATCCTGGAATCACAATGTGCTTGAGATTAACTTCCAATTATATCTTCAATTCTGGTTTGTATAGTTTATTGAGAAGGATGTCGACTGTGGCAAATACTCCCTCCAGCTCCCTCAGTTCTCTTTCTCTCTGTGTTTAGCAGATTCCATTTTTTGGATAGACTACAATGACTGGTTGCTTTCATTGTTCTGCATTCCTTACAGTTTGTCCTTGTGCGCAATTGTCAGAAGATATTTGTCACAAGTAGATTTACTTTGTGTTCTAGCGGAATGCTGCACATTGAATAAAAAAGTTTTGTTACCACAACATAGGGACATAGGAACAGAAGTAGGCCATTCAGCCCCTTGAGCCTGTTCCACCATTCAATTAGATCATGGCTGATCTGCACCTTAACTCCATCTACCCGCCTTGGTTCTGTAACCTTTAATATCCTTGCCTAACAAAAATCTATCAATCTCAGTTTTGAAATTTCTAATTGACCCCCAACCTCAACAACTTTTTGGGGGAGAGAGTTCCAGATTTCCACTAACCTACGTTCTAAGGCCCCACATTTATATTGGATGAGCTCTGTCTCCATATGCCAGTGTGCCTTGCTGTTTGACCCTGTAAAATACCAATCTTCAGGTGTCAAAATGTTGAATCTGTTTTCATTCGCTCATTCACTATAGTCACCCTAGTCCTGTTTTAATTAGCACATATCCAGGTAATATGAATAAGACTAGTCTTCAGTGCAATTACTGCTAAACTTCAAAGAGCAGCACAGAATGGAGGAAAGGAAAGTGAAGCACCATTTAAGGGGATACGTCCTGCAAGATATAAACTCTGCCCCAAGAATTTGAGAATTTGCAGGCTGTGCAAATTTATTGGGCCAGGTTAAGGAGATAGACTGTTGGTCCCGTCGTTCACCAAGGTCCCAGATGCCTTGTTGACCTCGCTGTGCAATTATCAGCTCACACTTCCAGCAATTTGCGATGTAAAAAATTTTCAAGCCGAAGGATGAGGGAAAAAGTCTAAGTAACGGGGAACACTGTGAGATGCTCCGCTCCAGCAAATTCTGGGCCATTGAGAACTTCACCAAAGTGGCAATAGGGGAGGGGGGCCAGCTACTACACGAAGACCTGCGGCCAAGATCATCTGCTCAGACATCTCGACTGGTGACTAGAAAGGTGATGACTGCACTCAATTTTTATGCCAGAGGCTCATTTCAAGCAGTTGTCGGGGAGGATCTGGGTAATATCACCCAGGGTGGTGTCTGGGCAATCATCCATCAGGTCGCTGACACACTTTTTAGGGCTTCACCTTGAGGAATTCATCCAGCAGCATTCTAGGATCGTCCAGTTTTGTGTCATTGCTGAGTTCCTCAAAGTAGCATTGCGAGCTCTGAACTCCCTCAGCTTTCTCAGCAGAAAGGGATACAACTTGCTGAACGTCCAGATTGTACGTGACCACAAAAAAGGATCCTTCACACAAGTGCCAGATTTGCTGGAAGTTGCCATGATGCATTCATCCTCAGAAATTCTGCCCTCTCTAAGCTCTTCAAGGAAGATAGTCAAGTGAACGGACAGCTTGTTGGTGATATGGCGTATCCCTTGCTGCCTTCAGTATCGACCCTCTAAGAGTTGCAAGAACGTGATGTGGAGATGCCGGTGATGGACTGGGGTTGACAATTGTAAACAATTTTACAACACCAAGTTATAGTCCAGCAATTTTATTTGAAATTCACAAGCTTTCGGAGGCTTCCTCCTTCCTCAGGTGAATGTTGTGGAATGTTGCAAGAACAGCAGCTGAGGAACGTTACAAGGCACATGCCCCCAGTGTTTCAGACTTTTAAAAAATTTATTCTCGAGATGTGGGCATTATTGCCCATCCCTAGTTGCCCTTAAGAAGGTGGCGGTGGGCCTTCCTCTTCATCCTTGCAGTCCGTGTGGTGAAGGTGCTCCCACAATGCTGTTAGGTGGGGAGTTCCAGGATTTTGACCCAGCGAACATGGAGGAACAGCGTAATGTCCAAGGCAGGATAGTTTGTGACTTGGAGGGGGACTTGGAAGTGATTGTGTTTCCCATCACTTATTAAAAATATGGCCCGGTGCCTCTTTTTTTAAACCGAATAATTTGCTAGAGTAATTATTCATAGCATTTTCCTGCAATAGAATCAAATTTTAGCAGATTTATAAAAAGTATTTTTTTTCAAATGCAAATTATGGCAATGTTCTAACAAACGCATGATTAAATATTGCCAGCTGTTTGGGGTGATGATTCCAAAATATGGCATCTTTAATTTGAAAAATAACTACTGTGAGCAAGTTTTTTTTTTAGTACAGTTTGATTTGGAAGGGTCTATGTACTATACACTGGTTGATGTTAAAACTTGTTAATGCACTTTTGTGAAATTTCTTTGCCCACTATATTAATGAAGGAATTAACTCAGTGCTTCTGCTAAATTAGCCATAGATGAGCTTCTTACAGTTCATTGATGTTTCGTTCAACAATATCACACAGCGCAATTGGAACCCTTCCGCTGAATTTCGGAAGCTGGGGTGAAGGGTCAAGGTCCATAGTGCAGGACACCATTAAAGTTAGAAGAATTAGGATAAAAGATGAAGTAGTGATCACGCTTTGGTCTTGAAAGCAAGAGCCGTGTATTGACCCCCCTTGGTTGTCCAAGGCCCTGATCTAGGTGGTGGACAGGAAGAGGGAGATTGTGTTCCTCTCAGGAGGCAGAAAGGCAACACACCGACTGCCATTGGGAATTGGTTTAATGACCTCAGCGGAGTTGTCAGGATAAGAATCCTATCTCTCACCTCAATTACTCTCTCCTCGTACCTGCACCACTGCAGTCTCGCCACGCACAACACTCCCCCACACTGCTTCCCTTCACTCTCCTACAACCACCTCACTACACTTCATCCCACCTCCTTCTCCTTCTACTCACACGCTCTGCATCTCCTACTCGCACCACTATTGGAAGTCTTACCACATCTTGCTTACAGCATTTGTACATTCTCAAAACAGCTCACAAGGCTAACACTAACACATCCCTTCTTTCCTGCAGGAGAAGCTCCCACACAAGACGAGACAGCGTGAGGCGGTGACTGGAGGAGGCCGAGGCTGCCTGAACACCCTCTCCTCACTTGAGGAGGACATGCTGGACATCACAGGCAGGGGGGCGGGTCATGGGCGTGGCGAGTGGCTGCGCTGGAGGTGACGTCACGTGGGGCCTCTTCACACCTTATCCTCTTTTCCCTTCTCACTTCTATCTCATCCCATACACTCTGCATGACAAATTACAGCTGCTTTCAGCAGCCGCTTATCTCTCTCTGCTCTCCCTTCACACTAAAATCTAACCTTTGTCCCTCTCTTTTATTTCATGTGTTGAAAATCTTGTGGCCCCTGTGCCAGTGCAGGAAGAGGAGGGCAGCCTTCCTGAAGTTGCAGCATCACTCAACCTGACCATAACAAGCACCAGCTCAGAGACTGGCACCATGCGTACTTTAGCGGCTAGGCTAGAGGAGGAGTCTTCATGTGGTGAATCATCGGGCACAAGTGTGCAGGAGCCAGGGCAGGATAGGATGCCACAGGTTCCAGCTCACTGGAGGGATGGGGTGAGGGGGACTCAGATGATGACTTCAAGGGCCCAGTCTACCGAAGAAGGCCGATAGGAATTCAGCAGGAAATGCTGGGTGCACTGGGCAGCCTGCCAGCGAGCTTGCACACAATGGTTGAGAGCATGGAAGAGTCCAACTCCAGCTTACGTCGGGGCTTCACGCACGGCATGGAGACCGTTCTGTCAATCATGGAATAAATGGTCAGCTCCGACGACACGACAGTAGGGCCCACCATGATGGAGCCTCCGCCCACAGCTCATCCTGCTGCCATGGAAGATTGGGCGGGGGGTGGGGGGGGGGGTGGGCAGGGGGAGTGTTGACAGGGGCTTCCAGAGCGCCATGTTACTCCTGAACTCCGCTCTCACACAGAGCTGTAGGAGAGCTGAGGCGCAGCCCCAGGGGTGGCCTTGGCTCGATGGGAGAGGCACCTGTTGTCCTCTCTCAGGATGACAGCATCCCTGCTCCTCTGCCACCCACACCGCCAGTGCCCTTGCCAGTGACATACAGCCAGCTGGCCCAGATCTCCAAGGATGTGCCCTTTAAATAATGCTCCAGCAGGGTCCTTCCTGACTGTTAGCGACATGAGTTGCTGGGTGAGTTTATCACGTGATGAATCAGCCACTGGGGCAGATCAATCTCACAAAAGGGTCCTACAACAAGCGTAGACCCCTTATTTAAACACACCAACCCCCCCACCCCCCTATCACCCCCCCACCCGATCACCAACCCCCATCACTCCCCCAATCTACCCCACCTATCACCCTCCGATCACCATCCCCCAACCCCCCATCACTCCTTCCCCTGATCACCGCCCCATCACCCCCTATCATCCTCATTCTCCCCCCAATCAACCCCCAAACTCCACCCCACGATCACCCCCGAACTCCACCCCCCCATCACCCCACCAATCACCACCCCCCATCACCCCCTACCTCTCCCCCCACCACCCCATCACCTCACCAATCACCAGCCCCCATCATCCCCCTACCTCCCCCCCCGATCACCCCCCAATTCTCCCCCCACCGCCCCATCACCCCCCAATCTCCCCTCCCGATCATCCCCCAATCTTCCCCCCCATCAAACCTCAAACTCCAACCCCGATCACCACCCCCCCCCGCTCACCGATCGCCTCCCCCAATCTCACCCCCCGATAATGAGGTTCCTGAATAGTCCCAGTGCATGCCCTGTTCGCCTACGGAGGAGCCCGGACCAATTTGGCGGGTGGTGAGCGAGGGGCGCGCGTGCACTGCTGACCACATTGGACCTTTAGCCGCCCGTTTTACACCTGAAAGACGGGCGCGTGCAATCAAATTTCTAGGCCTTTGTCTTTCATCTGATTCAACAAGGCCTGAAAATGAATCCCATACGATTTAGTAACGTTTTAAGACATCATCTTCTGTATAAAGGGCACTGACACTGAATATGGTTCATTCCGTTTGCCGCAACTTTAAATCCCTGATCCAATTTCCCTTGGGTTTCTAAATATTTAAATGAGTAAATTGGAGTAAACGATGGATTAACTGTCCAACAATACCTTGCATTTCAGGATCACATTTATGCCAGGTAAGAATATATCCCTTTGGTTTCCAAGTGCTGTTATCAGTTATGTAAACATTGCTTATGTTACTGTGCACACAGAAGGAGAGGGTGTGGAAAATTAAAGTGTATATAAAAGGGATAAAAACTTACAATAGCAGTAGTTGAAATTCAATAAGGCACTGAATAGAATTATTGCAAGCATAGAAGCTATGGACTATTTAGTATTGAAAGGTGCCAACAATAGTCACAGTGGACTTTCTCCTGCCAGACATCAATGCTTCAGGCACTGGTATGTTTCTCAAAGTCTTTGTGCAGTGCTGTCAAATTCAAATCATTTTGGAGGCATTGAGGGAATGGGAAAATGTATTAATTACACAACCTATCGATAAAGAATTCAATGAGAGGATCATCTGGCCTGAGTTTACCTGATGGCCACACTTTAGGAAGAATGTCAAGGCCTTGGAGAGGGTGCAGTGGAGATTTACTAGAATGGTACCGGGGATGAGAGACTTCAGTTATGTGGAGAGACTGGAGAAGCTGGGTTTGGTGTCCTTAGAGCAGAGAAGGTTAAGGGAAAATATAATAGAGGTTTTTAAAATTAGAGGGTTTTTGATAGAATATTTTTTTAAAATGTCGAACATTTAGGGCTCGATATTGCCAGGGCTGTGTGTTTGCGGCGGGGGGGCCACGCGCCCGGTGAAATCAGTCTGCCCCACGTGCGATCGCAGCCTAATTGGATCCACTTACCTGGTCTTCCGGGTTCCCCACTGCTGAGCTGCGTGTCGGGCGGATTGCGCATGCGCAGTAAGCTCTGTCAGCTGGAGGAGCTCTATTTAAAGGGGCAGTCCTCCACTGACTGATGCTGCAACAAATAGGAAAAAATACAGCATGGAGCAGCCCAGGGGGAAGGCTGCTCCCAGGTTTAATGATGCCTCACTCCAGGTCTTATTGGATGGGGTGAGGAGGAGGGGGAGGACAGAGATCTTCGCCCCGGCGGGCGGGAGGAAGCGGCCTGCCTCTGCCACCAGGAAGACCTGGCTCGAGGTGGCAGAGGAGGTCACCTGCACCACCAACATATCGCCCACCTGCATACAGTGCAGGAGGCTCTGCAATGACCTAAGTAGGTCAGCCAAAGTGAGTACACTTACTCATTCCCCTACACTCCGTCTGCCACATCACCACCCCCACCCCACATCTCCTTCTGCACTGCCAACACTACTCTGTCACATCACCCCTCACACCCACTCATACCTCATCCTCATCTTACCTGCACTTACTCACCTCGCCAGTACTCATCCCACCACTACCACTCAACCCAATCCTCATACAATCTCATGGCTCTATCTCATACTCAACCTCTCATTATTCTCTTTCACGGTCAGCTGCACTCAACCTGCCACTACCTGTGCTGCAGCCACAGGGCATGCATCACATATGTGCAGTAGGAAGCGTAAGGCAAACGTGTTGTGAGCTTGAAGGGGATGCACAAGGGTGTTTGAGGGTTTGTCATGGTTTTTACTTTTATTGATTTAAGAACATAAGAACATAAGAAATAGGAGCAGGAGTAGGCCAATCGGCCCCTCGAGCCTGCTCCGCCATTCAATAAGATCATGGCTGATCTGGTCCTAACCTCAAATCTAAAATCATGTCCAATTTCCTGCCCACTCCCCGTAACCCCTAATTCCTTTTACTTCTAGGAAACTGTCTATTTCTGTTTTAAATTTATTTAATGATGTAGCTTCCACAGCTTCCTGGGGCAGCAAATTCCACAGACCTACCACCCTCTGAGTGAAGAAGTTTCTCCTCATCTCAGTTTTGAAAGAGCAGCCCCTTATTCTAAGATTATGCCCCCTCGTTCTAGTTTCACCCATCCTTGGGAACATCCTTACCGCATCCACCCGATCAAGCCCCTTCACAATCTTATATGTTTCAATAAGATCGCCTCTCATTCTTCTGAACTCCAATGAGTAGAGTCCCAATCTACTCAACCTCTCCTCATATGTCCGCCCCCTCATCCCCGGGATTAACCGAGTGAACCTTCTTTGTACTGCCTCGAGAGCAAGTATGTCTTTTCTTAAGTATGGAGACCAAAACTGTATGCAGTATTCCAGGTGCGGTCTCACCAATACCTTATATAACTGCAGCAATACCTCCCTGTTTTTATATTCTATCCCCCTAGCAATAAAAGCCAACATTCCGTTGGCCTTCTTGATCACCTGCTGCACCTGCAAACTAACCTTTTGATTTTCTTGCACTAGGACCCCCAGATCCCTTTGTACTGCAGTACTTTCCAGTTTCTCGCCATTAAGATAATAACTTGCTCTCCGATTTTTCCTGCCAAAGTGCATAACCTCACATTTTCCAACATTGTATTGCATCTGCCAAATCTCCGCCCACTCACCCAGCCTGTCTATATCCCCTTGTAGGTTTTTTATGTCCTCCTCACTCTCTACTTTCCCTCCCGTCTTTGTATCATCTGCAAACTTTGATCTGTTACACTCGGTCCCCTCCTCCAAATCGTTAATATAGATTGTAAAGAGTTGGGGACCCAGCACCGACCCCTGCGGAACACCACTGGCTACTGGTTGCCAGTCCGAGAATGTACCATTTATCCCAACTCTCTGCTTCCTGTTAGATAACCAATCCTCCACCCATGCCAGAATATTACCCCCAATCCAGTGATTCTTTATCTTGAGCAATAATCTTTTATGTGGCACCTTGTCGAATGCCTTCTGGAAGTCTAAATACACTACGTCCACTGGTTCCCCTTTATCCACCCTGTACGTTATGTCCTCAAAGAACTCAAGCAAATTTGTCAGACATGACTTCCCCTTCGTAAAGCCATGCTGACTTTGTCCTATTAAATTATGTTTATCCAAATGTTCCGTTACTGTCGCCTTAGTAATGGACTCCAAAATTTTACCCACCACAGATGTTAGGCTAACTGGTCTATAATTTCCAGCCTTCTGCCTACTACCCTTTTTAAATAAGGATGTTACATTAGCAGTTTTCCATTTCTGACCAACTCACATTACATATTATATTGGCACCACTACTGTCACGTCTTTGCGAATCTTGTCTGATTTGTGCAATAATGCCCTTTCCTGAGGATCACTATGAGGATCCACACCTGATGCCACCCATTGTGTCACTGCAGAGTGGGTGTAGGTGTATTTGCAGGGCTCTTTTGTGCAGACGACTGAGAGACGTCAGCGATGTCCCCGGTTGCACCCTGGAAGGATGCGGAGGAGAAGTTGTTGAGGGTAGAGGTGACTTTGACAGCGACAGGTAAGAAGATGGTGCTTGGGCTAGCCAGGAGCAGCTCGGCATGAAGGAGGCTGCAGATGTCCACGACTACATGTCGAGTGACTCTGAGTCTCCGTGTGCACTGCTGCTCAGAGAGGTCCAGGAAGCTGAGCCTCGGTCTGTGGACCCTGTGGCGAGGGTAGTGCCCCCTGCGACGCATCTCTCTCTGTGGTTGCCCTCCCTCCTGCTATGCAGGTGGATGTGTCACAGCACTGTGTTGTGGAGCTCCACGTGTCAGAGGTGGCCGGCGTGGCCAGCGAGGCTGGTGATGCTGTTCGCCCTCCGAGGAGGTCATGACTGCAGCTACGGCGGCCCACATCCGGAAGATGTACATCTGAGGGGGTCCACAAGGTAGGTACAAGTCTCTGGACCCCGAGGTAAGTGTGCAAGTTGGTGAATTTTCTTGTCAGGTGGAGGGTGGTGGAGGCCAAACTTTGTCCCAAGTGACAGAGTGGCCTCCTGCAATGAGTGAGGGTCTCCCCCCCCACCAGTCAAATGGACCTTTGCAGCTGCCACAGGCTGATGGCTGCAACACGTCCATTTCAACTGGGAGTGTTTCCCCCAGTATGGGAAACATTCCCAGTTGTTTCTAAAACCCCACCCCTCCTGACATATTCCCTTAATCAGGTCTGTTAATGACCTGAAATAGCAAGATAAATATTGTTAAGTGGCACCTCGCCGGCTTTAATTGCTGGCGGGAGTCCCACATGCGGGGGCTGTGCGCGCATGCCGGCGCATCTGTGGGGAACCCGGAAGTGGGCGGGTTGGAGCCAGGCTCTGGACCCGCTCCAGGATTCCCTGATTTTCGGAGCCCCTCCGCCAGGAACGCACCCGATAGCGGGTGCTAAAATGGAGCCCTTAATGTCTATGAAGGTTTTGACAGTGTAGATGGGGAGAAACTGTTTCCACTGGCAGGAGGGTCGGTAACCAGAGGGCACAGGTTTAAGGTAATTGGCAAAAGAACCAGGGGAAAGATGAGAAGAAATTCTTTTGAGCAGCGAATTGTTATGATCTGCAATGCACTGCCTGAAAGGGTGGTGGAAGCAGATTCAATAGTAACTTTCAAAAGGGAATTGGATAAATACTTGAAAAGGAAAAATTTGCAGGGGCTATGGGGAAAGAGCAGGGGGAGTGGGACTAATTGGAGAACTCTTTCAAAGAGCCGGCACAGGGAAGATGGGTCAAAGGGCCTTCTTCTGTGCTGTATCATTCTATGATTCTATGAATAGAAATGAAAACTGGGAGGGATGTATAATGGGCGGCCGAATCGATATCGCCCGTTTTACACTATCACCCAAAGTCAAGATTACCCCTTTTGTGTGAAGAAGCACCTCCTGATACCAGTCCTACAGTTACCTTTCACCAGTTTGAACCTTTGTCTTCTTTTCGTACATCCACAGTTTTATTTAAAGTAGTATTCTGGATTAACCCTTTTCATACCATTTACTATCTTATATGCCACTTATAAGATCACTTTTCAGACTTCTTCTTTCCAGGCAGAAAAGCCCAAGTCTCTCCAGTCTTTCCTCATGACAGAAGGGACCAGCCTCCTGGCTCTTCTTTACACTGCTTCCAGCACTTGAATATCTCTCTTGTTTCTTGGCGACCAGAGCACCTTTTCGTTTGATCACGGCTTCCACTGACTGATATTCTACTCTTTTGGCTATATAATTCAACACTTCATTAGCTTTGTTGATTACTACTCCGCACTGGTTGGAGACGTTGGGGAAAGGCCAATTTTACTATGCTGAGATGTGATTTAGCAAAAGTGGACTGGAAACAGCTATGTGAAGGTAAATCAGTGTCAGAGCAGTGGGAGGCATTCAAGGGGGAGATTCAGGGGGTTCACAGCAAATATGTTCCCACAAAGAAAAAGGGTGGGACTCCCAAATCTAGAGCCCCCTGGATGTCAAGAGCTTACAGGGTAAGATAAGGCAAAAAAGGGAAGCTTATGTCAGATACCAAGAGCTCAATACTGCAGAAAGCCTAGAGGAGTATAGAAAGTGCAGGAGTGAAATTAAAAAGGAAATTAGGAAAGCAAAGAGAGGGCATGAAAAAATATTGACAATTAAAATCAAGGAAAACCCAAAGATGTTTTATAAATATATAATGTGCAAGAGGATAACTAAGAAAAGAGTAGGGCCTATTAGAGACCAAAAAGGTAACCTATGTGTGGAGGTAGAAGAAGTGAGTATGGTTCTTAATGAATACTTTGCGTCTGTCTCCACAAAAGAGGGGGACGATGCAGAGATTGTAGTTGAGGAGGAGGAGTGTGAAATATTGGTTGGGATAAATATTGTTAGGGAGGAAATATTAAGGGGTTTAGCATCTTTGAAAGTAGATAAATCGCCAGGCCCGGATGAAATGTATCCCAGGCTTTTAAGAGAAACAAGGGAGGAAATAGCGGAGGCTCTGAACGTCATTTTCCGATCCTCTCTGGCCACAAGCATGGTGCCAGAGGATTGGAGGACTGCTAACATTGTACCGTTGTTCAAAAAGGGAGAAAGGGATAGGCTGAGTAATTACAGGCAGTCAGCCTAACCTCGGTGGTGGGCAAATTATTGGAAAAAATTCTGAGGGACAGTATTAATTGTCATTTAGAAAGGCACGGATTAATCAAAGACAGTCAACATGGATTTGTTAAGGGAAGGTCATGTCTAACTAACTTGATTGAATTTTTTGAGGAGGTAACAAGGAGGGTCGATGAGGGTAGCACGTTTGATGTAGTCTGCATGGATTTTAGCAAGGCTTTTGACAAGGTCCCACACGGCAGGCTGGTCAGAAAAGTTAAAGCCCATGGGATCCAAAGGAAAGTGGCATCCAAAATTGGCTCAGTGGCATGAAGTACAGGGTAATGGTCAACAGGTGTTTTTATGACTGGAAGGCTGTTTCCAGTGGGGTTCCACAGGACTCAGTACAAGGTCCTTTGCTTTTTGTGGTATATATTAATGATTTAGACTTAAATGTAGGGGGCAAGTCTTTGCAGTGGGTTTTGAACCCACACCTTCTGGCTTAGAGGCAAGAATGCTACCACTGAGCCAAGGCTTACACTTGTAGTAATAAAGGAATTTTTTCATTGTTATGTCCTGCCTCTGCAGTTATGCTTTTTTCTAGGTCTCTGTTAGCTGCTTTGCTCATCATAGAATCATAGAATCATAGAAGTTACAACATGGAAACAGGCCCTTCGGCCCAACATGTCCATGTCGCCCAGTTTATACCACTAAGCTAGTCCTTTAAACTTATTTCTGTATGATCCTATAAACATCCCAGTGAGCCCCTTCTCCTTGCAAGATTTGTAGAGGTCATTTTTCCTCTTTATTGCATTTGCAATTTGTTTGCTAATCTGTTTGGTGTCATACTTGTTTAGTCTGAGCTTGAATTTTAATGTAAATCCTCTACCTTTAACAAATTAATGAAAGTGAGTGAAGAGTGACAAAACGTTCAACAGGTTTTGTGAAATTAGGTAGTCATTCTGAAAACTTAATTTATTAATACATCAACGCAGACATTGATATTGAGTGAAGCTGTATAATATTTGAGATCCATTCAAAAGATATGTTACAATGAAGGTCATGCTATAAGCAATCTACCATATTTAGTGAGGTTGTTAGAAGCAATGTAGCCTTTAACTTTTAGATTATTTTTTCTGTTGAGCTGGATGAAACTGTTCTTTTGTTTTGGAACATGAACAATCTATAATACATGAGTATGGATACATACCATTCAATCAATTTGCTGTGCAGCCGTGGCTCAATGCCTCTGAGTTAGAAGGTTATGGGTTCAAGTCTCACTCTAGAAACTTGAGCACAAAATCTGGGCCGACACTTCAATGCAATACTGAGGGAATCCTATACTGTTAGAAGAGCTGTCTTTCAAATGAGATGTTAAACTGAGGCCTCAGGTAGACGTAAAAGACCCCATGATACTATTTAAAGAGTAGGGGAGTTCTCCCCATCAGTTTTGAAGCTCATTGGAATGTCCTGAAAATGTGACAAGGCATTATCTAAAAGCAAGGTTTTAAAGGTGTACAGCTGAAGGCTCATCAAATGTCAGATTTTCTTTCAACTTCTATGACATAACCCTCCCAGGTTTCTTTGTGTCTGAAACAGCTGAACTTCAAACTGAATATAATTCATCAGGAGATCCTTCACAACCAAAGGTTGGCGCAATACATTTGGAACCTTGGCCATTTTCTTCAAGCAAAAAGGAGGCAACTTTTTGACATTCATTGGTGATCCATCAAACTAAATTCACTGGTACTCATCCGTCTTTCAGGACAGTTCGACGTCTTGAGTACAGCTTTGGGGATGGGGGAAAAAAAATGTTCTGTATCAGACAGTTCTATATTGATGGAATTGTTGCCAAGTTTGAAATCTCTCCTCCAAAAATGACAAATCAAATTTCACTCCGGTCTCTGTGGTAAAACTGCTATCGCATACCAGAAAATTACAACCATGACGTGACAGGCAAATCAAAAGTAATCACAGCAGCACTAGACAGCATGAAAGGCACTCTTTATTTGATATTTCATTATCAGATTTACGGATAACTATATAATTACTCAAATAGTTAACATTATTGAATCTCACAGTGACATGATAAGGGTTGGACTTTCCTTCCAGTGTCAGGACAGCTGTGAAGGGAGGACCTCCACCCGGCCCTCTGACCCCACCGCAACCCCAACCAACTTTCCTGGGTTGTGGGGGTCATTGACCATGCAAGGCAGGCTCCGAGCAGGGTTCCTGCCACCATGAGGGAGCACACCTGGGCCGAAGAGGGAAATCTGGCGGTGCCGTGGTGTTGGGGGAGAAATCCAGGTTGTGGCGGTAGATCTCACTGGCCTGTTTCCTGCTATTTCTGCCACTTCCGCCTGATCTCGGGTAGGATAACAGAGGAAAATCTGGCGCAAAGTGGTCTTGTCTATGTATCAGCCATTGTTCCAATGGATCCTTGGTTATCATGATATTGAAAGCAGTGACAATGTAGACAGTTTGGAGAAATTTGTTCCCAACGAACATCCAGTTTTTCATGACGGGTCACTGATCAAATGACACCACTCAGCATTCGTGTCTAAAAAATAATATAGAGAAAAATTAATTTCATGCCAATTAGTGGCTGGAAAACCGAAGGGGAAGAAAAATGAAAAAAATCTATCTTATTTAATAAAATCTTTTTTTTAACCAGGAACTGATGAGCTGGAACTAGCATATGGTCAGAAAGCAAAGATTACAATAGAGGACCAAAGTAGACAGGAAATATGTTAAAATAGGTTGAAAGAATGTCATTGTATTAATTACTTCCAAGTTCCCTTCAGTGTCACACACTCATGAATTTGACTTATAGTGCTGTTCCTTCATCGTCGCTGGGTCAAAATCCTGGACCTAGCATTATTGTGGGAGCACCATCACCACAAGTACTGCAGCAATTCAAGAAGGCAGCCCTCACCATCTTCTCAGGGCAACTAGGGATGGGGAATAAATGCAGTCTTCCCAGCTTCGTCCACATTCCGGGAACAAATAAACTAAATTTTGAAGAATGCATGAAGAAATCACAATTGGATGAAAATACTGAAGAGCAACATCAGCTTTGGAAGAACTATTTATTTTCTGTTTTGAATCTTAGCGGAATTTATTATAGGTCAGCACACCATGTAAATAAGCAGCAAATAAATTGGGAGGTGAGATAATGAGGAAACTACACAACTTTTAATAGAAAAGATGCTTTCACCTAATATTGGATTATGGTTGCAACTTTTAACTGGGCAGTTGGTAGATTTACCACAGAGAGAAAATCTGCTGCTGCCTGGAATCTGAATTGTCACTTCTAGACATGAACCTTGGCTGACTTATTTCCCCCTACCTAGCACAAGGATGCTGAGCCAATTGTAAAACCCTTACTGCTGCCCCAGCTGAGGCTCAGCACAGGCCAAAACTTGTACCTGGGATCTTTCTGGTCTCCACATCGGCATCTTTCTCTGAGAGTTTCTATATCAGCTTCCATTTGTTCCCTTCAGATATGGCAGGGTTGAATTGGTTAGAAGTGCAATCAGCAAGAATACTGAAAATATTAATATCAATGACGATAACAGCAACATGCACTTTTATAACAATTTTTGGACAATGGAATGTTCCGTGATGCTTTGCAAAAGAGACTTGAGCAGGAAGACGGAAAGAAGTTAGGAGAGGTGGCTGAAAGAATGACATAGAATTACATAGAATTTACAGCACAGAAACAGGCCATTCGACCCAACTGGTCCATGCTGGTGTTTATGCTCCACACGAGCCTCCTCCCATCCCTTTTCATCTAACCCTATCAGCATAACCTTCTATTTCTTTCTTCCTTATGTGTTTATCTAGCTTCTCCTTAAATGCATCTATGTTGTTTGCCTCGACTACTCCTCGAGGTAGCGAGTTCCTCATTCTAACCACTCTCTGGGTAAAGAAGAGCGAAGAGGTAAGTTTCAAGAGGCTTTTGAAGATGACGAGGGAGATGGAGCAAGGTGGAAGGGTTTAGGGGGAGAACTCCAGGGTGAAGAGATATGATGGCTGAAGGCTTTGCCATCGATGATGGATTACAGGAAGGGAGGTACAGTATAGACCAGTGTCAGAAGAGTGGAGGGTACATTTGGGATATAAGGCTGTTGCAGATTTCACAAGAAGGGAGGATCAAGGCCATGGAAGAGTTTTGAAATTAAGTCAGTGCACCAAGGGCAGGAGCTAATGCAGGATTGGAGTAATAGAGGCATGAGAATTACTGCAAGATAGGATATAGGAACTAATTCTGAAATCTGTGGAGAACCTGTGAGACATTGCATGCTTATTATTGTTAAGGACAGCTATCATTCAGTGTCTATTTTATGAAGCATGAAAAAGAAATAATGTATATTATAACTCTTTTTAAACATCGATACTTTTAAAAGACATCGGAATGATTTATAATCTAGACCAGATTGTACAATGATTCAATCAGTGGTGAAACTGTGTGCTTTTCACTGGGCTTGTAGATAATTTACCACAGGGGCTGTTGGCTCCTGTAATTTGATTTCCCATTAATTGTCATTTTGTCGGTCCTCAGGGCTTCATGAATACCATCTGCGCAATAATCTGCAGAGGTAGGGCTTCCAAATGAATATTAAACCTAGACAGTCAGCAAAAACAAATCCACAGGCCGGAGTCAGGTGCAGTAAATTTTACTCAAAAAAAAACTTCTTTGGAAAAACTGAAGAAAGCTGTGTTTACAGACGCTCAAACGTTTAATGATTTAGGGCCTTTTATGTAGCATATTATGCTTTTTTTCATTGCAATGTGACTTTCACCTCAGGCGGTTGTTATTTCACGTTTTACCAAGCCTGCTAGCATTGGAAATTTGAATCATTCGCTCCTTTTACTGCTGAACAGAGACGCACTTACTGAACTTTATCAATGTGCACATTCTGTACCAGCAAAGCATTTTGTTTCGGTTTGCTCTGCACTTCAGAGACCAAAAACTGAACAAAATGCCACAGGGTCAAAAAGCAAACAATATAACTGTTCTTAGTTTTATCATAAGTTATCGTTTTATCCGAATCTGGCACAGAACAGTCACCTGTGTATTAAAAGCCAATGGGGATGTTTGTAACAGACCTTTTGCACTGTTCTTTAATGGTGTCAGCAAGTACAGGTTGTACTGTTTTATATTAATGTCTGCAGGTTGCATTGTTCTACGTTGGTAATTCTAAGTACAATTTGCAGTGATCTGTAATGGTGCCTGCAAATATAGTTTTCATTGTTCTGTATCGGTGTCTGTGAGTACATAATGCACCATTCTATATAGCTGGCTGCAAGTACAAGTTTTATATTGCTGTTGGTAAGCACAGGTTGTACTGCTTTGTATAATGGGCGTGTAATGGCAAATTAATTTCAATATAGATAAGTGTGAGGTGGTGCATTTTGGTAGGAGGAATAAGGAGGCCACATACTCCTTGGAAAATAAGAGTTTAAAAGGGGTAGAGGAGCAGAGGGATCTGGGAGTACAGATACACAAATCACTAAAAGTAGCAATGCAGGTTAGTAAGGCCATAAAAAAGCAAACAAAGCACTGGGGTTCATTTCTGTATAAGATAGTCACTAATAAAGTAAATAAAGAGAAGCTGTTCCCATTGGCGGAAGGGCTGAGGACCAAAGGACACAGATTTAAGGTGATTGGCAAAAGAACCAAAGGCGACATGAGGAGAAACTTTTTTACGCAGCGAGTAGTTATGATTTGGAATGCGCTGCCTGATAAGGCGGTGGAAGCAGATTCAATCGTAGCTTTCAAAAAGGAATTGGATAATTACTCGAAGGAAAGAAATTTGCAGAGCTAGGGGGAAAGAGCAGGGGAATGGGACTAACTGGGTTGCTCTTACAAAGAGCCGACACAGGCTCGATGGGCCGAATAGCCTCCTTCTTTGTTGTAACCATTCTATGAGTCTTTGATTCTATGATAAATCCAATAGGGAATTCAGGAGAAACATCTTTACCCAGAGAGTGGTTAGAATGTGGAACTCGCTACCACAAGGAGTGGTTGAGGCAACTAGCATAGATGCATTTAAGGGGAAGCTAGATAAACACATCTGGGAGAAAGGAATAGAAGGATATGTTGATGGGGTTAGATGAAGAGGGATGGGAGGAGTCTCGTTTGGAACATAAATGGCCTGTTTCTGTGCTGTACATTCTATGTAATTCTATGTATAGATATCTGTAAGTCCTAATTACACTGTTCTGTATAGATGTTCATGAATGTAGGTTGCACTTTTCTATACACACAGCTTACACAGTTTTATACAGTGTCTGTAAGCATAGGTTGCCCTGTTCTATGTGGATATCCATAAGTATAGGTTGCCCTGTTTATAGGGCATACACAACAGGGCAAGCAGCATCTTCAGCTGCTTCATCAATGACCTTCCCTCCATCATAAGATCAGAAATGGGGATGTTCGCTGATGATTGCACAGTGTTCAGTTCCATTCGCAACCCCTCAGATAATGAAGCAGTCCGTGCCCACATGCAGCATGACCTGGACAACATCTAGGCTTGGGCTGATTGGAGGCAAGTAACATTTGCACCAGGCAAGTGCCAGGCAATGACCATCTCCAATAAGAGAGAGTCTAACCACCTCCCCTTGACATTCAACGGCATTACCATTGCCAAATCCCCCACCATCAACATCCTGGGGATCACTATCGACCAGAAACTTAACTGGACCAGTCTTATAAATACTGTGGCTACAAGAGCAGGTCAGAGGCTGGGTATTCTGTGGCGAGTGACTCACCTCCTGACTCCCCAAAGCCTTTTCACCATTTACAAGGCAAAAGTGAAGAGTGTGATGGAATACTCTCCACTTGCCTGAATGAGTGCAGCTCCACAACACTCCAAGAAGCTCGACACCATCCAGGACAAAGCAGCCCACTTGATCGGTACCCCATCCACCACCCTAAACATTCACTCCCTTCACCACCGGCGCACAGTGGCTGTAGTGAGTACCATCTACAAGATGCACTGCAGCAACTCGCCAAGACTTCTTCGAGAGCACCTCCCAAACCCGCGACCTCTACCACCTAGAAGGACAAGGGCAGCAGGCACACGAGAACAACACCACCTGCACGTTCCCCTCCAAGTCACACACCATCCCGACTTGGAAATATATCGCCGTTCCTTCATCGTCGCTGAGTCAAAATCCTGGAACTCCCTTCCTAACAGCACTGTGGGAGAACCTTCACCACACGGACTGCAGCGGTTCAAGAAGGCGGCTCACCACCACCTTCTCAAGGGCAATTAGGGATGGGCAATAAATGCCGGCCTCGCCAGCGACGCCCACATCCCATGAACGAGTTAAAAAAAAGTACAGGTTGCCCTGTTCTATATTGGTGTCTGTAAGTACAGGTTTTAGTGTTCTACAGTGGTATCCATCAGCATGGGTTGCACAGTACTTTAGTTCGATCATAGAATTCATCATTGTACTTTAGTCCATTGTAGTTCAGTTCAGAAGGAAGACTTGTGTTTGTACAACACCTTATCATATCTCTGAAACTTCATATAAAATGAGTCACTTAGAACAGCAGTGACTGTTGATTTGTAGAGAAACATGGCATCCATTTTGCACAAACAGGCCTTGCAATGATTGACTAGAAAGTTTGTTTCTTGATGGCGTTGGATGAGGGAGAATTGTTGGCCAGTACACCAGAAGAATTCCCTGTGCTTTATCAAATAATGCCACAGGATCTTTAAAATCTATTTGCACCATAAGAACAGTAGATGAGGAGATGGTTTAACATCTCGTGGAACTCTTGATTATTCTCTAATATTTGCCTGGGGTTTTCCCTCTATTATGGTGTATAATCGAGGTTCCACTATCTAGTTAAAAAGCAGATATAGGGAGGGGGGATGATCCAAATCCCTCATTTAGCTACCAACCTTGTGTCCCACTCCCAGCTGTGCATTATTCCTCTGAAAATGCCCAAGGATACTAAGGCTAATGTGATGCGGAGGCATTTAGACCAAGTCAGCTAAAAGCTTTCATTCTTCTGCTGCAAGAGGATTTGGATTCACATAAAGCCACAGAGCAATCAAAGCACTACGGGCGCTAAATTGGGCCATGTGGCGCCCATTGTTTCGGCGCTACATGGCCTCTCCAACATTCAAGATGGCATCTTGGCTGCGCACGCATTTTTCCAGCGTGATGTGCGCCGGACGCCATCTTGATATAGGAGTTAGCGCATGCGCAGATACCGAATGCCGGAAGCATGCAAGGAGAAAATGGATACAATCAGTGTGCAACGCTGATTTAAATTAATAGACACTATTTTGGGACTTAACGTTCAACTCAACGCAAAGTCTTAACTCGGACCATCTGAACGTGTCTTAGAGTGCCTGGAGGACCCCCCACCAGGGCTATTTAAAGGGACCATGCAGGATTTACAGGTTAGTGGCTGGATTATTGCTTCTGGCTGCCGAGACATTTGTAGCTGTTTATGGAGGTCTCCTAGACTTCAAACCAGGAAGTGGGGACATAGCCTAATATTTAGAGCCAGGACGTGCAGGAGTGAAGTTAGGAAATGCTTCTACACGCAAAGGGTGGAAGAAGTTTGGAACACTCTTCTGCGAACGGCAGTTGATGCTAGCTCAATTGTGAATTCTAAATCTGAGATTGATAGATTTCTGTGAACCAAGGGTATTAAGGGATATGGGGCTAAGGCAGGTATATGGAGTTAGGTCACAGATCAACCATGATCTCATTGAGTGGCCGAACAGGAACAGTTAATCAGGAGTCTATCTAATTCACCCTTAAAAATATTCAATGACCCTGCCTCCGCTGCTCTCTGGGGAAGGGAGTTCCACAGACTCACAACACTCTGAGAGAAAAAATTTCTCCTCATCTCCATCTTAAATGGGGACCCCTTATTTTTAAACTGTAGCCCCTAGTTCTACACTCTCCCACAAGGGGAAACATCCTCTCAGCATCTACCCCTTCTAGTCTCGTCAGGATCTTATATGTTTCAATAAGATCATCTCTCATTCTTCTAAACTCCAGTGTATACAGGCTCAACTTGTCCAACCTTTCCTCATAAGATAACTCCTTCATCCCAGGAATTGGTCAAGTGAACCTTCGCTGAACCACCTCCAAAGCAATTATGTCCTTTCTTAAATAAGGAGACCAAAGCTGCACACAGTATACTAGATGTGGTCTCACCAATGCCCTGTACAACTGAAGCAAAACATCTCTACTTTTATATTCCATTCCCCTTGCAATAAATGACAACATTCTATTTGCCTTCCTAATCACTTGCTGTACCTGCATTCTAACTTGTTGTGATTCATGTGCTATAACACCCAGATCCCTCTGTATCTCAGAGTTTTGCAATCTCTCTCCATTTAAATAATAAACTTCTTTTCTATTCGTCCTGCCAAAGTGGACAAGTTCACATTTTCCCACATTATACTCCATCTACCAAAGTTTTTGCCCGCTCATTTAACCTATCTATATCCCTTTGCAGACTCCTTATGTCCTCTTCACAACATACTTTCCTACCTACCTTTGTGTCATCAGCAAATTTAGCAACCATACATTCGGTCCCTTCATCCAAGTCATTGATATAGATTGTAAATAGTTGAGGCCTTATATATTGAAATAAGGAGTATAAAGGTGAATGGAGATCAGGGAATTTATCGTGTGAGTGATTACTTTGGCACAAGGCAAAGCCAAGTGCTTTATTGCAATTAAATAATGAGGTTTTTACAGTGTAATTATGTATATTAATAGATCGCCTCAGATTAACTGGATGATTATTTTACCACAAAACTGACACATGAGAGACAACCCAGTTGATGGTGTAGTCGTAACAGACTGACACGCTTTCTTCTGTCTATGTTTCTCTTCTTCTTTGGCATTCCTAGCTTTTTCAAACTTGTTACCTCCCTGCCTGCAGTATGCGATCTTTGACAGTTTCTTTCCAGGTATTGATGTCAATACCCCATTCCTTCTGGATTTCAAACTATCTTTATATCAGTTTTTCTGGAGGCTAACACTTCTTTGGCCGGAGCTCAGTTCTGAATAAAGTAGTTGCTTTGGGAGTCTGGAGTCATCCATTCGGCATACATGGCCAGACCAACGAAGTTGGCCTTTGATAATCATAACTTCACTACTGGTGCAACCGAGAGGACAAACACGCTCGTTGTCCGACCTAGTGTTGTGGTTACAACACAACAACTGACCTCAGTGCCTCGAGCTAGGGAAGGGAAACTTTAGCCTGGGTTCCCCTCTCTTCGTTGTTATCCAGCAACCCCTGGTGGAATGTTCACCTGTGGACACTAGTTGAGGTCGAGGTTAGGCTTGGCTGTGTCAGCTCCCTCCTCCCTCAAGGTGTCAAGACTCAATGTCGTGGTTCACGCATGAACAATGGCCTCTTGAGCAAAGTAGCAGAGAGCTGCTGACACCGTGGTAAAGTATCCGAGAATCAATTAGTGCCTCAAGGAAAGAAAACTTGGTGGGGGAGAGGGTGGAGAGGGAATGAAATAGAGCAGATAGCTAACAAACCTGGTATGGAACTTTGAGGTGAATACAGTGATCATTTTACCAAGATCAATCTCCCCACAATCTGATCACACAGTTACAGCCCAGAAGTGATCTTTCATTATTGTAACATTATTTGTATCAGTGCTGTACTGAGGGAGTGCTGCACTGTCGGAGGTGTTGTCTTTTGGATGAGACGTTAAACCGAGGTTCCGTCTGCCCTCTCAGGTGGTCGTAAAAGATCCCATGGCACTATCCGCATAGGTGTAGAGGAGTTCTCCCTGATGTCCTGGCCAATATTTATCCCTCAACTGAGACTTAAAACGGATTTCCTGGTCTTTATCACATTGCTGTTTGTGGGACCTTGCTGTGTACAAATTGGCTGCTGCGTTTCCTACATTACAACAGTGACCACACTTCAAAAGTACTTAGTATCATAGTATCATAGTGGGTACAGCACAGGAGGAGGCCATTCGGCCCATCGTGATGTGCCGGCTCTTTGAAAGAGCTATCCAATTAGTCCCACTCCCCTGCTCTTTCCCCATAGCCCTGCAATTTTTTCCCCTTCAAGTGTTTATCTAATTCCCTTTTGAAAGTTACTATTGAATCTGCTTCCACCATCCTTTCAGGCAGTGCATTCCAGATCATAACAACTCGCTGTGTAAAAAAATGTTTCCTCATGTCACCTCTGGTTCTTTTGCCGATCACCTTAAATCTGTGTCCTCTGGTTACCGACCCTTCTGCCACTGGAAACAGTTTCTCTTTATTTACTTTATCAAAACCGTTCATGATCTTGAACACCTCTATCAAATCTCTCCTTAACCTTCTCTGTTCTAAGGAGAACAATCCCAGCTTTTCCAGTCTCTCCACATAAGTGAAGGTCCTCATCCCTGGCACCATTCTAGTAAATCTCTTCTGCACCCTCTCTAAGGCCTTGACATCCTTCCTAAAGTGTGGTGCCCAGAACACAATATTCCAACTGAGGCCTGACCCAGTATTTTATAAAGCTTTAGCATAACTTCCTTGCTTTTGTACCCTGTGCGTCTATTAATAAAGTCCAAGGTCCCATATGCCTTTTTAACAGCCTTCTCAACTTGTCGTACCACCTTCAAAGACAGGTGTACGTACACTCCCGGGTCTTTCTGTTCCTGCACTCACTTTAAAATTGTACCATTTAGTTTATATTGCCTCTCCTCATTCTTCCTACCAAAATGCATCACTTCACACTTCTCTGCCTTAAATTTCATCTGCCATGTGTCTGCCCATTTCACCAGCCTGTTACTATCCTCCATATAGTTTACTACATTTCCGAGTTTCGTGTCATCTGCAAACTTTGAAATTATACGCTCTATACCAAAGTCCAGGTCATTAATATATATCAAAAAGAGCAGTGGTCCTAATACTGACCCCTGGGGAACACCACTGTATACGACATTGGCTTTAAATCTCGCTTTGGGACATCCTGAGGTCGTGAAAGGCGCGTTCACGAAAGTTCTTCCTTTCTTTAGCAATTATAAGTGGAAAATGTGTTTCCTATGTTTTTTAAAGTGAGAAAATTCAAACTTTTTGTAATGAAGGTCGTATAATCTGCTTTCCTTTTGCAGAGCTGAAGAGACCTGCTGGTAAATCTAACAGGCTCTCCAGAGCTATCTACGTATAGGTGTCTTCAAATAGTGTTACCTGTCATTAATGAAATACAAGTTATAAGCAAAATCAAAATTGGGAAAGATCATTAGAGTCTATTCACGCTTTGTCATTTGAAGCTCCTGTCACATCAATAATCTCATTAAGGACCATCACTTTAATCTCCAATCTGAAATTGTTGAGAAGCACTGAAGGGAACAACACTAATTGAAAAATTCAATGACATTATTTTCAATGCATGATCAATTCAGACAGGAAGCACAGCTAATTTTCTTTGTAGATACACCAGGATTTATTCGAATAACAGGGGCTTCAAAGAATATTGCACTGCTGGTCTTTCCCATTGCCGGGGAAATCTCCAAAAACGCTTTGCAAAACTTTATACTGCAGCATAATGACAGGGCAACTGCTGTCACTTGTACTCATTGGAACAGTCAACATGGTTCCATTTAAGTGGAGGTTTCAGAGGAGATTGTAGGAATCGAGCTTGCCCGAAAATGCCTAAATATGGTGCCACCAGCGCCTTAAATAAAGGCTCTGTTGTCATTAGTCCCAGCAGAATCTTAGCATATTTTGACTATACAATATCTGCTAATCACAGTCTCAGTGCCTAACAAGATATAAGCATATCAATTACTTTTGGCATTACCAGCAGGTGAACACTTAATGTGGGAGTTTAACATTTCCCTGTGCACCATTTTAATAGAGACATTAACAATCCATTTAAAACAATTTTTTTTTCGTTCACGGGATGTGGGCGTCGTTGGCGAGGCCAGCATTTATTGCCCATCCCTAATTGCCCTTGAGAAGGTGGTGGTGAGCCGCCTTCTTGAACCGCTGCAGTCCGTGTGGTGAAGGTTCTCCCACAGTGCTGTTAGGTCGGGAGTTCCAGGATTTTGACCCATCGACGATGAAGGAACGGCGATATGGAATTACATCTCTGTTAAACCAATAAACAAAGGGCATTATATGGTGAGTTTTGATTGCATCTGTGATATTGCCCTCAATAATTTCAATATTATAGATTTCTGATATGCATTGCACCATCTCATAGGTATTAGGTTGCATCAAACACAGATGTCACAAGAGGAGTGAACCCTATAGTATGTAAGCTAACCTTTTCAGCCCCCATCTCAGCTACTTTTTGACCTACACTAGAGTTACCATTCAATTATTGGATTGAAGTGTGCAAGAAATAATTAATGCCAGGGCTCAACCGATATTGGTAGAGATCATTACCTTTACCTTAGGACTACTTTGGTTACAACACTGTTTGGGAGTACGTTCACAGATCTGATTGTCATTGGGTTAAAGAGATTAAGGGTCAGGATTCCAAAAGCACCCTCCAGATAATCACAATATAGGTGGCTTTTGTGCCCTGATAGTTTATATTTCTATCTTCAGACCATCATTGAGATTATCAATAAAATCAAGAAGAACTCCATAACATTCTCCCCACAAGTCACTGTCACTTAAAAAAAAGTTGTATTTTCCTTTCTATTCTCATGGATTTTTTGCACTACAGGCAACATTTACGGATTGTCAGAGACTGCACAGAGCTGAACTAGTTCTTTTCCTGCTCCGTAAACCACAATCTCTCGGATATAGGCCCTGGAAATTCAGGCTGCATGACAACTGTGAGAGCAGGGAAATGGGATTAGAGAAGACAGCTCCAGCTGAAGGACTAGCAGCACAGGTGCAATGTGCCAAATGGCCTCCTGTGCTGTATGATTCTACGATTTCCCCTTGGCGAGGGTTTAGCAGTACGGGACAAAGAAAGAAAAGACTTGCTTTTATATAGCGCCTTTCATGACCTCAGGACGTCCCAAAGTGCTTAACAGCCAATGGAGTACATTTGAAGTATAGTCACTGTTGTAATGTAGGAAACGCGGCAGCCAATTTGCGCACAACAAGGCCCCACAAACAGCAACGTGATAATGACCAGATAATCTGTTTTATTTAGAGATGGTGGTTGAGGGATAGATATTGGCGAGGACGAATTTCAAAAAGAGAATTTAACTTTCAAAAGGGAATTGGATATACACTCGAAAAAGAAACATTTGCAGGGCTATGGGGAAAAAGCAGGGGAGTGGGACTAATTAGACATCTCTTTCAAAGAGCTAGCACAGGCTCAATGGGCCGAATGGCCTCCTGTGCTGTACGTTTCTATGATTCTAGGACACCGAGGAGAACTCCCCTGTTCTTCTTCGAAATAATGCCGTGGGATCTTTTATGTCCACCTGAGTTTAACGTCGCATCCAAAAAACGGCACCTCCGACAGTGCAGCACTCCCTCAGTACTGCACTGGAGTGTCGGCCTACATTTTGTACAGAAAGGGGTGAGGAGGAGGTCCCAAAATCTCTTCATGCCTGTGACATAAGAGATTTAAGTACTTGCAGCATTTGTCATCAATTTCAGTAGCCTTTCACAGCACACTACAGGTCAGGATCAAATTATTCACAATCGAAAGCGTATGGAGAGGGATTGAGACCATGATCGAGCATGAATGTAATACGATCAATATAGTCGTGGCATCAACAGAAGTCCTTGATCCCATGCTTTGTAACCTGACAACTTGTCTAATCTCTACAATTCATCAATGACCATTCAGCAGGTCAAAACAGAGCAGTTCGTTTTCAGTATGGTCAGGTGACCTCCTTTTGGAGCATTTAGTAATAACTCATGGTGGGAATTGGGGGTGTGGTGGCCCGAAGCGGGTGGAGATCCGTACGGCCTCCGGAATGTAAGGCCCGAAGATTTTTAACTCCCCGGCCTCATCATCATACTCCAATACTGACTCCCACCCGGAGCCGATGGGAAAGACGACACCACCGGTGGGCGGAAGTTGAAATTCATGGGGTGGGGGGTGGGTGATGGGTTGGTGTCAGGCCCCCCGTCAGGGACCCACGGGAACAGTCCCTGGCAAGGTAAGATAGGAATTGAGGGCAAATCAGAAATATCTGTGATCAGCGGAGGGGGGAAGCCCATGGAAGGAAAGGTCCAAGGTTTCCTTGTGGAGCTCTCCTGCTCCTCCTGGCCCACATAGGGAACATAATAACATAGGCTCTGCAGTAGGCTATTGAGCCCCTCAAGCCTGTTCCACCATTCAGTTAGATTATGGCTGATCTGTACCTCAACTCCATTTACCTGTGTTTGCTCCATATCTCTTGATAACTTTACATAGCAAAAATCTATCGATCTCAGTCTTGAAAGCTCTAATCGTCCCAGCATCCACAGTCTTTTGGGGGAGTGAGTTCTAGATTTCCACTACCCTTTGTGTGAAATAGTACTTCCTGATTTCACTCCTAAATGGCCTAGCTCTAATTTGAAGACTGTCCCCCTTGACCCAGGATTGCCCCACTGGAGGAAATAGTTTCTCCGTATCTACTCTAGTGCATCCCTTTATCATTTTAAATACCTTGATTAGGTCACCCCTCAACCTTCTAAACTCAAGGAAATAAAAGACAAGAGATCAATAGATTTTTGGTCTCTAAGGGAATCAAGGGATATGGGAATCGGGTGGGAAAGTAGAGTTGAGGTCAAAGATCAGCCATGATCTTATCGAATAAGCAGCAGGCTCGAGGGGCCATATGGCCTATTCCTGCTCCTATTTCTTATGTTCTTAACCTGTCCTCATAATTTAACCTTTAAGCCCTGGTAGCTGTACCCCCTTCCAAGGCCAATATATCTTTCCTGAATTGCGGTGTCCAAAACTGAACGCAATACTCCTGATGGGGTCTGCCAGGAACCTTTAAGAAGTAAAAATAATTAACTTACCTGGGCCTCCTGTGGCCAGGCTCCTGCCAGCTTCCAGGTTTAGCTGGCAGGTTTGAGACTGTGCGGGCCTTGGTTGGGACTGCAGTTAAAATGGCACGCACGTCACAATGACGTTATCGGGACGCAACTTTACCATTAAATTAGGCTCCCGCTCCTCTGGGGTGTGGGGCCTCCCCGTGCCTCAATTCAGGCACGTTAAGATGGAGGAAGGGGTAAGTCGTTGGGAACACAGCGCCAACTCCCTGCCCACCCGCCATCTTAATTCCCTGTGTGCACTGTTCCCTCTGGGCTCAGGAGGGTTAAAATCAGGCCTAGAATGCACATATTATGCACATACTGACTTAAAGACGGAGGAGGCGACTGACTCTTGTTTGCCAGAAAAGTCATAGATTAACGTAACCAACAGAGGGAAGCATCTTTGCCCAGTGCCTTTGAAGAAGCTTCACATTTCATAATTCAGCCTCTAGTTGACAGAGCCTATTGCTCCCTCTCTAAACCCTCTACCTCTCCACCACCCTCTCTTCCTTTAAGACGCTCCATAAAGTCCAGCCCTTTGACCAAGCTTTTGGTCACCCCTCCTAATATCTCCTTCTTTGGCTTGGTGTCCATTTGTTGAAGCGCATTGGGATGTTTTTCTACATTAAAGGCATTAGTTATTGTTGTTGTTATCGTAGAAAAGGGTCAATTTTCCATGCCAACCTTGATTCTTACACTCTACTCCACAAACACAGTTGCCCAATGTAGCCACCACCAGCTGTATGCTAGATTTGCGCATAACCCATCGAATGTAACTTTATGGGATTAGTTTGGAAGAGGGGAGGGGTGGTGAATAGGTACTTAGCCCTTGTCTATAGCGCTACCTGCAGATGGAAGGTTTTTGCACACAATCCTAATTCTCAGCCTTCACATTAGTAATCTTATTAAATGACTTAAACCTCAATTAGATCAGTAAATTAATTGAAATTAGTTCTGCTGGCACAATACACCTGCATGGCCTAATTAAACCCAAAGTACAGAGGTGGAGTAGATTGAAGCATTCAGTCCCTGAAACAAATGAATGGGGTAAGACAAAGAAAGCCTCAGGGCTGCTGTAGAATAGTCAAGCATCTTGATCTAAATTGGCTACCCGAGTCCTACTCATTTTACTTGATTTCCTATATATCATTAGATTCATCTTAGGTTTTGCTCATTAGTCTTGTGAAAAAAGCATTACACTTATTCCTAAATGATTTAAATGTTTTAAAAATCGGATTGCTACAACGCATCAGAAATGCATGTCACAGAACAGAAAATCCCACCAGACACCAAGGCTGTCAGCCCCACACAACAACACGTGGCAGTTGAATCACAAAGCCAATCGATAGTTTCCCAATCAGTTATGCATGAGCTGTAAATGTTGGAAGTCAGAGGCGTGAAAGGAATTCTACCATATCACCATCACAACCCATAAAGACACCCTACCTCAATAGGGTGACTTTAACATCGTTATTTTTACAGAAAAAAGAAAAAAGAAAGACTTGCATTGACATAGCACCTTTCATGACTTCAGGACATCTCAAAGCATTTTAGAACCAATGAAGTAATTTTTTTGAAGTACAGTCACTGTTGTAATTGTAGGAAATATGGCAGCCAATTTTGCGCACAACAAGGTCCTACAAACAGCAATGTGATAATGACCGGATAATCTATTTTAGTGATATTAGTTGAGGGATAAATATTGGCTAGGACACCTGGGAGAACCCCCCTACTCTTCTTTGAAATAGTGCCATGGGATCTTTTATGTCCACCTGAGAGGGCAGACGGAGGCTCGGTTTAACGTCTCATCTGAAAGACGGCATCTCCGACAGTGCAGCACTCCCTCAGTACTGCACTGGAATGTCAACCAAGCATTTGTGCTCAAGTCCCTGGAGTGGGACTTAAACCCACAACCGTCTGACTCAGAGGCGAGAGTGCTACCACTGAGCCGTGGCCATGGGTCCAAAGGCACAATGTTTTGGCATACCAATATGCTATAGAATCATAGAAAGGTTACAGCACAGAAGGAGGCCATTCGGCCCATCGAGTCCATGCTGGCTCTATGCAAGAGCAATCCAGCTAGTCCCACTCCCCCGTCTTTTCCCCGTTGCCCTGCAAATTTTTGCTCATGACTGAGCTGCCAACATCAGGGAAATGTTAGCAGTGAGATCAAAAAGCTGTGATTCATTCACACTCTAGTCACATATAGGGTTGTTTTTGTGAGGCCTGGCTACTGGCGCAGAGTCTGGCTAACAGCTAGAGGGGGTCACATAATTGGTGTTCCACATTGGTGTCAGCCTTGGCTCAGTGGTAGCACTCTCGCTCCGGAGCCTACTCCGCTATCATTGAAAATATCCTGTAGGAAATAGTTTCTCCGTATCTACCCTGTCATTTCCTTTTAACATTTTAAACACTGCAATCAGATCACCCCTCAATCTCCTATACCCAAGGGAATACAAGCCAAATTTGTGCAACAATTGTTGGGGTTGAGATAACAGTTGCATGTACAGCATAGTTTGAATGAACCTTGAGGTACTTGCAGTAGGATCCTGCAGTCTTGTTACTGGGGTCTGAACCCTACTGCAGATAGCTCGATGCAACAGACAGAGACAGGTGTCCATCTTTTTTTAAATTGTAACAATTTTATGCTATATATTTTATGTATATATGTCCAGAGGACACAGATTTAAGGTGATTGGCAAAAGAAGCAGAGGCGACATGAGGAATGCACTGCCTGAAAGGGTGGTGGAAGCAGATTCAATAGTAACTTTCAAAAGGGAATTGGATAAATACTTGAAGGGAAAAATTTACAGGGCCATGGGGAAAGAGCAGGGGAGTGGGACTAATTGGATAGCTACGTCAGAGAGCTGACACAGGCACGATGGGCTGAATAGCCTCCTCCTGTGCTGCTATGATACCATTAAATGGAATTTTAGCTGAGCCAAGGTTGCCAAATTTAAACTGATTTCTGATAACTGCTTTCTAGAAGAGGTTTATTCTGCCCTTTAGGTGTTTGTGTGTACTTTGTGTGAATTCTGTTCTAGGGCATCACATGTTAATGATAAACAAAATTCTCTTCTGGCTTTGAAAACTTCTGTTTGACCCTGGTGGCTTTCGAAAATATAACTGATCAAATTAGGGATCCTTCGAGCACAATGATTATTTTATATTTTTCTAAAATCCAGCCAGGCAGGTGTCAGAGAATGCAAGCTTGCAGACACCATCAACAGTCTTAGTGTCTAGGCCGTCAGAAATACAAGCTTTGCAGAATACAGGTCAGCTGCTTTGATTTGCAAATCAGTCAGGCACAGAATGCTTTTTTTCCAGGACTAATCCAATTATGCCGTGTCAGGGCACTGATTGGGTCTGTAAGGCCTGCATGATATATGAACTGTGAATCAATCAAATCACAAACAGAAAGCAAAAATAAACTGCAGATGTTGAAAATCTGAAATAATAACAGGCGATAATACTGGAAACACTCAGCAGGCCAGGCAGTTTCTGTAGATGGAATAGACCAGTTAATGTTTCAGGTGAAGGCCCTTCTTCAAAACTGGGTCCGAGGTTAGGTAGTTGGGAATTTGAGAGTGCAGTTATTACATAGGGGATGATTTCAGCCTGGAAAAATGGGGGGGGGGGGGGGGCAGTAAAAATTACAACAATGTAAAACCCGCCCCCAACCCGCCCATTTCCGCTTTTTACGGGGGTGGGATAAGGGGCGAGCAACCAACCCACTCTCAGGAGGCAGGTTGGTTCAGTTAAAAAGCTTTCGGGCCTCCATTTTGAAAGCTTTTTTGATTTTAGCCTCATGGGGGCCGAGATTCCCGGGCCTTCTCCTTCACGTTGCGTGAGAGGAGGCGAGAAGGCCCAAAACTGCGGGTAAATGCCTTTATAGCACAGCTTGTGGGCCCGGAGGAGCAGGCCTGCTTCCCCCAGGTCCAGCAAGCCTACTTGCAGCGGCGCCCCTCCCCATTGATCGCGGCCCCCCCCCCCACCCACAACGATCGCTGACCTCTGTGATGACCTCCGATCCCGCCCCCCCCCCCCCCCCCAACCCAGTGACTGACCATAACCCCCGTGACTGACCCTCCTCCCCCGATGACTGACTCCCGATCCCCCTCGCGATAACTGACCCCCTGATAACTGACCCTCGATCCCCCGATGACTAACCCCCCCCAATAACTGACCCCCAATCTCCACCGATGACTGACCACCGATAATTGACCCCCTCCTCCGATGACTCAACCCCGTGACTCACCCCTCCCCTTGATGACTAATCCCCCCTCCCAATGACCCCCATGCCTGCCGATACCCCGCCATGCCCCCTCCCCCATTGCCCCCACCCCCCCATCCATCCCATCTAACACTTACCTGAAGATGTCCTCTTCCTTGCTCTGCTCCCGTCTGACTGAGACCAGCCTGCCAATCAGGCCGGCCTGTCGAGTGGGAAACTGACAAAAAAACCCCCGTACTTCTGGGTTTGCCATCCGCAATTCAACCTCTCCCCCGCCCCCTTCCAGGCTCTGGGCTAAAATTATGCCCATAAATGTACAGCACAGAAACAGGCTATTTGGCCCAACTGCTATGTTTATGCTCCACACGGGCCTCCTTCCACCCCTCTTCATCTAACCCTATCAGCATATCCTTCTATTCATTTTCCCCTCATGTACTTTTCTAGCTTCCCTTTAAATGCATCTATGTTATTTGCTTCAACTACTCCTTGTGGTAGCACGCTCCACATTCTAACCACTCTCTGGGTAAAGAAGTTTCTCCTGCATTCTTTACTGGATTAATTGGTAAATAATTTATATTGATGGCCCCTAGTTTTGGTCTTCCCCACATGTGGAAATATCTTCTCTATGTCTTACTAGTGACTTGGAGGTGATTTTTTTCCCCAGGGGCAGAGGCAGAAGTGGGGTTAGAGGGAAGTAGAGTGATGCGGGTGGCGAGGGATACAAGGAAACAGGCCCCCTGCTGGACTTATTATCCACTTCCCTCCACCACTGGTGCACTGTGGCCTTTAGGATGCACAGCAGAACCTCACCGAGGCTTCTTCGACAGCACCTCCCTCCCCCGCAACCTCTACCACTGAGAAGGACAAGAGCAGCAACAATATGGGAAAACTATTCCCACCAAGTAACACACCATCCTGACTTGGATATATATCGCTGCCGTAAATTCATCAGTGCTGGATGAGTATCCTGGAATTCCCTACATCACGTCATCGGGAGAACACCGTCACCACAAGGACCTCAGAGGTTCAAGTAGAAGGCCAACCACCACCTTCTCAGAGCAACTGGAGATGGGCAATGTCGCTCACACCCTGAGAACAAATGAATAGAAAACACACAAGCATTTCGGGGAGTGCCAGTGGGAGGAACGACAGGGCTCCCTGAAATTGGATTTTGGATGTTGGTCTATTTGCCTAGCTGTCACTCTCACAGTTATACATTCAAATAACAAGGGGAGTTTTTTTTTTTGGGTGAGTTTTCAATGCATCAGCTCCTATTATTTCTCAGCTGCGACTGTCATCCTGCTGTGTTCAGCATGTTGAGTAAAGGCTGGGTTGTTCCTGTTCGAGTGTGCCCTACTCTGTGTCTCTTTATTTGAGAAGCTCACTCACAACAGCTGTCAGCTCTACATAGGGGAATTAGTGGTAACTCGATCTTGGGACAGTGAGGTGGCTCACAGCCACAAGCTCCGACAAAATGATGCATATGTCAGGCTGAGATGCAAATTTAAAATCAGTCATTCCACTGGGGACTTGTTGGAGAAATTGATTTGCCTAGTCATCAGTTCATAGTTTATAGAAACCCCCTTTTCTCCCCCCTCTTGCTGCAACGAATGCTGGCCAACTACAAACTAACCTGGAGGTCATGTCGCCCAGAGAGTCTCACATATCTGTTTAAATCCATGAATAGATTGTGTGTGGCGGAGGGGGGGGGCGGGAGGGACGGGACTGGGAGTGGGGGGAACAATTATATTAATCAATGCTTTATTCGTCTAATAAATTATCTCACAACAAACCACTGCTTTCCCCCAACTAGTAATTTGTTAATGACAGGAGTGAAGGGCTGGAGATCGATAGTAATCGCACAACTTGAGCCTGGATTCACAACAAAATTAAATGAACCCTTTCAGTACAAAATTTCCTTTGCAGAATAAAAAAGGCTTTGTTTACCCCCCCCCCAACCTCCCCAACCCCTGAATTTAGATTTTAAAACAAATTGGGTGAAATAAACTGTGAACAAATCTGTGCTTTTTCAGAGTCACTAATTAAAGAGAATGATGTAATCAGAAAAACAGGAACAGATATAACACTTGAAAATTACATAGAATTTTTGCACAGAAACAGGCCATTCGGCCCAACTGGTCTATGCCAGTATTTATGCTCCACACGAGCCTCCTCCCAACCTATCAGCATAATCTTCTATTCCTTTCTCCCTTATGTACTTATTTAGCTTCCCCTTAAATGCATTCCTGCTATTCGCCTCAACTACTCCTTGTGGTAGCAAGTTCCACATTCTAACCACTCTCTGGGTAAAGAAGTTTCACTTGAATTTCTTATTCGATTTATTAGTAACTATCTTATATTTATGACCCCTAGTTTTGGATTCCCCACAAGCAGAAAGATTTTCTCTACGTCTATCCTATCAAACCCCTTCATAATTTTAAAGACCTCTATTAGGCCACCCCTCAGCCTTCTCTAGCCCCGTCTCATTCAGTCTTTCTGAATGGTTATAGGGGGTTAAATTCGATAACCCCCGAATCTTGGTGGGGGGGTTGCGGTGCGCCATTAACCCGCGCCCGGTCATTGAGATGCAGGCAGCATGTGAGATTTGAGCTGCCTGGTGATTTAACTGATATCTGCGAGCAGCCAGGCCACTGTTGAGTGGCTGCTCACCAGCAGGGGGACCCCGATATCGCGTGAGTGGCTCGCACCTCTTAAAGGCAGCCTGCACCTCTTAAAGGCAGCCTGCACCTCTTATTTGCAAAATATAAGAGACGTGTCTGAACAGAGATCAGACATCGCACACATAAGACACAGATGCAGGTCCCGTCCCTATGTTTACAAACTGTTGAGTTATGTTAAAACATTGAATAAAGGTTGCGCACCACTAAATCCCACAACCTCCAATCTGCATGCTAGACCACACCAATCTGTTGATCTGGTTTTGTACCAGGCCTATGAGAGAGCATGCACCAAGGTTGTCTGCTGATGCACTAGAGGCCTTGGTGCAAGAGATGGACAGAAGGAGGGACATCCTATATACGCAGGGGGGTGGCAAGAGGCAGTGGGAGGCAGCGGGGGGCAAAGTCAATGCCAGGCGGATAGCACCACGAGCATGGATGCAATGAGAAGAAGTTCAATGCGTTGACACGAGTGGTCAAGGGGAGTGACGGCAACTGTCAAGTGGCGTCTCCTACCAACTGCACCACTAGCCGCATCCACTGCTCCACCCCCCCATCACCCACATACCAACAAACTCTTTCAATCAGTACTCAACTCTTCCAATCAAATGCTTCCTCTTACCCTCACACATTACCATTGTTGCAAGCTGCACACCCACAACTCACAGGTCACACACGCTGGCAGCTATTCAACCAAGACAGGCACATCACCCAAACATCTTGCTGGACACTCACCGACACACTTCCTGCTTTCTTGCAGGAGAAGGTGGCGCACAACAGGAGGAAGCAAGTGGCAGTGGCTCCATGGAACATGAACCTGCTGTCCTCTCTCAGGATGACAGCATTCCTGTCCCACCCCTGCCACTCTGCCAGTGCCCTTACCATTGCCTGTCAGCTAGCCAGCCCACTCCCTGTAGAGTATTGAAACTTTATAATGGGAACATAGGAAGATAGGAACAGGAGTAGCTCCTCGAGCCTGTTCCACCATTCAATGAGATCATAGTTGATCTGTGACCCAACTCCATATATTCGCCTTTGCCCCATATCCCTTAATACCTTTGGTTCACAAAAATCTATCAATCTCAGATTCAAAATGAACAATTGAGCTAGCATCAACTGCCTTTTACAGAAGAGCGTTCCAAACTTCTATCACCCTTTGTGTATAGAAGCATTTCCTAACTTCACTCCTGACAGTCCAAGCTCTAATTTTTAGGCTATGTCCCCTAGTCCTAGTTTTCAAATATCGGAGACCTCCAAAAACAGGAACAAATGCATCAGCAGCCAGAAGTAATAATCCAGCAATTAACCTGTAACTCCTGCAAGAGCCCTTTAAATAGCGCTGGGTGCGGGGGTCCTTCATGCTGTTTAAGACCTGTTCAGCTCTGCGAGGTTAAGACGTTGCATTAAGGGCATTGGCTGGAGCGTTGAGTTCCAAAATCGTGTCTGTCCCTTTAAATCAGTGTTGCACACTGATCTACCGTATAATCTCTCTACTTTACATGCTGCCGGCGTTCGTTATTTGTGCGTTTGCAAACACTTTTACCAAGATGGCGTCTGGCGCACGTCACGCTAGAAGTATGTGCGCACATTCCGGATGCTATTTTGGGTCCTTAGGAGGCGACGTAGCTCCTACAAAACGGGCGCTACACGGCCCAATTTATAGCCCATGACCTCTCAATTCTAGTATCATCCTTGTAAATCTTTTTTGCACCGTCTCCAGTGCCTCTATATCCTTTTTGTAATATAGAGACCAGAACTGTGCACAGTACTCTAAGTGTGGTCTAACCAAGGTTCTATATAAGTTTAACATAATTTCTCTGCTTTTCATTTCTATTCCTCTAGAAATATATAATAAGCACATACAACTTTCAAAAAAGAATTGGATAAATACTTGAAGGAAAAAAAATTGCAAGGCTACGGGGAAAGATCGGGGGAATGAGACTAACTGGATTGCTCTTACAAAGAACTGGCATGGCCCCGATGGGCCAAATGGCCTCCTTCAGTGCTGTAACCATTCTGTGATTCTATGATTCTAACTGTCTTTATAAAGTAGTTGGCATACATCATTGGTGTATCCTCAGCTCCATCTCCCCCATAGAACTTTGTTTAGCCATCCGTATGTGATACTGGACTGAAGGTATACGCTTTGCTGATAGGAACATAGGAACAGGAGTAGGCCATTCAGCCCCTCAAGTCTGCTCCACCATTCAATTAGATCATGACTGACCTGCCTTTGCTCCATATCCCTTGATACCCTTACCTAACAAAACTATTGATCTCAGTCTTGAAAATTTAAATTGACCCCCAGCATCTACAGCCTTTTGGGGGAAAGGGTTCCAGATTTCCACTACCCTATGTGTGAAAAAGTGTGTCCTGATTTCATTCCTGAATGGCCTGGTTCTAATTTTAAGATGGTGTCCCCCTTGTTCTGGATTTCCCCCACCAGAGGAAATAGCTTCTCTCTATCTACCCTACCGAGTCCTTTTATCATTTTAAACATCTCGATCAGAGTACTTCTCAATCTTCTAAACGCAAGGGAATACAAGCCAAGTTTATGCAATCTGTTCTTAATTTACCACTTTAAGCCCTGCCTGTTGGTAAGGAGAGAAGGTGAATTGTTCCCTGTGCCAAATATTGAAAGTGGCTGCATAAGTCAGATCAGAACTCTGGTATACCAATGTTTCCTTTGGGTTTAACCCTAAAATCAAAAGGCCTAGGTACAAAAAACACAGTGGACTTCTTTCCTTTTTAAAAAATCACATAGTAGTATTACTTAGCCTTTCTCAAGAACAATTTTAGGGTTTAGTGTCTTGAATGCTACAGATTAGAGCTGCCAGTTTTTTGCCAAGTCCAAACTGGACAGGAGGCAGTAGCGGGTTGGGAGCAAGGCTTGAGTTCTCATATTTTCAAGACTTGTTTTAAAAACCAAGGACGGTCAAGAAACATGCTTTGTTGAAGCAACATGCATTTGAAGTGGGAAGAATATAAATATCCATTAGCAGATGTCCAATGCCATTGTTTACGGTGAGTCGGAGGACATAATAGGGGTACAATCAACAATGTGCAATAGGGAAAGTGTCGCAGGAAGTAAGTATGGTGCTTACGAGAAGTGTACATTTTATGCAAGATTTTCGATAGACTATAGTTACAGGTCAATGTCTTTGTGCTCATTCATGTTGTTTAATGCTGTTCCAGAGATGTTTAGAGTTGCCTCTCATCTATATCCAGAAGCAAAGATGCTGCTTTTCGCCACCTCCAAAACCAAATAGTGAGTGGAATATTGGCTGGCCAGTGGTCTGAGTTCTAACCCAAATGTTCCAAGTCTGTGCTTATGGCATGGCACCTCACCTGCCACCAGGGCATAAGCCTGGAATCTTCTGATACACGCTGGCAGTGGGCAAGGTCCCTCACCACTGGCACAGACTCGGATAATTTACACCCTAATGTTTTCTTTGCCACCGAACTGAACTCAATGTAAACTCTTAATAACTAAAGCTTCCGGATGATAAGGCACAGAATCAATAATTATTTGAATTATTTATATTGAATCAAGACTTTTGGTATTTGCTTTAAATTTTAGAAATTTCAAGTTGTTCCACCCCAAAATGAGATTGCTTAGTTTGATCTAAAACTAGACAGATAGGAATACTATCCAGATGTGAGTATTTGCCATCTTGTAAACCCCCTTAGTAAGGACACCAAATTAAGCATATTGCTCTACTTTGTTCAAAATACAGCATATTGTTGCAGTGAGTCCCAGAGTGCAGAAGTTTTTATTTTGCTCAATAACTCAACAATAAGATCTAAAAATCTAGGCTGATGCTCCCAGTGCAGTACTGAGGGAGTGCTACACTGTCGGAGGAGCTGTCTTTTGGATAAGACGTTAACCCGAGGCCCGTCTGCCCTCCCAGGTGGATGTAAAAGATCCCACGGCACTATTTCAAAGAAGAGCAGGGGAGTCCTTCCCTTGTCGTCCTGGCCAATATTTATCCCTCAACCCACATCACATTTACACGGGTAAATGAGGTTTCCGCTGTTGGAGAGGGAGAAACCCTAAGAAACTTCCTGGCGTTTATAACAGAGCAGCTGGCTAGACTTGTCCAATCTGATGTGATTTCTTTCACAAAGTCTCTTTCCTTCACACGAAAAAAATAATGGTCACTACCTTTCCTCTCTATCCTGCAGCTATTTGACTAACTCAAGCCAGAGGCTGGGGATTCCTTTCCATTACAAGCCCTGCAGGTTTTTCTGCTTTCAGGTAGGTACACTGCATCAGCAAATACTACTTCCGTACTCAGGGAGGCTGCATTTGTGGATAATTGCACAAGAGCTACAGTATGCAGGGTTACACAACTGTTGAGGTTAATTATATTTCTTAACAGTGGCTGGAACATGTTGGCCGTCTCTATCTGCAGCTGGTTTAGTGCAAGTGAATTTTCCACAGCTCTTCAGAGAGAGCTGCTGCCGCCAAGACTGGTGTGAGATGCTTATTTATAGTTGCAATAGGGAGCCCATTTAACCCATAATGGAATGGTTTATTGTACAGTCCCATTTAGTGGGCTGGAATTCCTCTGTGCTATATTTTTAACAGATAGGCTGATAGGTCCGATGAAATTCCTTACTTACTATTCCACAGTCATTGGCCTATTATGGACTTAAGGTCTATGCAACATTATTTTCCACTGGAGTAACATAGGCTCCTTGCTGTACTCCATGAAATGCAGTAGGAAATTCTTTGGGAACCAATCCAGTGTCTCACCATTATCCTCCGCCACTTCTGAGATGTTCTGGAAGTGACAGAGGAGTACAGGTCATCCGCCCATGTATGGGTAAACATATTGTTATGGCATGCCAACGATGGGGGTACATCATGCAATGTATTTCCCATCATTTGCACTCCCACAGTGCGGGGTGTTAGAAATGCCAATGCATATGTATATAAACCCAACATACCACAATTAAAGTTAATTGTTAGATCTGTGCTTTACTAACCTAAATACAGCAGAGAATAAATACCTGGGTTTCAGTATGTAGGACACCTCAGTCTACTTATGGAAACTGACCTCGAGCCATTTACATGAATAAAAAGGCTGAACTATAACACTCAGATCTGCCAGCCTCATGCCATTATAGATAAGTAACATTCTCAAACTGGTAAGAAAGAAGAAAGAAAGAGCTGCATTTATACAACACCTATCAGGTCTCTCAAAAATGTCCAAAAATAATTCACATCAGATGAATTGTTTTGAAGTGCAGTCACTGTCATTGTATATGGAAACACGGCACCCATTTTGCTCGTAGCCATATCCCATGAACAACGATAAGATTAAGGGCCAGTTCATCTATATTTTGGTGGCATTGGTTGAGGGAAGAATTCTATCCAGGACACCCGGAGAACTCTCTGCTCCTCTTTGGACAGCGTCATGAATCTTTGATGTCCACCTGAACCACTGTCAGAGACAGATTGGGACTTGGTTTAACACACCTGTAACATAACGCCCTAATATGGTTACTTTGAGAATACTGTATGGGAAGCTGTCAAGCAGAGAATTTATTCCATGAGGGAAGTTCCTGAATAAATTCAAAAGAGTAGCCTGTATAAAATGATCTAACATTGTGATATCTGAAGCCATGGTTAGGGTGTGAGCTGTGGCTCAGTGGGTAATCAGTGTGTTGTGGGTTCGTAGTCCCATCCAGAGACTTGAGCACATAATCCAAGCTGACACTCCAGTGCAGTTGAAGGAGTGCTGCACTGTTGAAGGTGCCGTCTTTCAGATGAGACGTCTGACCTCTCAGGTGGACGTAAAAGATCTCATGGAATTATTTTGAAGAAGAGCAGGGGAGTTCTCCCCAGTGTCCTGGCCAATATTTATCCTTCAACCAACATCACTAAAACAGATTATCTGGTTATTAGCACGTTGCTGTTTGTGGGACCTTACTGTAATTAAATTGGCTGTCGCGTTTCCTACATTACAACCGTGACTACTCTTCAAAAGTACTTCATTGGCTGTAAAATGCTTTGGGATGTCCTGAGGTCGTGAAAGACGCCATAAAAATGCAAATCTTTCTTTTCTATCATGACTAAGTTATACGCGTCTCCTTCTTAAGTGAAAGGAACCCTGAATGCAACAATTTCCCAGGCAGTATTCTATTTATACATGTTCCAGTTTTGTGCTATGTTCTGTTAAGCATTTAAAATAAACTTGCCTTTTAGCAGGGGACTTTTGCCCTTAACTTGTAATCGGTGTCATACAATGTTCATAGCTTCTGTGAGCCAGCGTGAGAGTGCTCGATTGTTGCACTGTCAGGAATGTAGCATCCTTGCAGTATACTTCCAATTTCAATGCTACAGGAAAATCAATAGCAGAGGCAAATATTTTTTTAAAACTAATTCTTGGGACATGGGCATCGCTGGCAAGGCCAGCATTTATTGCCCATCCCTAGTTGCCCTTGAGAAGGTGGCGGTGAGCCTTCTTCCTGTGCTCCCACAGTGCTGTTAGGTAGGGAGTTCCAGGATTTTGACCCAGCGACGATAAAGGAATGGCCCATATGTGTCCAAGTCAGGATGGTGTGTGATTTGCAGGGGAACTTGGAGGTGATGATGTTCCCATGCACATGCTGCCCTTGTCATTCTAGGTGGTGGAGGTCGGGGGTTTTGGAGGTGCTGTCGAAGAAGATTATAATCGCTGTTGTCAGAGCTGATACTCACTACTTCCAGGAACAAGGACGCTAGGCTTCCCACCTGTCCATTTATTCTTTGAGCAGGCTGCTCATTTCTAAGCTTAATTGTAAATGGGGCAGCAAATGTCTGTTTTCCTGGGGTTTTCTCTGATTTCTTTTTGGCAGTTCTTTATTTCCTGCTAAAGCAAGGCTCAAAGTAAAATATCAAAGTTGGACTGATTTGAGCTCGTCCTGTGGCTGCGAAATCATCGGGGCCTCGAAATGAAGTTCAACACTACCAGCTGGTCCCAGCTATAAAAATGTAAACACAGAGAGAGAGAGAGAGAGAGAGGAAGAGCCAAATAAATAACTTATACTGGGAGTCAGGGGAATCTCTCCAAAAACACATAGAAGCTAATAGAATCATAGAAAGATTATAACAGGGAAGGAGGCCATTCGGCCCATCAAGTCTGTGCCAACTCTATGCAAGAGCAATCCAGCTAGTCCCACTCCCCTGCCCTATCCCTGTAGCCCTGGATTTTTTTTCCTTTCAAGTTCTTATCCAGTTCCCCTTTGAAGGCCATGATTGAATCTGCCTCCACCACCCCCTCGGGCAGTGCATTCCAGATCCTAACCATTCGCTGTGTGAAAAAAAATTTCCTCATGTCACCTTTGGTTCTTTTGCCAATCGCCTTAAATCTATGTCCTCCTACAAAACAAAAACTGGGGACAAAAATTAACAGCAAATATAATACAAATTATTACAATAAGGAGCCAGAGGTACGATATTTACATCCGTCACATCTAAGCACCTAAGCAGGGATCCTGAAGTCCTGCAATAATGCCAAGAGGCTGCACCGAAATAAATGTACCTTCTATAACAGTCGAATGTTGAGGCCACACAATAGTTAAAATAATTTCTTGATGTATGCCCTAGCTCTGCCATTCCTGTGCCCTGCCCTCTGCCCGGTTTCGGACTTGGCAGAAGGTGGCAACTCAAGGATGTGTGAATTTTTTCTATGCTACTGGTAGTGGCTCCTGGGAAGGTGGTTCTGGGTCAGGATATTTGATGGACATTGGATAAATTCTGTACAACTATTTATTACACGGCGTTATTGGTCGCACATAGGTACACAAAGAGCCGTAAGCAATGTCATATCGACGAGGGGGCAAGAGATGGGGAACCTGCTACGTTTTCATCTCAAGGTATCGACAAATGAAAAGTGATTTTTTTTTTTACTTCACGCAGAAACACTTCTGTTTTAGCAGAGTTTCTCCCTTCTTCCCCTGACCGCATTGGCTCTGCCAGGTTATGATTCTACGGGTGCTCCCAGTACCTTGGCTGAGTGACCATTCCCCACGTATGAGCGGTGTAAGTTAGTGTTGGCAGACCGTGCGTAGCTCAGCCTGATCCTGTCCTCGCCCGATGCCCACTGACGTGCTTTACAGCAAGAGTCAGCGGGCAGTGATGAAGAGCAGGAACTCTGGGCCCATTATACCTCTCCTTAGGTCAAAGGGCAGTGCAGGCAAGTGGGACACCCTGGCTAAAAACAGCTAATGCGGCACAGAACAAGGCTGGCAACTAGGACCTTCCTGATCCTTCCTACGCCTCAGTAGCGCACTGGGCGGAGCACATAGCCAACTAAACCACCGCAAACTGCTCTTCTTTTCTGTTTAATAACAAATATGATTTGCGAATGTGGAAACAGTGAGGGGACTGCTTGCAGCGTGCGTGGATTGAAAGTCCTCTGTGTGTTGAAAAGCATTCTGTTTATCTTGCCTAAGAGGTCAGAGTGTAGCATTCAGAAAAATGCTTTTTCAAAATATCGATTGGGTTTGCTTTTCTTTTTACCACAATGTGTGTGGGAGAGCGAGAACCTTGAGTTGGTACCTTGAAGCTTTCTATTAATATTTGAAACACTGGGTGGCATGAGTGTGTGTCAGGCAAGGGTTGCTGAAGTTTAGAACAGCGATTTCCATTGGCTCCCCTGAAGGTGTGATGACATTAGGTTCTGCCTGAGTTTAAAAGGATCTGCTCACAGAGCTCAGCATTGTAGAGGGCTGGCTGCTGAACTCCTGACACCAGCAGAAGCGTGAATTTGAACTCCCTCGAAGAGAGGAAGCGACCAAAAAAAACCCACAGAGAGACGTTTGCTGTCTAACCATGAGCGAGGTGAGGCTTCTAAGTAAAATGTCTAGAGGTTTTGTGCATGTAAAATACTTAATTGTTCTGCCTTCAACCCAGCATGGTGTACGAAGCCTCTTACTGCAGGTCCTAAGTTCTGTCTGTGTGATTATGTTTAAAGTCGATGGTGTTTTCACTGATTTTTTTTAATGCAGTTTAAACCTATGATTAATGAAAGACTTTCTGAAGGAAAACCAGAACATGCCAGAAATACTCAGGAGGTCGGTCAGCATCTTAAAGAAGGAATAAAAGACAGGTTATTGTTTCGGGTGGAGAACCAGCGGTCTGAGGAAATATTAAGCTGTTTCATCTTTGGTCAGATGCTCACAGACCTGTTGCGAATTTCCAGCACCTTCTGGTTTTATTTTTTTAAAAAGTGTTTGTTGATTTTTTTTTGTTGCATTAATTCAGTATGTTATGTGCATTTGTATCATGAATTTCTTTTACTAAGGCATTGCAGGTTAATAACTCATTTATAGCTTGGTTCTGCTCTGAGGCATTTTGTTCAAATAAGAAATTTAAGTACACGCAGGCAAAAGTACTCGGTGAGACGACTTTAAAAAAAAAGTGAAGTAGAACTAATGGTGTTCGAGTCTGGTGAAAAAAGGTGAGATATAAGGGAAATGTGACAGAAAACAAGAACGAGAGAGTGTGAGAGCAAGTAAAGAGAATGAGATAGGCTGAAGGGAAAGGAGACAGATGGAGAAAGAAAGACAATGCATCAGAGAATGAGTTAAAGAGAAAGCGAGACTAAAGAAAGAGAGACTGAAAGCGAGAGAGACAGAGTGTATGAGACTGAGAGAGAAACACACAGAGAATATTTGAGAGTGCAAGAGACTAACAGTGAGAAGAAAATGAATGAGAAAGAGAGAGGCTGATGTAGTGAAAGAGGCAAAACGGAAAAGAAAAACACAGTAATACAAACTAACAGGGTTCAAAACAAGGGAAAAGACCAACATGGATACAGCAAGCAACATAAAGTCAAAGGAGCATGAGGACAAAAATAAAGACAGAAGCATTAAAAGGGTAAAAATAATCATAAATAGCAGAATGAGACTGAAAGACATGAAGACCTTATATGTACAGCACATAGACAGTCGACTGCACTTGTAACGTTCTCTATTAAAGATCCCGTGAGCTTTAATATGTACGCAATAGGCCAGCAATGTAGCTCCTTACAATTAACTCCTTATTTTAACAATGCTCCTATTGTAATGAACGCCCCTCTCCCCCACCCCATTTCTGTTTGAAATAGTCCACTGAACTCAAGATAAGAGCTTAAGCTTCTATAAGATGCAGCCTTATTAAAGAAAGGCTAATTGCTATTTGACTAATTCTTTTTTTTTGAAAAATAAACTGTGTCTAATTTGAATTCTCTTTGGAATGCGCTTTCCCTTGCAGACGTGTAGTTTATTCACTCCACGTAATGACAGGTTATATTTAGAGAACAAACAAAAATGAATTGCGGAGACAGTGCTTTGTCGGGTTATCTGTAATGAATAATAGATTGTTATAGCCTGATAGTGAGAGGCTTCCTTTCTTTTGTACCATCTATCCGATTCAAATCAATCTGTGTCAATGAAGATTAGATCCCATTTTCACGAGCTTTGCACAGTATTCTCAACCTTGTATCAGCCACTACCCACTTATGATGTAAGCAGAGGAAAAGGGGGGATTCACTTACACGCAATTCGCAAAAGTTAATACTTCAATGTCATCTCTTCCTCATTATTGACACAAGGGGTACTAAATTGGGCCGTGTAGCGCCCGTTGTTTCGGCGCTATGCGGCCTCCCGAAGTGCCAAGAAGGCGTCTTGACCGCGCACGCATGTTTCCAGCGTGATGTGCGCCGGACGCCATCTTGGTATAGGAGTTAGCGCAGGTGCAGATAACGAATGCCGGAAACGTGTAAAGTAGGGAGAAAATGGCTTCAATCAATGTGCAATGCTGATTTAAAGTGATAGACACCATTTCGGGACTTAACGCTCAACTCAACGCACAGTCTTAACCCCGACCATCTGAACGTGTCTTAAGAGTGCCTGGAGGATCCCTGACCAGCACTATTTAAAGGGACCATGCAAGATTTACAGGTTAGTGGCTGGATTATTGCTTCTGGCTGCCGAGACATTTGTAACTGTTTTTGGAGGTCTCCTATACTTGAATACTAGGACTAGGGGACATAGCCTAACATTTAGAGCCAGGACATGCAGGAGTGAAGTTAGGAAATGCTTCTAACATGCAAAGGGTGGGAGAAGTTTGGAACGTTTTTCTGCAAACGGCAGTTGATGCTAGCTCAATTGTGAATTCTAAATCTGAGATTGATAGATTTTTGTGAACCAAGGGTATTAAGGGATATGGGGCTAAGGCGGGTATATGGAGTTAGGTCACAGGTCCACCATGATCTCATTGAATGGTGGAACAGGCTCAAGGGGCTAAATGCCACTGCTGCTTGCTGCCTCCTGATATGCGCCACCTTTTCCTGCAAGAAAGCAGGATGTGTGTCTGGGTGTCTGACATGGTTGAATAGCTGTCAGTGTGCGTGACTTGTGAGTTGTGGGTGGGCGGCTTGCAACAGTGGTAATGTATAAAGGTGAGAGGAAGCAACTGATGGAAAGAGTTTGTTGGTATGTGGGTGATGGGGGGTGTAGTGTGTGGAGCAGTGGATGTGGCTAGTGGTGCAGATGGTAGGAGACGCCACTTAACAGTTGACCTCACTCACCTTGACCATTCGTGTTAAAGCATTGAACTTCTTCCTGCACTGCATTCATGTTCATGATGCTGTGTGCCTGGCATTGACTTCATCCCCCGCTGCCTCCCACTGCCTTTTGGGTATGTGTCTGGAGGGCCTCTTACCCCCTCCCCCCACCGCAGATATAGGATGTCCCTCCTTCTGTCCACCTCTTGCACCAAGGTCTCTAGTGCATCAGCAGAGAACCTTGGTGCATGCACTCTCGTAGGCCCGGTACAAACTCAGATCGGCAGATTGGTGAGGTGTGGCATGCAGATTGGAGGATGTGGGATTTAGTAGTTCGGAACCTTTATTCAATGTTTTAACATAACTCATCAGTTTGTAAACATAGGGACGGGACCTGCATCTGTGTTTTACGTGTGCGATGTCTGATCTCCGTTCAGACTCCGTGCAGACAGCAGACTGTTATTTTCAGCAAATATCAGGTACCAGCTACCTTTAAGAGATTTTTAAGAGACAGCCTGCCTTTAAGAGATTGGAGCTCCCCCTGCTGGTGAAAAGTGTGAATTCTATTGAATCCTCGTTCAACACTGATTCGGAACGCTGCTTGAAGGTAAGTCTTCAGGCCTGACGAAAGCCTCGTCCTGCCTGCGCCGGGGCCATTGAGTCCGGCGTATTAGCGGATCGTGCTACCCCCGCCCAATAACAGACCCTATCCAGTTTTTTTTCCCCACGATTCCTAAATCGGCCTGAGATTTTTCATTTGCCAGTCTGAGGAGATTGTATGAGTGGGGCAGGGATTGGTGGGTTCACGACGACGACGACGACGACAACAACAACAACAACAACAACGTGCATTTATATAGCGCCTTTAACGTGGTAAAAATGTCCCAAGGCAGTTCACAGGAGCGATTATCAAACAAAATTTGACACAATCTCATAAGGAGATATTAGGACAGGTGACCAAAAACTTGGTCAAAGAGGTAGGTTTTACAGAGCATCTTAAAGGAGGAGAGAGAGGTAGAGAGGGCGGAGAGCTTTAGGGAGGGAATTTCAGAAATTAGGGCCTAGGCAGCTGACAGCACGGCCGCCAATGGTGGAGCGATGAAAACCGGGGGATGCGCAAGAGGCCAGAATTTGACAGTGGACGTAACCTGCACCACGATGCCCGGATTGGTCTTTTTCCTGTCCTTTTTCACATGCGTGTATGTTCATAGCGACAGCTTCACTTAGGAGCTGAAATAATGGGGGGTGCATTTCTGCCTGGGTTCTCCCGCCGTAACTCTGGAGGAAGGGCCGCGGGAATCCTGGAAAAACGCCCTTTACACCAGCAGTCATGGGATACGAGTGGAAGAGACCCCCCCCCTTGCGGAAATTCACCCCCACTATAATTGCTGCGCTGAAAGAGAAAAATCAGTTAGGGCTTCCCCACTCCAGCTCATTACCCAGTGACTCCTGATAGGAAGGGAATGTGTGGGGATATCAAATCAGGACAGCACCTGTCACCACTGTGTTGCCATGATCAAGTCGTCTGCCAACTCTCTCTGGCTAGACTTGCACATAAAGTCTGGCACTTGAGTGGAGAAGCAGAGCCTAGCATGAATCAGCACCTTTAGGAGAGGAGAGGAGAGAAGATGGAAAAGAGAGGAGAGGAGAGAGGAGAGGAGAGAGGAGTGGAGGAGAGGGGTAGAGGAGAGGGAAAAGAGAGGAGAGGAGACGGAAAAGAGGAGAGGAGAGGAGTGGAGGAGAGGGAAAAGAGGCTGCAGAAACCCTAAGAAGATGCTGAAAACCGACGCATACAAAAGGCAGTCTGAGACACGGCAGCAATCCAAAGCGAATCCAGCAGATGGTCACAGAAATTAAACATTTATAATCTGTAAATATTTCAGTTGTTGTGGGACACCGCAGGATATCAGAGAAATCGTTGCTTAATTATTGTTGAGTAGAAAAGAACAGAGAAGAAAGGCAGCTGCCGGGGAAAGGATGGATTCAGGGAATAAAGAGGGAAAGCTGGAAGGCCGTAAACCAATTCAGGGATTCGGATGATGACATAAACTGTGAAGATGAAACTCTGCGACTAACCTGAAACTCGGCGATTTGGTGCTTTAAATAATAAATATTAATTAGTTAAAAGCTCTAAGTTTGGGAGCTCCTTCAGTGACTGAGTGGGTGAAGGTGCCCCTCCTCCTCCTCCCTCTCGGCCCCCCCACCCCCGACCCCAGTATAACATTCAGCCAAGCAGGCTAGAAGATGCAGGGTTGGATACTTGGTCTGTGCTGAGTTAGATGAGCTCAGGAATATGTGGCAGTGGGTAGCTGCTTGGGCGCAGAGCCGTTAGGTCTGGCAGAAGGTGCCTGAAGTGAAGAACAATTGGCCGTTTTTCTTACAGGGGCCAGTCGCTTTATGACCATCTTCTGTAGGGGGTCTATGCCACTTTGGTGGGTCCACTTCTGCCACTGTTAATTACTGGTTCTTGCAAGAGTGTAGCATGTTGGGGACAGGGGCTGCAGGACTGGTGGGAAATTTGGTGGTGCCAGTCCCACCTCCATTGCCGTTATCAGGCTGCAAGGGGCGTAAATGGGTCCTGTCCCGAAATCCATCACCATTCGCGAGGAGCGTGGATTTTTCAGGCCCTGGTTCCAGGCCCTGTCTCAAACGTGACGAATGATCATTTGCCAGCACCCATGGAGGTGTGAACTCCATCGGAATTCCTGGTGCCGGGCAACTAAGGCACAGTGGGCGGGCTCCCATGCCAATATTGGCACACTTGGGTTGCCCACCAGGTCACTGTGGACAGGCATACAGTGGGAGAAAACTGGGGAAAATCGAATGTTTTCGTCAGAGTATTATTTTTGACTGTGAACCTGAAGGAACCTGGCATAATGTGATGGAATCTCCATTATTACCAGTTTATTTATTGAGAGGGAAAGGGGCAGGACACAAAGATTGGTGGCATTGTAAGCAATGTAGATGAAAACATAAAATTGCAAAGCGATATTGATAGATTAGGTGAATGGGCAAAACTGTGGCAAATGGAATTCAATGTAGACAAATGTGAGGTCATCCACTTTGGATCAAAAAAGGATAGAACAGGGTACTTTCTAAATGGTAAAAAGTTAAAAACAGTGGATGTCCAAAGGGACCTAGGGGTACAGGTACATAGATCATTGAAGTGTCATGAACAGGTGCAGAAAATAATCAATAAGGCTAATGGAATGCTGGCCTTTATATCTAGAGGACTGGAGTACAAGGGGGCAGAAGTTATGCTGCAGCTATACAAAACCCTGGTTAGACCGCACCTGGAGTACTGTGAGCAGTTCTGGGCACCGCACCTTCGGAAGGACATATTGGCCTTGGAGGGAGTGCAGCGTAGGTTTACTAGAATGATACCCGGACTTCAAGGGTTAAGTTACGAGGAGAGATTACACAAATTGGGGTTGTATTCTCTAGAGTTTCGAAGGTTAAGGCGTGATCTGATCGAAGTTTATAAGATATTAAGGGGAACAGATAGGGTGGATAGAGAGAAACTATTTCCGCTGGTTGGGGATTCTAGGAGTAGGGGGCACAGTCTAAAAATTAGAGCCAGACCTTTCAGGAGTGAGATTAGAAAACATTTCTACACACAAAGGGTGGTAGAAGTTTGGAACTCTCTTCCGCAAACGGCAATTGATACTAGCTCAATTGCTAAATTTAAATGTGAGATAGATAGCTTTTTGTCAACCAAAGGTATTAAGGGATATGGGCCAAAGGCAGGTATATGGAGTTAGATCACAGATCACCCATGATCTTATCAAATGGCGGAGCAGGCACGAGGGGCTGAATGGCCTGCTCCTGTTCCTATGTTCCTAGGAAGAAAGGGGCAGTACTTTACCAGTTTAGAATGTATATTAAAAAGTATGATACTTCTTGATACCAACCAAATAACGCTTTATATCACTGCAGTTTTATATGCACAATTTGGTTTCCTTGCTGCTCAGCTCTGATTGCTCTTGCAATTCCAAATATCTTCCTCAGGGTTCAGTATATATTAATACAATGTGTTTCAAGGCGACAATATATCTCAGCAGTCGGGATGGTATTGATGAATCTAACAAAGTGAGTGGGTACTTTTAAAAATGCATTAGTGAACCTCCTGTGGCGTTGCCCACAGAATGTCAGGACAAAGCAAATTTGCTTCATTGCCATTAGTGATGCTGTAGGTGTGGGTATAGAGACCTCCAACTTCTGGAGCTTACCTGGTGGAAGAAGGGTGCCGTTGCGGGCATGAGGTGAGGTGGCGGGCACAGCTGCAGGATTGGGCCCTGCAATTCCTGGGTTCCAGGAAGGCGGAATGAAAGGTTCCCGCCAGGATTCCCTCATGTTCGCAGCGGCCCTTTAAAGTTTGGTGGATGGGACCGTGGGCGGACTCCGCACCCAGGTTTCAGGAGGAGTTCCTGGGAAATTCCGTCCTTGTTATGCCTCAGGGGAAGTCACGCCAGCTTTCAGCTGTTGTCAATCCCTTTGAGGGCCTTAAGCCTTTGCTAGAGGAAGATAATTGATCTCTTCCATTGGAGAGAAAGAGTCAAGGTGCCAGCTAAGGCTCAGTGGTAGCACTCTCGCATCTGAGTCAAAAGGTTCTGTGTTGAAGTTCTACTCATTTGCTCCTGTTTCCTTCTGACCTTGAGATAACCTGTGATAACGAGGTAATAATTAATAATTGACCTCAGAGCCTACTTAGGCCACTTTCCCATAGGAAGTATCTAAGAAGCGGGGAAGGCCAGATTAGTCGGTGAACGTTGTCTCAGCTGTGGCTCAGTGGGTAGTACTCATGCCTCTGAGGCGAGAAGATTGTGGGTTCAAGCCTCACTCCAGAGACTTGAAAACAAAATCTAGGCTGACGCGCCAGTGCAATACTGAGGGAATGCTGCACTGTCGAAGGTGCCGTCTTTTAGACAAAATGTTAAACCAAGGCACTGTCTGCCCTCTCAGGTGGATATAAAAGATCCCATGGCACTACTTCGAAGATGACCAAGGGAGTTCTCCCCGCTGTCCTGGCCAACATTAATCACTAAAACAGATTATCTGGTCAGTATCACATTGCAATTTGTGGGAGCTTGCTGTGCACAAATTGTTTGCCACATTTCCCAAAATTACAACAGTGACTGCACTACAAAAATACTTTATTGGCTATAAAGCATTTTGGGATGTCGTGAAAGGCGCTATATAAATGCAAGTTCGTTTTTTCTTTAAAGAGAAAATATTTTTCTCTTCTCTACTATTGGAGATGAATAGTGCCGCTCTGACAATCCAACTGGAGGCTTGGGGTGAGAACTGCTGAATACTGCAGGCATGACGTTCCCACCCTAGCCATGCAATTTGGGAAGAGGTTCGCGCCTACAGGCATCGTTGGACAAGTGTCCCACTCCGCTGCACTTATGCTGTCCCATGGCCCAGTATTGACTCCACTATTGGCAGCCGTGCAAGTCAGCTGCCAAGTCCTAAGCTCTGGAATTCCCTCCCGAATCCTCTCCGCCTCTCTACCTCTCTCTCCTCCTTTAAGATGCTCCTTAAACCCTACCTCTTTGACCAAGCTTTTGGTCACCTGTCCTAATATCTCCTCGTGTGGCTCGGTGTCAAATTATGTCTGATAACGCGCCTGTGAAGCGCCTTGGGATGTTTTCACTACGTTAAAGGCGCTATATAAATGCAAGTTGTTGTTGTTGTATTGAATTGGGGCAGTTTTGAGCTGTGAGTCTCATACACACCGGGAACTGGTCTGAGACTGCTCACACTCCTTTCACATGGGACCCTCATGCCTATTCATTTAAATTAAATGCAGCGAGATTAGATAAGGGTTAAAAGTTTGTCAGCACTTAGAAAATCATAATATGATTAGGCAGAGTCAACGTGGTTTTATGAAAGGGAAATCGTGTTTGACAAATTTATTAGAGATTTTTGAGGATGTAACTAGCAGGGTAGGTAAAGGGAACCAGTGAATGTCGTATATTTCGATTTTCAAAAGATATTCGATAAGGTGCCACATAAAAGGTTGTTACACAAGGTAAGGGCTCATGGGATTGGGGGGTAATATATCACAACGGATAGAGAATTGGTTAAAGGACAGAAAACAGAGAGTAGGGATAAACGGGTCATTCTCAGGTTGGCAGGCTGTAACTAGTGGGGTGCCGCAAGGATCAGTGCTTGGGCCTCAGCTATTTACAATCTATATTAATGACTTAGATGAAGGGACCGAGTGTAATGTATCCAAGTTTGCTAACGATACAAAGCGAGGTGGGAAAGCAAGCTGTGAGGAGGACACGAAGAGTCTGCAAAGGGATTTAGACAGGTTAAGTGAATGGGCAAGAAGGTGTCAGATGGAGTATAATGTGGGGAAATGTGAGGTTATTCACTTTGGTAGGAAGAATAGAAAAACAGAATATTTTTTAAATGGTGAGAAACTATTAAATGTTGGTGTTCAGAGAGACTTGGGTGTCCTCGTACAAGAAACACAAAAAGTTAATATGCAGGTACAGCAGGCAATTAGGAAGCAAATGGCATCTTGGCCTTTATTGCAAGGGGGTTGGAGTACAAGAGTAAGAAAGTCTTACTACAATTGTACAGGGCATTGGTGAGACCTCACCTGGAATACTGTGTACAGTTTTGGTCTCCTTATCTAAGGAAGGATACACTTGCCTCGGAAGCGGTACAACAAAGGTTCACTAGATTAATTTGTGGGATGAGAGGGTCGTCTTATGAAGAGAGGTTGAGTAGAATGGGCCTATACTCTCTGGAGCTTAGAAGAATGAGAGGTGATCTCATTGAAACATATAAGATTATGCAGGGGCTTGACAGGGTAGATGCTGAGAGATTGTTTCCCCTGGCTGGAGAGTCTAGAACTAGAGGGCATAGTCGCAGGATAAGGGGTCGGCCATTCAAAGACTGAGATGAGGAGGAATTTCTTCACGCAGAGGGTTGTGAATCTTTGGAATTCTCTACCCCAGAGGTCTGTGGATGCTGAGTCATTGAATATATTCAAGGCTGAGATAGATAGATTTTTGGACACTAGGGGATTCAAGGGATATGGGGATCAGGTGGAAAATAGAGTTGAGGTCGAAAATGAGCCATGATCTGATTGAATGGCGGAGCAGGCTCGAGGGGCCATATGGCCTACTCTTGCTCCTAATTCTTATATCCTTATGTTCTTAGGAATCCTAGGTTTGCTCCTCGGCTTATGTTGAGGTAGCTAGTCTCCCTGCCTGCCAACAGTAAAGCCAAATAAGATATAGATCTCAGTGGGAGTTAATTAAAGAGGAGGCTATTATTTATTATTGCTATAATTCTCTGACAGACAAGCCTTTTGCTATTAACATTTATACGCTTTTGCCATTAACATTTATACACAAATCAGATCTTTTATTTAACTGTCATGCACATTCAGACCAAACTTTTAAATGAAAAAAAAATGCTCTCTTTAAATTGAAGAGTGAAGGGCAAGGCGAGGTTGATTTAAAGCACACTAATGAGATGGACTTTTGTCAGTATGTCAGCAGCTTTCTGTGCTTACCTCCTAAAATGCTTATTTGCTAAATTAGAGTTAATAGAAAGTGAAGGGAAATAATTTTGCCTGTCGTTTTTTTTTTGCTCAGATAACCGTTGATTTACATATCTGCCAGAGTCGCATTAGTGTCAGATCTGCGTGCTTAGGCATTTTTGCAGAGAGAACACAATTACTGTAGGTAATCACATAGGAACAGCGGTATACTGATAGTAGGGCAGTCGATAGTGGTCAAAGTCGGGGAGGAACTCAGAGAGGTGACGGGCCAGCAAGCCTCACTCTTTGCCTTCGAGGCCTCCAAAATCATCTTCCGGTTCAGAGTTTGCTCCGTGGAGCAGGACGAGAAGTGCTCGCTCATCTTCTTCCAGAAGTTGCACAGAGAGACCTCTGTGATCAGCAGCCTGAAGGAGGAGGATGGCTCAGTGAAGCCTTTGTAGGCCGACATACTGACGATCAGTAAGTTCTTTTGTGCTGGACTGTATGACGCGAAGCCCACAGTCAGCACGGCCTCCCTGTCCTTTCTGTCCTCTATCACGGAAGTCTTAGAGGACAGTAAGCGGGACAGCATGGATCGGCTGCTGACTTTGGACAAGCTGACAAAGGCCGTCTGGTCCTTCGAGAAGAGTCGAACTCCTGGAAGCGATGGCTTACCGGTTGAGTTATACTTCGCTCTGTGGGACTGGATAGGCCCAGTCCTGCTGGAAGTGTACCGGGGGTATGCTTCTGGCAGGCAGCATGTCAGAGTCCATGAGGAAAGGCATCATCACTCTCATCTACAAGCAGAAAGGGGAGAGGGAAGAAATCAGAAATTGGTGATCCATTTCCTTGCTAAATGTCAACTACAAGATTCTGTCCAAGGTCATCGCCAACAGGCTCAAGTCTGCTCTGGAGCAGGTGATCCATCCGGATCAGACCTGCGCTGTACCTGGCAGGAAGATCTCTGATAGCCTTGTGCTGCTCAGGGATACGATCGCCTGCGTACAGGACAGGGGGGTGAACCCCTGCCTCATCAGCCTGGACCAGGAGAAGGCCTTCGGCAGAATATCCCACACGTACATGATGGACGTGCTCTCCAAACTGGGGTTTGGGGAGGGAATCCACGGTTGGATCCGACTGCTCAACGCGGACATTTGTAGTGCAGTCCTAATCAACGGGTGGGAATTGGAGAACTTTCCGATTAGATCTGGAGTCAGGCAGGACTGTCCTCTCTCTCCGGTCTTGTTCGTATGTTGTATCGAGCTGTTTGCCGCGTCCATCAGGAAGGATGCAGGTATCGGGGGGGGGTGACGATCCCAGGCAGCGGAGGCTCTCAGGTTAAGGCTTCCCTGTACATGGATGACATCGCTGTCTTTTGCTCCGATCAGCGGGCATGTGGGGCCAGAGTGAACCGAAGTAAGAGTGAGGCCATGTTCTTTGGTAAGTGGGAGTCCTGATCCTTTGTCCCCTTCACTGTCAGGTCTGACTACCTGAAGGTGCTGGGGATCTGGTTCGGGGGGCCCCAGGCCTGCACCAAAAACTGGGAAGAGTGGGTTGCGAAGGCCAAACAGAAGCTTGGTATATGGGGGTGGGTGGTGCGCTCACTCTCCATAACCGGCAGGAACCTGGTGAAAAGGTGTGAGGTATTCGCAATGTTGCTCTACGTGGCCAAGGTCTGGCCCACTCCCCGCCTCTCACCATCACAGTCACCCAAGCCATCTTCCACTATTTCTGGAGGTCCAAGGTAGAATGCATCCGCAGACCACCATGTACAAGACCCCAGACAAATGGGTGAACAGCGTCCCCAATGCTGCTCTGATCCTGATGGCCACCTATGTGTGTGGCTGCTTCAGGGTATGTGTAGACCCCCAGTACACAAACACCAAGTATCACTACGGTGCTGAGCTTCTACCTGTTCACCATACTGAGAAGACTGGGCCTGGCCACGCTGGCCGAGCAGTCACAGGCTGTCCCCATCCAGCTGGACCGTACCCCACCACCTGCCCCAGGTGGAGAAGTTCGTGAGGAGGAACCCCTTCGACCACAAGGCCGTCAGACAGTGGTCGGCATGGAACATTCTGAGAGAACTGCAGGGAAAGGAGAAGGTGGATCTGATCGGGCAGCACCCCGACCAGACGGTCGATGCCATTTGGCAGAACGTCTCATCGCTGGAACTGACCAACAGGCACCAGGATGTGGTCTGGATGGTGGTGAGAAGGGCCCTACCCAGTGTGGTCCTTCTAATATGCACAGAATCTCAGCGCCACCATGAGCTGCCCCCGTGGCTGCAGCGGGGACGAGACTGTCGTCCACCTCCTGATGGACTGCCCCTTTGTGCAGAGGGTGTGGAGAGAGATGCGTTGGTATCTGTTCTGGTTCATCCCCAACAGATTGGTAACACAAGACGCTGTGCTCTACGGGCTGTTCCCCGGGGTGCACACCGATGTAGATATCAACTGCTGCTGGAAGAACATCAACTCGGTGAAGGAGGCCCTTTGGTCCGCCTGAAACCTGTTGGTCTTCCAGCTGAAGGAGCTGTCCACGACTGAGTGTTGCCGACTGGCACACTCCAAGGTCCAGGAGTACGTGCTGGAGCGAGGTGTGGCCTACGCAAAGACTCTATGGGGAAATGCCACCGTGTAAGGCCATCCCACTCTGTATTGTGCAAAATGTATTAGAAGATATGTACTGTGTTTTGAACTGTAATAATGGGATCATAGTGTGTACGATCTGCATGGTATTGGTTTGAACTGCATTGCTTGAAATTGTGTCCCTTTTCATTGAACTGTGTGTACCTTTAAATTTTATTAAATGAAGTATATTTTGAAGCATAAAAAAAAGTAGGGCTAAGGGTCAAGAACAACAATAACTCGCTTTTATGTAGTGCCTTTAACATAGCAAAACTTCCCAAGGTGCTTGACAGGGACAGGGGTGTAATGAGGCAAAAATTGACACCGAGCCGAAGAAGGAGATACGACAGGTGACCAAAAGCTTGGGCAAAGAAGTTTTAAGGAAGGTCTCAAAGGAGGAAAGAGAGGTCAAGAGCCAGTGAGGTTTAGGCAGGGAGTTGTTGAGCATGGTTGAAATCATGGCCGCCAATGGTGGGCCCAAAGAAGTGGGGGCTGCACAAGAAGCCAGAGTTGGAGGAACGCAGCGTTTTTGGAGGGCTGATGGGCTGGAGGAGGTTATAGAGATAGGGAGGAGCAAGACCATGGAGGGATTTGTACACGAGGATGAGAATTTCAAAATCAAGGCATTGCTGGACCGGGAGCCAATGTAGTTCAGCGAGCACAAAGGTGATGGGTGAATGGGACTTGGTGCGAGTTAGGATATGGGCAGCGGTGTTTTGGATGAGCTCAAGTTTATGGAAGATTGGAGGCCAGCCAGGAGAGCATTGGAATAGTCAAGTTTAGAGGTAACAAAGGCATGGATGAGGGTTTGGATGAGCATGGATGAGTTGACCTGAGGCAGGAGCGGAGACGGACAATGTTACGGAGGTGGAAGTAGGCGGTCTTGGAGATGGGGTGGATATGTGGTCGGAAATTGCAACTCATCCAGGACTGAACGTCGATCCCCAGTCTGTGTTGGTCTCATCCAGGTGTATTGCAGTTGTGGAGGTCGAGTAAGGACAGACTTGGGCTGGACTTCAAAAGCTGCTGACAATGACCAGGTTAGCACTTGAGGATGGTCACTTGGGCGAAGTACCAGATGACACCTGACACTCCTGGTACAACATCATAGTAAGAAGGTAATGCCTTCAGGAGAGAAGAGAGAAAACTGGAGTGAAAAAATTAAAAGAGATTGAGAGAGAGAGAAGTATCATTTGAAATCCATTGATGTGCACTTCTGATCTTTCATACAGTGAGTTCCTGATTTCAGCCCCGCTGCTGCAGGCATAGATCTAAGGTGACACTATGTGCTTCTCCTCGGAGTGGGAGGGAAAATCACCTGTATGCCATGCGCAACTGCAAAAGGTGTTCCTTATGTATGTATTATCATTAGATGTTTGTTCTAAATGCACACCCCGGTCTAATCACACTCTGTTATGGTCACTTTACACCTACTGAGACTCACTCAGATGGAATCCTGCATAGTAGCTGGAGTCAATACAATTAGAAATTAATGCATGTCGCGAGTGTGCTGTTCTTATGTTTAACTTATGTTAGAGTTAATTCAATGGTGAATAATAATGGAATAACTGATTTATAAGACTGAACATAACTTTATATACAGCAGCACATAGCAGCTCAGTGCTAGCTTACAAACTCCATCCTGCAGACTAACTGCAGTCTGGATCATTGATACAGAACTTAAGAGAAGGTCTCTAAACTTTCCTATTCAAATTGATATATCATTACAGTGATTCGACATTGTTTTGGCTCCTGATTCAGCTGCAAATTCCATGCATTCTGTACTAATCCCAGTAAATCCATAGGGAATACCCAGCTGAAAAGCTTATGATGCCTGTGGAATTATCAACCAAAACATGACCAAGACAATGTATCTGATCGTTTATCTCCCTTGCTGTTTGTGGGATCTTGCTGTGCACTAATTCGCTGCTGCGTGTGACCACAAAATAATTTCAAACATAATTCACTGGCCTTGAAGCAATTTGGTGCATCCTAAGGACATGAAAATCCTTTCTCACCAGCAGACGCTGCAATTGTAATGCAACTTCTATGGCAGTGCTACCAATAGACCAGATTTTATGCTACATTTTATTCCGGAGGAGCCATTCCATGTTTAATGAGATGGAGCCATTGCAATCATGATTGGATTCCTTTGTATTATGTAGCGATTTTCTGTAACCAAATGCATCATATTACAGGAGAAGACGATATAATAATTATGTATAGTCCTGTACCCTACAGGAAAAGAAATGAGCTGCCGTGTTTTCTTTTGTTCATTTCCTTAATGACTGCCTCATAGAAATCATAGAATCATACTGCACAGAAGGAGGCCATTCGACCCGTCGTACCTGTCCTGGCTCTTTGAATGAGATGTTCAATTAGTCCCACACCCCTGCTCTTTCCCATAACCCTGCAAAATTTTCCTTTACAAGTATTTATCCAATTCCGTTTTGAAAGTTACTATTGAATCTGCTTCCACCACCCTTTCGGGCAGTGCATTCCAGACCATTACAACTCGCTGTGTAAAAAAAGTTCCCCTCACCTTCCCCCGAGTTCTTTTTCTAATTATCTGGATACCAACCCTTCTGCCAGTGGAAACAGTTTCTTCGGGCCTGATATTACCAGGGCGGCGGGTTCGCGGCTGGGGGGGGGGGCGATTGGGCGCGTGGGTAACGCGCCCGGTGAAATCAGTCTGCCCCGCGCGCAATCGCAGGCTGATTGGATCCACTTACCTCTTGTTCCGGGTTCCCCGCTGCTGAGCGGGCGGACTGCGCATGCGCAGTAAGGTCTGTCAGCTGGAGGAGCTCTATTTAAAGGGGCAGTCCTCCACTGACTGATGCTGCAACAAATAGGAAAAATTACAGCATGGAGCAGCCCAGGTGGAAGGCTGCTCCCAGGTTTAATGATGCCTCACTCCAGGTATCATTGGACGGGGCGAGGAGGAGGGGGAGGACAGAGATCTTCCCCACGGCGGCCGGGAAGAAGCGGCCTGCCTCTGCCACCAAGAAGGCCTGGCTCGAGGTGGCAGAGGAGGTCACCTGCACCACCAACATATCGCCCACCTGCATACAGTGCAGGAGGCGCTCCAACGACCTCAGTAGGTCAGCCAAAGTGAGTACACTTACTCATTCCCCTACACTCCGTCTGCCACATCACCGCCCCCACCCCACATCTCCTTCTGCACTGCCAACACTACTCTGTCACATCACCCCTCACACCCACTCAAACCTCATCCTCATATTACCTGCACCTACTCACCTCGCCAGTATTCATCCCACCACTACCACTCAACCCAATCCTCATACAATCTCATGGCTCTATCTCATACTCAACCTCTCATGCATCTCTTTCACAGTCAGCCTCACTCAACCTGCCACTACCTGTGCTGCAGCCACAGGGCATGCATCACATATGTGCAGTAGGAAGTGTAAGGCAAACGTGTCGTGAGCATGAAGGGGATGCACAAGGGTGTTTGAGGGTTTGTCATGGTTTTTACCTATATCTAATTTCTGAGCAACTCACATTACATATTATATTGGCACCACTACTGCCACGTCTTTGCGAATCTTGTCTGGTTTGTGCAATAATGCCCTTTCCTGAGGATCACAATGAAGACCCACAACTGATGCCACTCATTGTGTCACTGCAGAGTGGGTGTAGGTGTATTTGCAGGGCTCTTTTGTGCAGACGACTGAGAGACGCTGTGGCGAGGGTAGAGCCCTCTGCAACGCATCTCTCTCTGCGGTTGCCCTCTCTCCTGCTGTGCAGGTGGATGTGTCACAGCACTGTGTTGTGGAGCTCCATGTGTCAGAGGTGGACAGTGTGGTCGGCGAGTCTGTTGATGCTGTTCGCCCTCCGAGGAGGTCATGACTGCAGCTACGGCGGCCCCCATCCGGAAGATGTACATCTGAGGGGGTCCGCAAGGTAGCTACATGTGTCTGGACACCGGGATAAGTGTGCAAGTTGGTGAATTTTGTAGTTAGGAGGAGGGTGGTGGAGGCCAAACTTTGTCCAAAGTGACAGAGTGGCCTCCTGCAAAGAGTGAGGGTCTCCCCCCCACACCTGTCAAATGGACCTTTGCAGCTGATGGCTGCAACACATCCATTTGAACTGGGAGTGTTTCCCCCAGTATAGGAAACAGTCCCAGTTGTATGTAAAATCCCAACCCTCTTAAAATATCTCGTAATTAGGTCTATAAACGACCTGAAATACCAAAATAAATACCTTAAGTGGCACCCCGCCGGCTTTAATTGCTGGCGGGAGTCCCACATGCGGGGGCTGCGTGCGCACGTCAGTGGGAAACCCGGAAGTGGACGGGTTGGAGCCGGGCTCCCGACCCGCCCCGGTAAATCCCCAATTTTCGTGGCCCCCCCACCAGGAATGCACCCGATTGCGGGTGCTAAAATCGACCCCTTCATGTTTGCAGAAGTTAAAATATCTTTTGTAACTTCCAATGAAAGGGGGATGGAAAGTTTAACCTATTCGACAAAGGATGACGTTCAGAAAGTGGGAATGCACTGTCACCACTGAGGAGCATGCTATCCTGGGGTCAGGGGGCTCCAGATTGGCTCCAATTGTTTCCAGTGGAGTGCTCTAAAATGCTCCCACTCGTTCACATCACAGGGCAGCCTCGCAGCAAGAAGGAGGCCTGATGCTAGAAAGAAGTATTTGACAGTTTTTTTTTAAAAAGGCAAGTATTTTTTAGAGATTATCTTTTCTCAATATAAAATGAAGATGGCGGTGGGGATGGGGTGAATTAAAGACTTGTATTTAGATGGCACCTTTTCACATCTTTTTGGAAACATCTCAAAGCTCTTCATAAACTGTGATTTACTTTGAAATGCAGTCGCTTCGGCTGTGTTGGTACAACACAACAGCCACTTTGCCTACAGCAACATCCCTCATGGGATGAAAGATGTTAGTCAGCTTTTGATCGTGTTGGTTGAGGGAGAAATGTTCGCCAAAAATATTAATCTGCTCATCTTTGAATAATGGCATTGGTTCTTTAATAGCCTGAACTATCGGAACAGACAGATGGTTTAGCATCTCATTCAAAGAACAGCACTTCCAACAATACATCGCTGCCTCGGTACTGCCCTGGAGTGTCATTTGTGTTCAAATTCTTGGCATGGGGCTCAAAATCACAACATTGTGACCCAGTGGTAAGAGGACTATCTACCAAATGAGCCAAGCTGTCAAGGGAAGTAAATGATTAAAAATGTCTTCCCTCTAGACTTTCCTTCTCTTTCAAATGTTGGACAGTCTTGGCAGATTGTATACCTTTACTGTTTAATAAAAAACAAAGCCAATGTAGTCATCGTCTCTATGCTTTTTTTATGGAGACTTGTGGCAAAAAATTGGAAAATGTGTAGGAAAATGGAGGGAAAAACTATACAGTGTATAGGAAAACCTTGATAATGATCTTGGAGCACTCAAAGAGTGCTATCGTCAATATTGTATGGTAGGATACATAAGATGAGATGGTATATATTAGAAGAATCTTCAGCCATACAGACCATGTTTGATCCTCAGTTTGTGCTGAATTAGTTGATCTCAATCAGGGGCAACAGTGAAGGTGCAACAGTCAGCTTCAGCAACCCCGTGTTAGGGAAGGAGAGCAAAGGAAAAAGGGGACCTGTTACCTCAGGTCTCCGCCCCCGTTGTGCTGCCCTACCATTTCCTGGGATAGCCCCAACATGTGTAACTGGGCCTGCGCCTGCAGTAGGCGCTCGTGCAGTGTTGTTGTTTTGACGAGGCGGGAGATGGTGTTCCTGGCCTTTTGCCTCTTTTTCCTTGAATTTGACCCATTTGGTGAGCCCCCAGCAGAGGGGCACCTGCCAGAAGCAGACAATATGTCCTGTTCTTGGATCCCTGGCAACTGGAGGAGCTGAGAGCATTCTGGGGCAGGCTGAAGATAAGGGATGTAAATATTTTAACCGCCCCAAAACAATTTGAGACCCTGAGCTTGGCAGCCCAGAGCAAGGCATCAGGCCTGAGAGGGCTGTTGCTGTGCTCCTATTTCCATCTACTATACAGCCAAGGCAGGGGGTAGGCCTGTACCTGGAGGCTGCCTGGGCCTTGCAAATGGCCTGATGGAGGAAAAAAGTTGGCAGTTGCTTCCTCACAGGCATTCTGCGACTGCTGCGCATTCATATTGGAAAATCAACCCTGTCATGTCCTGGACAGTCAGCTGGAGTTCTGGCTTATGCATGAATAATGGGCTCCTGGGTGTAATACCAGAGAGTGACTGGCATCTGTGGATCAATCCCCCGGGGAGGGAGTTTAGGAGAGGAGAATGGCCTGCAGGAGGTTGGGAGGGGTGGGGGGTGGAAACTGAAGAAGGATTTTTCAAGTGAAAGATAAATAAAGTTTAAGAAAGGAATAGTGGCTATCTGGCAGCGAGAAACAGATTGTCATCCAATCAAGAGGTTGAGATGACAATCTATACTGTGAAATCATCGTCTGAGCTCTGAGATTGGATTACACTCGAGACTGTATTCCCTGATATGTTAATTTATCTATTTTAGATGAATTTTTTTACTCATATGGGTCAGGATCCCAGTGCTAAAATGGAATATTTATCCTCTTTATAGCCTAGAAATGATTTGGCAATATTAGCAGACGAACACTTAACCCATTTATTTTGCCTGTGTTTAATGCCTCTATTAAAACAGCAGAGGAGGAATGTCATACAAAAGCATTAAGTGTTTATCGGCCTAATATCACCAACATTTCTAGGCTCATATCTCAGTGCCGGCATCAAACTCTTCAAAGTCACGTATAGCTCAGACGCAGAGCAAAGCTTCCTCTCTTTTGCCCCAATAATGGAGGAAAACCTCTTGAGTGCTGGGTGTAGTGAAATCGTAAACACGTTTAGAAAGACTAAGTGATTTTGGTATACCTAGTGCAGATAGCATTTTTTTTTATTTGTTCATGAGATGTGGGCGTCGCTGGCAAGGCCAGCATTTATTGCCCATCCCTAATTGCCCTTGAGAAGGTAATGATGAGCCGCCTTCTTGAATCGCAGCAGTCCATGTGGTGAAGGTTCTCCACAGGATGCACTGCAGCAACTCGCCAAGGCTTCTTCGACAGCACCTCCCAAACCTGCGAACTCTGCCACCTAGAAGGACAAGAGCAGCAGGTACATGGGAACAACACCACCTGCACGTTCCCCTCCAAGTCACACACCATCCCGACTTGGAAATATATCGCCGTTCCTTCATCGTCGCTGGGTCAAAATCCCAGAACTCCCTTCCTAACAGCACTGTGGGAGAACCTTCACCACACGGACTGCAGCGATTCAAGAAGACGGCTCACCACCACCTTCTCAAGGGCAATTAGGGATGGGCAATAAATGCTGGCCTCGCCAGCGACGCCCACATCCCATGAACGAATAAAAAAAAAGTACTGTTAGGAAGGGAGTTCCAGGATTTTGACCCAGCGATGATGAAGGAACGGCAATATATTTCCAAGTTGGGATGGTGTGTGACTTGGAGGGGAACTTGCAGATGGTGTTGTTCCCATGTGCCTGCTGCTCTTGTCCTTGTAGGTGGTAGAGGTCGCTGGTTTGGGAGGTGCTGTCGAAGAAGCCTTAGCGAGTTGCTACAGTGCATCCTGTAGATGGTACACACTGCAGCCACTGTGCGCCGGTGGTGAAGGGAGTGAATGTTTAGGGTGGTGGATAGGGTGCCAATCAAGCAGGCTGCTTTGTCCTGGATGGTGTCGAGCTTCTTGAGTGTTGTTGGAGCTGCACTCATCCAGGCAAGTGGAGGGTATTTCATCACACTCGTGACTTGTGCCTTCTAGATGGTGGAAAGGCTTTGGGGAGTCAAGGGGTGAGTCACTCGCCGCAAAATACCCAGCCTCTGACCTGCTCTTGTAGCCACAGTATTTATATGGCTGGTCCAGTTAAGTTTCTGGTCAATGGTGACCCCCCCAGGATGTTGATGGAGAGGGATTCGGCGATGGTAATGCCGTTGAATGTCAAGGGGAGGTGGTTAGACTCTCTCTTGTTGGGGATGGTCGTTGCCTGGCACTTGTCTGGTGCGAATGTTACTTGCATTCTTCATCCACTGTAAATTAATTTCCTTCTGGCCCCTGAAGATACCTCCTACTGCACCAGTATGAGATTTCCATTTCCCACGCCAGCCATTTTTGTAGCCTCGTTGAGCTAGACTAATAAGTTTGGTGATAATTGGCAGAGAATAATGGACAGTTTTGTGCTGGTGGACTCGCCCACTAGGTTCTGGATTGAAAGTGCCCAGACTTTTTTGCAGCAGAGACAGAGAGAGAGAGAGAGAGAATGAGGAGACTTCAATCCACTCAGTCCGAGCTGGATTTAAAGGCATCATAAGCGTTGATGATGTTGTTGTAACATTGACCAATTAATGGGCACATGGATTTAAACTTTATATGTGACCCATGAAGACAAAAGCTTGGGCATTTCTCCTCTATTATGCCAGTGTAACACTTCCACTTCCCATGTCAGCCATCTTTGTGGCTTCTTTAACTAAGGTCAGCAATTAAGTGATAAATAATGGCCTGAAACATCCCTACGTTCATCTCACACAGGACTCTCATACAACAGGCAGCAGAGACCTTCACACCATTGGTTTGGGCTGGATTCGAATGCAGACTCCAAAGATGAAAAGATAGCGTATAACCCTCTCCACCATCCAGTTCCCCAAATTGGTTAGCCATTCCTAAACAATTTCATTTGAGCTCCTCACATGCTGCATTTTGTCTGTACATTGAGTTGTACATTCTAAAACTTAAATAATACTCAAAAAGGGAGTTGGAAAAAAACAACAAAACTTGGCCCAATGAGACTGTATGAGATGGACGTACATTGCTCATTTTGTGCAGTGGACTTGGTATTTTTAGGGTGAGACAGGCCCTTCATTTTCCATTCATTTTAGTGGAGAGAAAATCCTGACCTCGGTGCCTGAATTCTTGATACGTGCTCCTGCTGGGCAAGGCTCCATCCAGGTGCACAAACCCTAGTATTTTGGCGGCTTTGACGTCACTTCTGATTCAGTGGCTTGTCAGCTCAACAGTTCAGGGCATAGCCACCCCTGGGCATGGACTGCATTTGCTGTAGTTAGATATTTGGTATTTGCTAGTGGAGGATTGGTGATTCTCTGTCACTCTTGATCTTCCAGAGATGGAGGGGCCCTTGATATAGACATCACCCAACACAACCTGAAATAGATGTTACGGGATTCCAATTTTTTTTGAACTTGGAAAATAGGGGAAATCATATAATCACCTCACAGTGATGTAATTCCTCTCTGTGTTACTTTTCAATGTAAATATAAAACATAATAGCTTTCAGAGCGAGCTGGACCCTGCCATTCCAAGAACTCAGCTGTGGTTTAGTGGTAACATTCTCACCTCTGAGTCAGAAGACTGTGGGCTCAAGGCCCACTCCAGAGACTGGAACGCATAATCTAGGCTGACACTCCAGATTGCTGAAATGTCGGAGGTGCTGTCTTTCAGATGAGATGTTAAACCAAGGCCCTGTCTGCCCTCTGAGGTGGATGTAAGAGGTCCCACAGCACTATTTGAAGAAGAGCAGGGAAGTTCTCCCCTGTTGTATGAGAGTGTCCTGGCCAAAATTTATCCCTAAAACAGACATTTTTTCTTTGCTGTTTGTGGGACTTTGCTGTGCGCAAATAGGCTGCCACGTTGTCTACATTACAACAGTGACTACACCGCAAAAGTTCTTCATTTGGCTGTAAAGTGCATTGGGACGTCCTGAGGTCATGAAAGGTGCTATATAAATGCAGGTTCTTCTTTCTTTACTCAGCTGGTTTGCAAACTTCCCAAATACAAAGGTGCTTCAACTTTAAGCCACTGAACGAAAATGACAGCTCAACACAGCAGTCCAAAAAATGAACAACAGGAGAAGTAATTCCACAGGAGCCAGTTATACTTCACAAAAGCACCCAGGAGAAATCCTGTGGAAGCTGGTAACATTTCACAAAAATCGACCTGGGAGAACTTTAGCTGTAAAAGTTAAATAAAAGCTGTCTGGAGAAGTGAACGAAGACATAAAATATAATAAAAATAGCTCGAAGGAACTGAATAGAGCAATGAAACTAACTATGTTACCAGTGGCATTGAGAATACTAATGACATTAGAGAAAGACCTGAAGGACAATCGTGATCACGTGACAGACACTGCAGTATAATATATACACGTTAGCGTAATCCACTCGTAAATATAATCTAGTAATACTCCAAGTGCTGTATATAATCTAATACAGTTTTTGATACTAAATCACAAATCCAATATATGTTCAGACCCTACACCGCTAAATTGGAAATATCATTTGCAATGCATCATGTGTTACTGCTTCCAACTGCAAACAGCATTGGAAAACCATCACGTTGGGTTGGAATGCTGCCCTTTCACCTTTGCGACGTGGTTTTGCATCCCTCTCATACCCTACAGGAAACTTCCACCCCCATCTGCCCTCTCATCCACCTGAGAGGGCAGACGGGACCTCGGTTTGACACCTCGCCCAAAAGACGGCACCTCCAACAGCACCGAAGTGTCAGCCGGGAGTATGTTCTCAAGCCTCTGGAGTGGGTCTATGAACCCACAACCATCTGACTCAAAGGCGAGAATGCTACCACTGAGCCAAGACTGACATTTGCACTAAGTATAAGATTTAATGTGAATTTGCACACGCAAGCATATCTTAAGCTGGTAGAATGAATCACAAATGAAGGATAATTACATTGAGTGCAAAAGCAACTAGGAATTGCAAATCAACTACTGGAGCACAAAGAAGAAATTTTAAAAATAAATCGATGTGGAAACAAACTACAATTTAAGGTAGAATTTGAGATTATTTTTAATATAGTAGAAAGAACTTGCATGTATATAGTGTTTTATCATATCTTCAGGGTGTCCCATCCAATGAGTTACTGTTGAAGTGAAGTCACTGTTGTAATGTGAGGAAATCAGCAGCTAATTCTGCTCACAAATAGAAAACGAGATAGGTACAGGAGTAGGCCGTTCAGCCCATCGAGTCTGTTCCGCCACTCAACTAGATCATGGCTGATCTATATCTTAACTTCATCTACCCGCCTTGGTTCTGTAACCCTCAAAACTCTTAATACCTTGCCTAACAAAAATCTATCAATCTCAGTTTTGAAATTTTCAATTGACCCCCAGCCTCAACAGCTTTTTGGGGGAGAGAGTTCCAAATTTCCACTACCCTTTGTGTGAAGAAGTGCTTCCTGACATCACCGCTGAATGGCCTAGCTCTAAGTTTAAGGTTACGCTGTGTAGATCTGGATGAATAACCAGGCAATCTATATTTGATGGGGCGAGTTGAGTGAGGAACGTTGACCAGGATTCCATGTCCTCCTTCAAATAGTGCCTTAGGATCATTTATGTCTTATCGAGAAGACAGCGCTCCCTTAGTGCTGTGTCAGCCCAGATCATATGCTGAAGTCCTGAAGCGAGACTGGAACCCCAGCCCTTCTGACTCAGACGAGGTAGTGGCCTGAATCTTCCGCTCCGCGGTTACGCCAGTGGAAGTGGGGTCGGATAGGGCAGGACTTCCACCCTCCGAGAGGATGCACTCTTCATTCTGGATAATTTTCCACCCTCAAAAATTTGTTGCCACAAAACAGCATGGCCGACGGCCTCTGTGCTGTTGGTATGACATTTAAAAACATTTTTTTAACACTGGCACCTGAGCCAATTGAATGCATAGGGGTTTTGGTTATTTAGATTTGAAAGGGTGGAAAGTGCGAATTGCACCGATTCCACGTGCAAGGCCTGAACTGGAACGCTGATTGCAGGTAAGTCCTCGGGTGGGCCAAAACTTGCGTTCTGCCTGCGCAGGGGTCACTGGGCGTGGGGTAATAGCACATCACGCTACCTACGCCCAAAAACGGCCCCTATCCAATTTTTTCCCCCCCCTTATATCCCTTGTCAGATTTTAGGATTTTTTGATTTTCTTTCCTTCAAGGAGAGGATTTGGGAACAAATTATTCTGAAGTGTTGTGCTTTAAACAAAGTAAATTCACACAGGTTTAAAAGCCACAGACTACAGCTGCTGTTACAGAGGACAGGGTTGATATGATTATCAGACAACAATCCACATTGTTATCCATGATGACTAGGGACATTATACAATATATTATCTAATCTCAGAGGGTCCAACAAAACAACCAAATCTATTATGGTGGGCATAACTTGATATATGTGAACCTAGTGAATATGTTTGCTGAGAATATATTCTTTGGCGAGTAGGTAGATGGTTTGGTTAACAGCCTACTGGAGAATGCCTGAACGGGGAAGGAGTTATAGGCAGAGCCCACACACTTCCTAGGAATACAGATAGAAAAGGGGGAGAAAAAGGAACTTGGTCAAGTTTTAAACAGGATAGTGTGAGATGCAGGCTTGGACCTGGGACTGGATGCTAAGGTTTAGGAGATCAGTTGTCTAGAAAAAAAGTAATGTCACAAACAAGCAAATTCTACCCACCACCCAAAGAAAGAAAGACTTGCATTTATATCATAGAATCAAAGCATCAAAGGAATTTACGGCACAGAAGGACGTCATTCGGCCCATTGTGTCTGTGTTGGCCAAAAAAGAGCCATCCAGCCTAATCTCACTTTCAAGCTCTTCGTCCGTAGCCCTGTAGGTTACGGCACCTCAAGTGCATATCCAAACACCTTTTAAATACAATGAGGGTTTCTGCCTCTACCACCCTTTCAGGCAGTGAGTTCTAGGCCCCCACCACCCTCTGGGTGAAAAAAATTTTCCTCAGCTCCCCTCTAATCCTTAATTACTTTAAATCTATGCCCCCTGGGTTATTGACCTCTCTGCTAAGGGAAATAGGTCCTTCCTATCCACTCTACCTAGGCCCCTCATAATTTTATACACATATAATGCCTTTCATGACTTCAGGACATCATAAAGTGCTTTACAGCCAATGAAAATCCTTTGAAGTGTAGTCACTGTTGCAATGTAGGAAATGCAGCAGCCAAATTGCGCACAGCAAGCTCCCACAAACAGCAATGTGACAATGACCAGATAATCTGTTTTAGTGATGTTGGTTGAGGGATAAATATTGGTCAGGACACTGGGAAAAACTTCCCTGCTCTTCGTCAAAAGAGTGCCATGAGAATTTTTACATCCACCTGAGAGGGCAGACAGGGCCTCGACTTAAAGTCTCACCTAAAAGACGGCACCTCCGACCAATCAGCACTCCCTCAGTACTGCACTGGATTTTTGTGCTCAAGCCTCTCGAGTGGGACTTAAACCCACAATCTTCTGACTCAGAGGTGAGAGTGCTACCCACTGAGCCACAGAGAAAATTATTGAGGAGGAGAGGAGAACAAACCTAACAGTTTTGTATATATTTTATATACAAAACGAAAATGAATCGGGGAAATCAAAGAAGTAGTTTTAGTTGACTCTGCTTTGATGTACAAGTGTGATATATAGCACATATACTGTGACAAACGCAAAATGGAAAATATGCTTTTTCCACCTCCACCCACTGGCTTCTGCCAAAAGCAAAAATAGAAGACTAGAAATAACATTGTCCACTTACATCTAATGTGTTTACCTGAAGAAACGTCCTGACTTAATGCAGCCGGATTCACTTCTGAACATTTATCTTGCTTACGGAACTAATGCTTCATGTACTTTATTTCACTATTCATTCTTGGGACGTGATGGTCGTCAGCATGCCTATTGATTATTGATGCAACTTAGGTTTTGATAAAAGGTAAATAAAACACAATTGCCTATTCACAATGCGGCTTTAATAAATTCATTCATAATTTTACCTTTAATTAAAAAATGTGATTAAACAAATGAGCCGAATTTGAAAAAAGCCTGGACGTATTAATACTTGTGATGGACATTGTACAGGGATGGAAAGTAGTTAGACAAAGTATACAGAGAAGAATTTTAGAGATTCTTTATAAAGCTTTCTAATATATACACAGTTTATGGCTCTCTCATAAACACAGTTACCCACATAAATCATCCTCTTTATAAGGCACTTTCCGCTCTGTTTACCATATTGTTTGGTTCTCATAGGCAGCATTATAAAAGGGGCAGGGATATGTTCTGAATAAATCCCTGGCACCATTCTGATGCATGGGAGGCTGTTATCAAATCTTGACTTTACTCCTTATATAGATAATTGTAACCTTGTAGGTTATATTCCACTAAAGCAATCTATATGGGTTAGATGCAGAGCAATGCTCCTTCTAATCTGCCCCAACAACCTGCCTTGATTTCTGGATCTCAGAAGAAGAGAGATACCTACTGCAGCGCTACGAATCTTCCAGCTATCCTCTTTGCCTCTCTGACGTGCTGTTTATCTTGTGTTTGCTGAGAATTTGGAGGCATTAGCAGCCCTCTGTGATGCATTTCACTACCTGCAGTTACAGAAAGGTGTCCAGCTGGAACTCGAGCCTCAAACCATTTTGCTTTTCTAGTGAGAAATCATGCTTGCTAACACCTAGAAAGGAAGCAAGTCCTGGCTTCAGAAAAGAAGAAATTACACTGAAAGTGCAGTGGGACAGGGGTTTGTAACTTAAACTATAGGTATATATAACATTGCTTCACTCATATGGGAGGGAAAAAAAGGAGTAATTTTATGAATGGGCATTCACAGATGAAACCTTCGGCTGGTGGTAACACATAATACATACTTGGGAATGAGACAGTTTCAGGACCATAAAGGAGCAGATTCCACATTTGTAGACATTTGTAATCTTTTCCACTTATTCTATAATGCTGCCTCTTAAGCTATTTTTACACTTTTGCAGCTCTTGAAGTTGACTGGAAAGTGCCTGAGCTGGAAAGGTTCAGTACTCATTATTCACGTATTCAAGTGTACCTGTGGTCTGTTACTTCAGTCTCTGGCAGGCTAAACTTTATATCAAGCAAACGGGGAGAGGAACAAAGTGAACACAGACATGCACTTGAATAGATGAGTAATGAGGGCTGAACTTCCCCAACTTAGACACTTCCTAGTCAACATTAAGGGCAGGAGTGGATATCAATTTCTAGGGTTCCCAGTGGAGCTCCTCCTTGAGGCTCTTAAAGTTGACATCAACTGTGGGTCTCCTGACCGGCCTCCTATCTTGCACCCTCCGTAAACTTGAGCTCATCCAAAACTCTGCTGCCCGTATCCTAACTCGCACCAAGTCCCGTTCACCCATCACCCCTGTGCTCGCTGACCTACATTGGCTCCCGATCCAGCTACGCCACGATTTTAAAATTCTCATCCTTGTGTTCAAATCCCTCCATGGCTTCACCCCTCCCTATCCCTGTAACCTCCTCCAGCCCTACAACCCTCCGAGATCTCTGTGCTCCTCCAATTCTGGTCTCTTGCGCATCCCCAATTTTAATCGCTCCACCATTGCCGGCTGTGCCTTTGGCTTCCTAGGCCCTAAGCTCTGGAATTCCCTCCCTAAACCTCTCGACCTCTCTACCTTTCTCTCCTCCTTTAAGATGCTCCTTAAAACCTACCTCTTTGACCAAGCTTTTGGTCACCTGTCCTAACATCTCCTTATGTGGCTCGGTGTCAAATTTTGTTTGATAACGCTCCTGTGAAGCGCCTTGGGATGTTTTACTTCCTTATATAAATGCTATATAAATGCAAGTGGCTGTTGCTCCCACAATAATACTAGGTCGACAACACCAGGATTTTGACCCAGCGACGATGAAGGAACAGCACTATTGGTCAAAGTCAGGATAGTGTGTGACACTGAAGTAAATTGGAAGTGATGAATAGAACAACATTCTTTCAACCTTTTTTATTATTCGTTGATGGGATGTGGGCATCGCTGGCGAGGCCAGCATTTATTGCCCATTCCCAATTGCCCTTGAGAAGGTGGTGATGAGCCTCCTTCTTGAACCGCTGCAGTCCGTGTGGTGAAGGATCTCCCACAGTGCTGTTAGGTAGGGAGTTCCAGAATTTTGACCCAGCGACAATGAAGGAACGGCGATATATTTCCAAGTTGGGATGGAGCATGACTTGGAGGGGAACGTGCAGGTGGTGTTGTTCCCATGTGCCTGCTGCTCTTGTCCTTCTAGGTGGTACAGGTCGCGGGTTTGGGAGGTGCTGTCGAAGAAGCCTTGGCGAGTTGCTGCAGTGCATCCTGTGGATGGTACACACTGCAGCCACTGTGCGCCGGTGGTGAAGGGAGTGAATGTTTAGGGTGGTGGATAGGGTGCCAATCAAGCGGGCTGCTTTGTCCTGGATGGTGTCGAGCTTCTTGAGTGTTGTTGGAGCTGCACTCATCCAGGCAAGTGGAGAATATTACATCACACTCCTGACTTGTGCCTTGTAGATGGTGGAAAGGCTTTGGGGAGTCAGGAGGTGAGTCACCAGCCTCTGACCTGCTCTTGTAGTCACAGTACTTATGTGGCTGGTCCAGTTAAGTTTCTGGTCAATGGTGACCCCCAGGATGTTGATGGTGGGGGATTCGGCGATGGTAATGCCGTTGAAAGTCAAGGGGAAGTGGTTAGACTCTCTCTTGTTGGAGATGGTCATTGCCTGGCACTTGTCTGGCGCGAATGTTACTTGTCACTTATCAGCCCAAGCCTGGATGTTGTTCAGGTCTTGCTGCATGCGGGCTCGGACTGCTTCACTATTTGAGGGGTTGCGAATGGAACTGAACACTGTGCAATCATCAGCGAACATCCCCATTTCTGACCTTATGATGGAGGGAAGGTCATTGATGAAGCAGCTGAAGATGGATTTTTTTCATTTTTCTTCCCCTTCAGTTTTCCAGCCACTAATTGGCATGAAATTAATTTTTCTCTATATTATTTTTTAGACATGAATGCTGAGTGGTATCATTTGGCAAGTGGTCCCTGTCTTGAAAGATTGGGCGTTTGTTGGGAACAGATTTCTCCAAACTGTCTGCATTGTCACTGCTTTCAATATCATGACAACCAAGGACCCATTGGAACAATGGCTGATACACAGACAAGACACTTTGCGTTGGATTCTCCTCCGTTATCCTACCCGAAATCAGGCGGGGAAGTGGCAGAAATAGCAGGAAAACAGGCTGGTGAGCTGGATCCCCTCCCCCCACATCCAACGGGAGTGCATCTGGACATCCCTATCCCACCCACCACATGTTAATGCTGGCGAGGGGCCATGGCCAGGCCTCCCATCCTATTTCCCTCCCTTCTGCCCCCCACCTTGCTGCTGCTCCTCAGGACTGCCCGGTGGAAGATAGCAGAAGGCCCAATGTAGCAGTGGTAATGGCCCTTTTGTCCACAAATGGAGGGAGAGCACACAGTAAAGTCTTCCTCTCATTCCAATCTGGTTCCCATACACTTACCTGTATATTTGATCTCTGCCAAGGCCTACAAATCTGCTGTTCCCTTCATCGTCAGACTCTTTTGCCCCTTTAAACTCCCTCGTTGCCTCTTATGGTGCTGCAGTAGCATCCCCACCACGGCACTGCCAGATTTCCCTCTTCGGCCCTAATGGTCTCCCACTTGATGGCAGGAACCCTGCTCAGAGCCTGCCTTGCATGGGCTCTAAGCTATGGAATTAAGTCCCAAAATCTGCGCCTCGCTTCCTCTCTCTCCTTCTTTAAGATGCTCCTTAAAACCTACCTCTTTGACCAAGCTTTTGGTCATCTGTCCTAATATCTCCTTATGTGGCTCGGTGTCAAATTTTGTTTGATAATCGCTCCTGTGCACAGTCTCGGGACATTTTATTATGTTAAAGGTGCTATATAAATGCAAGTTGTTGTTGTTTGCCTCCTAAGTTTGGAAAATCAAAATAAGTTGTCTCCACAGAGAGACAAAATAACAGTGAAACTGTCGATACAAAGTAAGAAAGTTTTTTAAGAATTTGTTTTGATATTACCTCAATTGATGAAGGGTATATTGTAAACCTCCCCACCTACTGTAGTATCTGGGACTGAGTACAGTGCAAATATGCAATTCATAGGGGCTCTAAGAGATTTTCTGGAGTTGTCTGAAGACTGCTTTAGTTTGACTTCCCTTTCAATCTTTGTAAGGAGCCATCTGGGGGAAGATTCAACCCCTTCAATCCAGTCATTTTTCTGTCCACAGATGGTAATAGACCCAGAGGGAGTCATTTGCCTTTGGGCGATAGTGTAGATTGGGCATTGAAGTCAATTGAAATTAAAACGGGAGAGATGTATAACAGGCGGCTGAATTGATATCATCCATTTTACACAATCGCACAAAATCCAAATTACCCCCAGAGAGTTTCATAAAGTAAATAAGACACAAGATTCTACGGGTATTAAATTGGGCCGTGTAGCACCCATTGTTTCGACGCTATGCGGCCTTGGCTGTGCACGCACATTTCCAGTGTGAAGTGCGCCAGACGTCATCTTGGTATAGGAGTTAGTGCATGCGCAAATACCAAACGCCGAAAGCATGTAAAGTAAGGAGAAAGTGCGTGCAATCAGTGTGCAATGCTGATTTAAAATGATAGACACCATTTTGGACCTTAACGCTCAACTCAATGCACTGTCTTAACCACACATGCTTGAAAATGTCTTAGAGTGCCTGGAGGACCCCCCCACCAGCGCTATTTAAAGGGACCATGCAGGATTTGCAGGTTAGCTGCTGGATTATTGCTTCTTGCTGATGGTGGAATAGGAAGTGTTTTTTGAAGCTCCCTGTACTTACTGAGAGTTCCTACAGTACATTTGAGAGTGGTTCGGCAGGTACTGCCTTACGGTTTAGAAAGTTACAACCGTGGTTGAACAACATTCCTGGCAACCGTGGGTGGTCTGCTAGCGCTCCCACTGGCATCGAGCACGACTGGGAGCATGCAGAGAGGCAACGCCCAGCAGGTCAAGCTGTGAGGAGAGGGAGGAGCAGGAGGAGCAGGACACTGAGCAGGAGGCCATATCCAATGAGGGCCTTCCGGGACCAATTCTCTTACCTCAACATGACCGAGGAGGATTGCATCCAACAGCTGAGGTTCACCAAGGAGGCCGTGACGGAGATCTGTCAACTGGTGCGGCCACAACTGCAGCCTCAGGGCAGGGCAAGGACAGCACTGCCTGTGGCTGTGGAGGTCACCGTGGCGTTGAATTTCTACAGCTCAGGATCATCTCAGGCCTCTGCTGGCGACATGTGCAACATCTCACAGTATGCAGTGCACTGCTGCATAAGGGAGGTCACAGACGCATTGTACCGGATGAGGAACAGGTTCATCACCTTCCCTCTCCACAGAGACAAGCAGAACGAGTGAGCACGGGGGTTCGCTCGCATTGCTGGCTTTCCCACGGTGCATGGTACCATTGACTGCACGCACATTGCCCTGCGTACCCCGCATATCAACTCAGCCGTCTTCGTCAAACGAAAGGGCTTCCATTCCCCCAACGTGCAGCTGGTGTGCGACCACACGCATCGAATCATGGAGGTCGATGCCCGCTACCCTGGGAGCAGTCACGATGCCTTCGTTATGTGGCAGTCCGAAGTGCCAGCTATCTTTCACCCGGCTCGGCAAGTGCAGCCAGCGCTACCCGCACTGATGAGAGGCTTCATGAAGATATCATGGTAAGTAGCATGGTATCTACTGCCTGCGTAGGGGCCATCGGGCACGGGGTAATAACGGATCATGCTACCTGTGCCCGAAAATGGACCCTATCGAATTTTTTTCCCGTTAGTCTTCTATGTTGCTTTGCAATTATATTTTCCCTCTATGTCTACACATATTTGTGGCTCCTTCACCATTTCAGCAACAGATAGGGTTGCCATCTTTATTAGGATGTATTCCTGGAAGTTTCGTCACATGACCTCTCGTCTCCACTGCCCCATGCAGTCGAACAGCCATTTTCCCCCCATCTCCAATATTTTTATAATTAATAAACAAAAGTGTTCAAAGAAAATTTTTAAAAACATTGTTGTTAATGCTTCTATGACTTTTCTCTCTGACTTTTCTCTCAGGTTGCTCACAGCATTGTTTAGGAGGTTAATCATCAATTCCTGGAGACTCCAGGGCAACCCTAGCAACATATAAAATTCACACTGGGCAATGTTAACATAGTGAGCCACTGCTGTGACAATTTCACTGGCTAACTGGGAGTTCAACCAGCTTCATCTCCCACACTGTTCCTTGTGCTCAGCCTAAATTTTGTGTCTGTGGCATATATATGTGTATCTATAAAATATCATTTGACTTAACGACTGACTCAGGAAATGGGCTCATTATTTTAACTGCATACATGATGCTGTCTCTTCCCTGGCGCCGCCCTGTATTTTGTGTTCACAGGTTAGAAAGGATGTGGGAATAGTTCATTCAAATCAGCTCATCATTATTCAGTTAGCAGTTCAAAATACCACTTTGTGTTCCTGCATGAAAGATCCATCTTAGGTCTTTTGAATTTATAATAAAAAGAAGAATTGGCAGCGTGCCAGGACCCATGGCGCTGAATAACAACAACAAAAAAAACACAATCACAAGGGCTGATTCCACAGTGGTGCACTTGAGGCCAGCAGTGGGTGGGTGGGTGAGTCTCAGAGAGCTGGCACGCAGCTCCCAAATTGATGGGAGCAAAAGTCTTGGAACACCTTGAGGCAGCTCAGTGTGTGCGCATGTTGGCTCCATTGACCAGTAAAGATTATAGGGGTGATCTTAACTTCCGGGAGTGGTAGTACACGGTTGGTAGTGGATCGGCTGCTCGTTACACACCCTCTCCCCTGCCCCGGTTTTTCTTTCAATTTACTTCGGCAGTGAAAAGGAAAATCAGGCCGGGGGGTGGTGGGGGGAGGGGGGGTGGTGGGGGGGAGGGGGCACGGAACGGGCAGCCGATCCGCTGCTGCCCGATTTCCGCTATCGCCTGGAGTTAAGGTTAGCCCTTACGCCAATTGTTGCAAAAGTGATCCGAATCTGGATTTTCCTGCATGTTCTGCACAGCAGATCTTGATCCACGGAGCCCAGGTATAAAACCGTACTTGGGAGGCCCGCAAGCTGCCCCTTAAAGAGCTCAACCACTTAAACTGAGGCTGCTATATTAGTGAAACTTGCGTTCTGACTGATAGCTTTTTGTTAGGTAAGGGTATTAAGGGTTACGGAACCAAGACGGGTAGATGCAGTTAAGATACAGATCAGCCATGATCTAATTGAATGGCAGAACAGGCTCGAGGGGCTGAATGTTCCTGTTTCTATGACTGCTGGTTTCTGACTTAACGAACTGAATTTTGCGCATTTTTGCTAGTGTGTTTTCCCCCTGCTACTTCCTTCACTTCAGCACTCCTGCTGGTGCACACCTCCCACAGCAGCACTCCTACTGGTGCACACCTCCCATTTCAGCACTCCTGTTGGTGCACATCTCCCACTTCAGCACTCCTGCTGGTGCACACATCCCACAGCAGCACTCCTGTTGGTGCACACCTCCCACTTCAGCACTCCTGCGGTGCACACCTTCCATATCATCACTCCTGCTGGTGCACACCACCCACAGCAGCACTCCTGCTGGTGCACACCTTCCACATCATCACTCCTGCTGGTGCACACCTTCTACATCAGCACTCCTTCTGGTGCACACCTTCCATATCATCACTCCTGCTGGTGCACACCTCCCACAGCAGCACTCCTGCTGGTGCATACCTTCTACATCAGCACTCCTGCTGGTGCACACCACCCATAGCAGCACTCCTGCTGGTGCACACCACCCATAGCAGCACTCCTGCGGTGCACACCTCCCACAGCAGCACTCCTGCTGGTGCACACCTTCCATATCATCACTCCTGCTGGTGCACACCTTTACATCAGCACTCCTGCTGGTGCACATCTTCCACATCATCACTCCTGCTGGTGCACATCTCCCACAGCAGCACTCCTGCTGGTGCACACCACCCACAGCAGTACTCCTGCTGGTGCACATCTCCCACATCAGCACTCCTGCTGGTGCACACCACCCATAGCAGCACTCCTGCGGTGCACACCTCCCACAGCAGCACTCCTGCTGGTGCACACCTTCCATATCATCACTCCTGCTGGTGCACACCTTTACATCAGCACTCCTGCTGGTGCACACCTTCCACATCATCACTCCTGCTGGTGCACACCTTCTACAGCAGTACTCCTGCTGGTGCACACCACCCACAGCAGTACTCCTGCTGGTGCACATCTCCCACATCAGCACTCCTGCTGGTGCACACCACCCATAGCAGCACTCCTGCGGTGCACACCTCCCACAGCAGCACTCCTGCTGGTGCACACCTTCCATATCATCACTCCTGCTGGTGCACACCTTTACATCAGCACTCCTGCTGGTGCACACCTTCCACATCATCACTCCTGCTGGTGCACACCTTCTACAGCAGTACTCCTGCTGGTGCACATCTCCCACAGCAGCACTCCTGCTGGTGCACACCACCCACAGCAGCACTCCTGCTGGTGCACACCTCCCATAGCAGCACTCCTGCTGGTGCACACCTCCCATAGCAGCACTCCTGCTGGTGCACACCACCCATAGCAGCACTCCTGCTGGTGCACACCTCCCACATCATCACTCCAGCTGGTGCACACCCTCTACAGCAGCACTCCTGCTGGTCCACATCTCCCACAGCAGCACTCCTGCTGGTGCACACCTTCCACATCATCACTCCTGCTGGTGCACACCTTCTACAGCAGCACTCCTGCTGGTGCACATCTCCCACAGCAGCACTCCTGCTGGTGCACACCTCCCACAGCAGCACTCCTGCTGGTGCACACCACCCATAGCAGCACTCCTGCGGTGCACACCTCCCACAGCAGCACTCCTGCTGGTGCACACCTTCCATATCATCACTCCTGCTGGTGAACACCTTTACATCAGCACTCCTGCTGGTGCACACCTTCCACATCATCACTCCTGCTGGTGCACACCTTCTACAGCAGTACTCCTGCTGGTGCACATCTCCCACAGCAGCACTCCTGCTGGTGCACATCTCCCATAGCAGCACTCCTGCTGGTGCACACCACCCACAGCAGCACTCCTGCTGGTGCACACCACCCACAGCAGCACTCCTGCTGGTGCACACCACCCACAGCAGCACTCCTGCTGGTGCACATCTCCCACAGCAGCACTCCTGCTGGTGCACACCTTCCACATCATCACTCCTGCTGGTGCACACCTTCTACAGCAGTACTCCTGCTGGTGCACATCTCCCACAGCAGCACTCCTGCTGGTGCACATCTCCCATAGCAGCACTCCTGCTGGTGCACACCACCCACAGCAGCACTCCTGCTGGTGCACACCACCCACAGCAGCACTCCTGCTGGTGCACACCACCCACAGCAGCACTCCTGCTGGTGCACACCACCCACAGCAGCACTCCTGCTGGTGCACACCACCCACAGCAGCACTCCTGCTGGTGCACACCACCCACAGCAGCACTCCTGCTGGTGCACACCACCCACAGCAGCACTCCTGCTGGTGCACATCTCCCATAGCAGCACTCCTGCTGGTGCACACCACCCACAGCAGCACTCCTGCTGGTGCACACCACCCACAGCAGCACTCCTGCTGGTGCACATCTCCCACAGCAGCACTCCTGCTGCCACCATTTCGCTCCCTGTAGCTGCAGGCAAAGCTGACCACAATCATTCCATTGGTCCTGCCAACGGCTGCGTGAGGTTTGGAAGAGCAAGAGGAATTCCTGTGGAGGGAGGAGAGGCCGTTGTGCTGACATGGCAGGTGCTTGGCACCCACTAGCGGGCAGACCAGTCATGCCACACAGGGACAACTACTTTCATCATCAACGATCCAACAGGAAGGCAGTCACTGAGCTGTGGCATGTACTGGAGCCTTACCTTCAGGCAACATCCAGCACAGGAACAGCCCTCTCTGTTGCGATTTGTGTCATCGCGCATCGACGTTTTATGCTCATTTCAAGTGACTATTGGTGACGTTTTCCAGATTAGTCAGTCATCTGTACACTGATGTATCAAACGGGACATTGCCGCCTTTTGCAGTCCTCTGAAATAGCTGGCTGGGAGAAGTGGATAGATGCTCACTCACTCATTGTCCCCCTGGAAAATCAGGGATCTACATGAGGATAGACCCTTGGCTGCCACTAAAGAGCATGAAACCTGCCATCAAGCCGTTCTCAAGCTGATATACCAGCCTCCATAGACCAGAAGTAAGAATCTCTTGTAAGTTGGAGCTAAAGTCTCAGTAGTGGCAGACAAAGTGCTGGTGAGCAAAAATTGCATCAGCGTTTGGGTTCTCAATCCTTGGAGGCCCCTTCCACAGAATGCCCTGGAATTGCTATTCGTTCTATGGCGATCTGTGGGTTCCTAAAACCTTCTCACGTTCCTACACAGATGTTGGAGAAAGAGTCTTGTGTATTCTCCAACATTCTATACAGGGAACTCTGAAATCTCAAAGGGCTGCCTGAGGAGCTTCTGCTGATATATTGTACTTTGGGAAATGCAATATTGGAAAACTGTAGCATGTTATTTAGTGGGAAAGGAGGCGAAAGTATAGGTCCAGCTGACCAATGTATCAGGCACCTGCTTGATCTGTAAACAGCACACCAGCTGAGATTGCAACATCAACAAGCAATGACCCACAAGCCCAGGATCCCGAGTGCACTCATTAATAACAGGAGCGTAATCAGACAAAATTTGACACTGAGCCACATATTAGGATAGTGGTCAAGCATGGACACCCAGGCTGGACTTCACACTGAGGAGACAGACGGGGCCTTGATTTAACGTCTCATCTGAAAGACGGCACCTCCGACAATGCAGCGCTCCAGCAGTACTGCACTGGAGTGTCAGCCTAGATTATGTGCTCAAGTCTCTAGAGTGGGACTTGAACCCACAATTTTCTGACGCAGAGCTGAGAGTGGTACCACTGTAAAAATTGAAAAAAGAAAAAAAAGTTAGCGGACAAAGTTTGGAGAGAAACGTCAGAAACTCACTCGACAGTGCCACTTAGTGGCCGAATTCTGCAACTGGGTTGTGACAGTTGACATACCAAAATTGAATGGGAAATGTTGACATAAATGCATGACCAAAAATGTGACAGCAGGAAGTGAAGTTTGTGGACAGAAATGTGTGCACTCATTACAAATTTTAACAATACATAGCTGAGAAATAAAATCTAACACGATTAAACTGAAGCTTCAAAAGCATAAGCAATCAAGTGATGAGCAAACTTAAGATTCTTTGTCATAACGACACATATATAAACATCCCTGGAGAAGCCAGCCAATGTGAGGGGGTCACATGAGCACACGCATTCATGTGGGAATATAACAATTAGATATAAATTAAAAACGAACAGAAAAAGAACCACAGGCATCAGTAAAAGATAGCAATAAAATGAACGGTGGACATTTTTGAAAATCAATCAAAACATGCATACATGAGAGATCGGTGTGATAGGGTTCAGTGCTGTACGTACACGATTGCCTTTGATTTGAAAGTTGGAAATAAATTGGGTAATTATATTCAAAAGCAAAATAGCAAAAGGAAGCAAGAAAAGTTAATGTGAAAAATGGGATTTTTTAAATGAATGTCAGAAGCCCAGCAGCAAGTTTAAAAATCTCCAAATCAAACTATTGAGAAAATCTACACAGGTAGAGATTCTGTTTGCTGTGTATGGGGTGAACTCTCTCCCTGTAGAAACAAACCCAACTTATCCAAATCCAGTGAGTTTAGATAGAGATTAGCAATGACCAAGGTTTAGGCAGGGGCCTGATGATTTTCAACCAGCTAAAACCATAAAACTTTTAAGAAAATTGGCAAAAGAACCAGAAGGGATTTGAGGAGGCAATTTTTTTACATAGCGAGTTGTTATGACCTGGAATGCACTGCCTGAAAGGGCGGTGGAAGCAGATTCAATAGTAACTTTCAAAAGGGAATTGGATATATACTTGAGAAAGAAAAATTTGCAGGGCTCTGGGGAAAGAGGAGGGGAGTGGGACTAATTGGACAGCTCTTTGAAAGGGCCGGAACAGGCACGATGGGCTGGATGGCCTACTTCTGCGCTGTATAATTCTATGAGCTTACCAGCACAGAGCACCAGTAAGCTTTTCCAGCTAGGACCATGCTATGCATTAGTGCATTCATTTGCAGAGTTATCTGGAGCTGAATGAAAACTGCCGCAGCCCCAATAACAGGTCTACCCCTCCATGTCCCATTAATGAGTCAGGCAGCTCTATTTACCTCTGGTGTGTGTGTGTGTGTATGTGTGTGTGTATTTGTGTGCACGCGTATGTGTGCATGTGTGTAAACGTCGACACATATATGATCATTGGATCAGATCAAGATTGGACTCAGCCATGATGCCTATCACAGTCAAATACCCCGTGATTGTTCACTGTCTAGTGTCAGACTTGGGGAAGGGAGCTTCGGGTGCTGGTGTTGGCAGGACTGTAACCTAACACCAGTCACTGCCTTCAAATGAGATGGGGAGCAAAGGGAAGAAAGTGCAAAAACCGGATGTGGAAATAGCCACAGTGAATAATACAAGGAAATAATTTACAAAATGTTGAGTGTTCCCTTATTAATTCATGTGGTATCTGATGGGTGTTATACATGTGTGCAAACAGGTCATGAAAGGGCAAGCTTTGGAGAAAAAAGGCATATATGAATGGAAGGACATAATTGGTTTGAAAGCTAAGAGGCTTTTCATTAGTTAAAGTGACTAAACAAAGGGCTGATGTTTTTTTTATAACGCAAACCACAAACTTAAGAGGATGGAAGACGAGTGGCCCTCATTATATGTAACAGATGTGCTGGTTTACGTTTACTATAGCATCGTAATACTTTTACAAAACCAGGCACACAAAGTACAGTAATTCAATCCATCCCTTCAAAATTGAATTTCACTGCTACTTCTCCCTCTCTCCCCATCTGTTTCACATTCCTCTTTTCCTTCATTAACTTAAATGCTAGATACAGCCCTGCCACTGTCAGAGATACAAAAAAAGATAATTTAAGACTTCACAAAGTAATGAAGGAGGTGTTCTAGTGATTTAATAAAGTAGGATCAATGTTCTCTGCACTGAAGTAATATCTTGCTGCCTCACTGCCCTATCAATAATGTGCTACCAACATAGCATGAATCTTTAACCCATTATGTGCCTCAGGTTATACAATATCACCAACTTGCATTTATATAGCACCTTCAATGTAGTAAAACGTCCCAAGGCGCTTCACAGGAGCAGAAGAACCCAGAAGAGTTACATGTCATTTTTGTCATTGGTATTGTCATGCTCCAGCAGCACAGATGACACATTCTGACATGAATTATATCTGTATTCAGTGTGTTGATAAACATTGTCAGAAAATTGTTTCAGTATCTTTCCCATAGTCAAGTCCTTAGATACGGAATGCATTAATTTGGATTCAAGATAAATCCCTGTAGCTCAATTCTGCTGAGCCGTAACAAGATGGTGGCTTCCTCAGAGATAACTTTTAACTTCTCTAATTTGCTAATTTAAACTAGTTGTCAATTTTAAGATACCTGCCACCTTTTCTCATGATGTTCTCCTCTTTTTATTTATGCTTTCACTGAGGTTTTAATGCTGGGGGCTGGAACACTTTTCACGTTGAGCAGTGTGCACATTAAGCACTCTCGGACCATGATTAGCACAGTTAGATGCAGCTTAAAGCTTCCTCTACACTGGCCCAACAATTTGCCTCAGCTGTAACCTCAAAAGAACACCCCTTTTGCAACAGCATGGCATTTTTTCACTCTCCACAACAGCCACCCTATGGCCTTGCTGAGCAAAATTGCCAATTTAATGCTAAAATAGGAACATGTTTGTGCTATGGACTCAGGCTCACTAGGAACTGGATTGAAGTTGCTCACACTGACTTCACATAAGATCTTTACAACGGTTTGATTAGACTTTCATTGCCTCACACTGAACTAGATTTGAACCCAGCTCTGGAGAAACATTTCTTTTAATTTTTGGCTCTAAGGATATTGGATCTAATGAAGTCTTTAGCTAAATTCTGCCTTGTTACCGATTGGCCAGTTGCTATAACCACTGACACATGTCATAGGGTCTTTTAGGTTACTGGAAATGTTAGGTTTTCTTGCAAGTTATATCTGTTTCTACAGCAGCAACTGTTTAATGTCTATTTATGAGTCAGTTGACAAGTTATATGTTGCATATTACAGAAGCAAATGGAAAAAAATGTTTATAAAAGTAATTCGAAATTCGAAATCTGATCAAATCGACTTCCTGACCTAAACTGGCTCCATTGTCCTCCAATGCCTCAAGTTTAAAACCCTCATCCTTGTCTTTAATTCCCTCCAATGTCTCACCTCACTCCATCTGCACTCTTTTTCAGCCATACAATCTGACCTTTTGAGCATCCACCTCTCCCTTTGCCCCACAATCGGCAGCACAGTCTCCATCCACCTGGACCCTATTCTCTGGCATGCCCTCTGTAAACCCCACATCTCCCGTCTCTTTTTAAAAACTGCTTCATGACCTATCTCTTCAACCCAGCGTTTTGGACGCTCCTCCTAATCTCACCTTTCCTGATTTGACATCTGTTTTCCAATCTTCCTTTAGTGAAGCACTTTGGGTCATTTATTTAACATTAAAGGTGCTACATAAATGGACATTGTTGTTGAATACCTAGATTGTTTACATATAAAATAATGGATACTCAAGAAGAGGTAAAGACTGTAATTTAATCAAGAAGTTTGGATGGTTAAAGTAGAGTGAGCGAGTTACAGATTGAATGCTAATGGAGGAAGGGGTTCACATATACAGACTACATATAAAGAAATGAATACCTGGGATCAAGGTAAAGACCGTAATATAATTACAGGATTCAGATGGTTTATATATAAAGAATAGTTGGTGCCTCAGTGATTGTAACCCTATAATCATTAATGAAGAATTCAGAAAGCATAATAAACTGAATTACGAATGCCTGGTTGGGTTACAATCCTGCAATCATGGCGACTATCACGTTTAATAAAATATACTGCGAACAGCATAGAGCGGTTTTATTGAACGCTGGGTGCTACTTTTGCTGACCGCAGCCCTTAATGCAGGTATTGATGACTAACATGCTCCTCGTCAAGTTTATGGATGTATGACGGGCATATTTCCCATCTTATCCACTTTAAAAGTAAACTGCGATATAGTAGTTGGCAACTTAATATATAGCAAAGATTTATTGTACTATTCATGCTACCCAGCTTAGCACAGTCACTAAGACTATCAATATCAGTGGTTCAGTGGTGGTCCAATAAAATGATATTCTCAATTTTGTGTGATATGAGATGGTGTCAGTGTGGTAACTGCACTAGTTCTCCCATCACTGTCGCATTGTCAGCTAAGCTCAGATACATCTTTGGCTTAGCCCATAGAACTGAAAGAGGAAACATTTTGCTTCTTCCTGACCAACAGCCAACATCGTCCAGCTTTGGGGCTTCGAATTGAGTCATGGGTTAATTGATTATTAGAACTGAGAGGTTATGACTATTGGGAAAGACTGAACAGGCTGGGGCTTTTTTCTCTAGAAAAAAGAAGGCTGAGGGGTGACCTAATAGAGGGCTTCAAGATTTTGAAAGGGTTTAATAGGATAGACGTAGAGAAGATGTTTCCAATTGTGGAGGAGTTGAAAACTAGGGGCCACAAATATAAGATAGTAATGAATAAATCCAATAAGGAATTCAGGAGAAATTTCTTTACCCAGAGAGTGGTTGGAATGTGGAACTCGCTACCATATGGAGTAGTTGAGGCAATTAGCATAGATGTATTTAAGGGGAAGCTAGATAAGTACATGAGGGAGAAAGGAATAGAAGGATATGTTGATAGGGTGAGATGAAGTAGGGAGGAAGGAAGCTCTTGTGAAGCATAAACACCGGCATAGACCAGTTGGGCCGAATGACCTGTTTCTGTGCTGTAAATTCTATGTAATTCTATACAGTTAGCACACTTGCACTGTGAATGGATTTCAGAGGCTGTTTGACAATCACTAGAAGGGTGTAATGTTCAAGTGGCATCAACATTTTGGTCAGTCAACTTCAATGTTACAAAGATAAGTACAGGTGAGGGAAGTGCATTTAGCTCATCCCAAAATCCAACTGCCTCTTGAATGAATCCAGAGCTCATTCCTAGCCAGAAGACCATTCCAGGTATTGACCACTTTTTGCATGAAGAGGTGAGTTCTGGGAATTTCAGTCTATGTCCCATTGCCCTATAGTTGTGGTTAACTTGAAACAGTGCTCTGGAGTAACATTTTTTAGTACCTTCTATACTTCTACAAGGTCTTTGTGATGAACAGAGAGTCTCATCACACTTCAAATCGTAAGAAAGGCCATAAATATTTTAATATTTCTACGAGATGTGGTGAGTCACTTTAAACTTGGTTATTGCAAACTTATTTCCCCAGACTTGAACAGATATATTTCACTGTCTGGTACACAAAATGTCAGGTCAAATGCGTTATTTCTATGCAAATACATTTTGATTACAACGCAAGTAGAAATCACAATGTCCTGAAATTCATCACATTAAGGTAAATACTTGGAAATATGTTTGATGGGCCGGGAAGAAGTTCCATAAACCATTGCACTAATTGGATAAACTTGGTACAACTATGGGAGACATTTGTTGTTCTCCTGTAGCCCGAGGGTACGAGAGGTATATCCCAGACAGTGTGTTCCCTGTTTGCCGGTTCTTCTCGTACCACTCCTGCTGCAAGTAACATGGAGGTGGTGCAACGACGGTTCCAGGATTGCCCTGGAGTCTCCAGGAATTAAAGACTAATCTCCAGGGCACTGCTGCGGGCAACCCAGGAGAAAAATGATAGGGGCATTAAAAAATTGTGATTTTAAGAAAAAATTCTTTGAACACTTTTGTTTATTAGTTATAAAAGTATTGGATATGGGAAAAAAAGGCTGTTTGACTGACAGTCAAGAATCATCCAATAGGGTGTTATGGAGTCTATTCGCTTTCCAATTGGCAGGGGGAAGGCGGTGCACCATGAGCATGGACATGTTGGTTGACCAATGGCAGGAGTGTGGGGGCGGGGCAGTCAGAGGCAAGAGGTCATGTGATAATACCTCCAGGAATATGTCCAACCAGAGTTGGCAACCCTAAGCACAACGAGATTCCATGCTGGGTAAGCTAGATGTACGTATACATTCTATGTGACAGATGTTGGTCCAGGTTTGGTGTTATCAGTACATTTAACCAAGTGTCACATCTTTTGTAAATTTTTGTACATTAGAAGGGACTGTGAGTTAAAAGTTAAAAATAACACAAGCTGCTTTATTGCTTATGTTATTTTTAATTAACATGTTTTGTAGTTTATAACCTAAATCATGATCTAATGGAATGTTTATTGTATAGCAACCCAAAATCTAGGCCATCACAAGAGGGCTCGTGTCATATCCAGCAGGCTAAATACAGTAACAAAGGTTCCTCCTCAACTCATGAGCAATGCTATATTACCGGATATTGGCCTAGAAATTGGTTTGCGCTGGAAGATAGGCCTGAGGCACACTTGATATTGGGCCTCGGGCCTTATTTAAATGAGACCAGCAATCTGCAGACGCATGCTGGACATCCGCAGGCAGCTGGCTGGTGAATCGGCATCGCATTTCGAGCTACTGCATCGCCAGCAGCGGCCCACAGGTAGCTCCTGGGGGGGGGGGGAGAGGGGGCGGCGATCAGGAGGGGGCCGAGCGGGAGCTGGCAACGGACTTCGGCACTGCAGTGGAGCCGAGAGGAGAGCTCCTTGTTCCTCCCGGCTTCTCACTCAGGTAAGTATTTTTTAACAAACTTACCGTTTTGGTGGCGGCCTCCAGCGATCACTTTGTGGACCGCTGATTAGGCCACGTTTTCCTGATCGTGGTCAGTCCGGCCTCAGCTGTGTTCCGGGCAGACCAATTCTGTAAAGGTGGCCTGAAACAGGAGCTGAGCCCCTTATTTGCATATACAAAGGGCCTAACGCTTGTTTCAGGCGTGGTCCCAGGAAGCCTCTTTTTCTGCCTTTACCAATATGGTGCGTGATGCATTTCCGGCGTGGAATGTGTGAGCGCACACCGCCTGCCATATTGGACACTGGCTCCCATTTTATGCTTATAAAATGGGTGAGGTGTCAACCAATTTCTAGGCCATCGTGTGTGCTAAATCACAATTCAGGTCATAGGAAGTGATAACTGTTATGGAAGGTTTCTTTAGTGGAGAGCACAAGAAAAGTAAGTCCTCTCTCAGTTGCTTCCTTCCAAGGCTTAAGAGTCTTCATTTTTCTAACCTTTCTTCACAACTCAGTAGTCTGATACTGGGGATCAATCCTTGTGATCCTTCCCCGCACTTCTTCCAGGTATTGGATGATTCCCTTGTGTCTCTGTGACCATAACTGAATGCAATACTGAAGGTACTGACTGACCAGAGCTCTCTATACAGCTTCAGCACGATGCTCTTATATTTATCTCTGTAACCTCCTCCAGCCTTACAACCCTCCGAGATCTCTGCGCTCCTCCAATTCTGGCCTCTTGCGTATCATTCCACCATTGGCGGCCGTGCCTTCATCTGCCTAGGCCCTAAGCTCTGGAATTCCCACCCATAACCTCTCCACCTCTCCACCTCTCTCTCCTCCTTTAAGACACTCCTTAAAACCTACCTTTGACCAAGTCTTTGGTCACCTGACCTAATATCTCCTTATGTAGCTCAGCATCAAATCGCTCCTGCGGAGCACCTTGGAGGATGTTTTACTACGTTAAAGGCGCTATATAAATGCAAGCTGTTGTTGTTATACTCAACTGATTTGGTAATATAACGTTCTGCATGCTTTGTTGATTGCTGCTATGCAATGATTGGATATTCCCAATGTTGAGTCTATTATTACTCTCTCTTTCAGCCTCTCCCCTAGCTAATTTCAGTTCAAGACACCATTATATGTGCTTCTGAAGAGAGAGGGGATTGAGCGATTGTGGTGACAAGCTGAATGGCTGGGATTGATTGCTGAAAAAGAAAAGGGCTTTTATTGGGCCTAGTTTTCCATCCTGTTCTCAAAAATGTATACTTTATAGTTCTGCAGAATTGATAACTTAACAACCGCTGCAAGATAAGCTTTCCGTGTGCTTAGTAGAACAAATCTGTAGCTGAGTTTTTGGTGCAGGGTTATGCCAGGAGCAGTCCAAGAACCAGTGATAATCCTTTGAAAAAAAATATCTGCACGACTGCAGCTGGGAGTTGAAATAATTAGATACAATGTAAATTCCATCATCTAAAGATAGATTCAACATTTTTTTTATGGATTGGGTAGGAACAGCTTTAATAAAAAGCCTATGATTTTTCTTCAAGATGAATGCAGCGTGTGGTTGGATTTTAATGTAACTGCTCAAGATTATCGTTTTTCTTGTAAAAGAATATGTGACTGCCACTCATTTATAAATTGAGTTTTAATGATTGGAGCTGTGCAATTGCATTAAGTAAGAGGAAAAAATTCACTGCCTTATATCGCGTCGCCAACACAGGCTGAAGCCAAGGGAGGATGAATTGTTTATGTGCAGCCATTGTGCGGCTTTGAACAGGTGACGTTGGAAGAACGAAAGAAAGAACTAGCATTTCTCTAACGCCTTTCATGGCCTCAGGACGTCCCAAAGCGCTTTACAGTCAACAAAGTACTTTTGAAGTGTAGTCGCTGTTGTAATGTGAGAAATGTGGCAGACAATTTGCACACAGCAAGCTCCTACGAACAGCAATGTGATAATGACCATATAATCTGTTCTTTGATGATGGTTGAGGGATAAATATTGGCCAGGACACCAGAGAGAACTTCCCTGCTCTGCTTCAAAATAGTGCCATGGGATCTTTTACATCCACCTGAGAGGGCAGATGGGGCCTCGGTTTAATGTCTCATCCAAAAAGATGGCACCTCCGACAGTGCAGCACTCCCTCAGTAGTGCATTGGGAGCATGGGTGAAACTAGAACGAGGGGGCATAATCTTAGAATAAGGGGCTGCTCTTTCAAAACTGAGATGAGGAGAAACTTCTTCACTCAGAGGGTGGTAGGTCTGTGGAATTTGCTGCTCCAGGAAGCTGTGGAAGCTACATCATTAAATAAATTTAAAACAGAAATAGACAGTTTTCTAGAAGTAAAGGGAATTAGAGGTTACGGGGAGCGGGCAGGAAATTGGACATGATTTTAGATTTGAGGTCAGGACCAGATCAGCCATGATCTTATTGAATGGCGGAGCAGGCTCGAGGGGCCGATTGGCCTACTCCTGCTCCTATTTCTTATGTTCTTATGTTCTTATCAGCCTAGATTTTGTGTTCAAGTCCCTGGAATGGGACTATGAACCCACAACCCTCTGACTCAGAGGCAAGAGTGCTTCCAACTGAGCCAAGGCTGATGCCGAGAAATAGGTTAACCACCTGCACTCTCAGCTTCATGACCTGGGAGGGCAAGAGGAAAACAGAAGGGTGCATAGCATAGTCTTGTACAGATATGTAGAACAGTCAGCCACAGCTGTTTAGGATATGACAAAAAAAAGTTCTACCCAGTGTAGCCATAGGAGTGCTACAATTATCTCCGTGCCCCTGGCCTAGACCAGCCAAGATTCTGACTCCCGCTAGAAAATGAGAACATTGCTCAGCCATGATGCCGTTGAATAGTCTGCCAACTACTTAAGCTCAACAGTGATTAATACCCAGCTGGAGGATTGACTGGCAGCCATAAAACAATATTACACTAAGAGGGGAGCCATCTTGATGAAGTGTTGGCGTGTTGGTTAGGCAACCATGAAACCATGTCCTGCCATGAGTCAATGTCTTTAAGGGGAGAAGGAGGGGACAAATTGGAAGAAGGAAAAAATATGAAAAAAGGGCATTATATGCTGAATTGGCTTAAGCCTCGGTGTTAACATCCAATACAGTAACAAACTAATAAGGGTCACACACAAAGGTGATTGTTTGTTAGAAGGAAGGCTACCATGTCAGATAATGCTTTCCAAGCTATCTAAGCTTCTCAATCAACACACATACATGCCTATAATTGCTTACAGTGCAGCAAACAGTTATCGATTATTCCATTCAGAGACAGACACCAGTATTCTCGCTGGCCATTGTCACTGAACAAAAATATGTCCCCCTTCCAGCTCATGGGGTGCTTCCAAGATTACCACCATTCCTATGCTGCAAAAAGCAACATTCCTAGATGAGGCCAACATTGATTGCTTCCACCACCTTTCCTCAACGTGCCCATGAGCACATCAGCATGTTAGAGGAACCCAGCCCGACTTGGTACATGATGAAGTACTGTCAGCAGAGTGATAGCACTAAATCTGCTGATTATAATGCACTTCACCTCTTCAATAACCTAGATTAATCTTTTGCTATTAGAACATTGCCTTGTTAAGTTAATGAAGTCCATTCCTTTAAAAAGGCATGAATCCCCTGGAGTGTGCTCTCTTTAAGTGGTTAATCTCATTAATTGAGGGTGGCATTCGTGTCATTGTGATCAAAGTATAACAGAACTGGAAAATATTCCTAATTTAGTATAGTATGTAGCCAAGCATCCTACTAATGGGGCGTGTTTAAAGACCAGTCCTCATTATAATAGTGCAAAATGATGCTGGGTTTATAGGAAGGGTTAAGATTGGAGTTGTTCTTCAGGCTCAGATTTTAATTGAAACTGGTCGAACTAATATCTCCTGTTAATAGTACCCATATGTAGGCAACAACTTCTCTAAATATCTCCCTTCGTTGTTTATCTAATGCCGACCTTTTTCAGGTTTGAAGTGCTTCAGAGGGTACTTCTGATCTGTGCTATAAATAGAACACCTGCCAATCATTGCCGCCTCATTGTAATTCCATTTTAACAGATCTACTGACTTAAACTGGTCGGCGGTTCAGAGCGTGTTGCCCTCTTAAGGGGAATACTTGTCTGCAGTAATGGATCCTGGTGGACTTCATGGAGACTTTAATGACCTGGGCTCTGCCTTCTTACTCATTTCCCAATTATAACCAGTGAAGAAGGTCACAGGCTCTCTGAAGTTAGTGGAGCTGCCAAGATTTAATTTAAATTACGCATGCATTAAGCCCCACTTGCAATACATTACTCATGCTCACTGCCTTTAGGGGCTAAGGGATATTGCAGAGGGAGTTTTATTTTGCATCTAAATAATGTGCTGGCTACTTGATTGTGATCATAGAATCATATAACAAAGAAGGAAGCCATTCAGCTTATCCTGCCTGTGCCAGTACTTTGAAAGAGCTACTCAATTAGTCCCGCTCCCCTGTTCTTTCCCCATAGCCCTGGAATGTTTTTTCCTTTTCAAGTATTTATCCAATTCCCGTTTGAAAGTTACTATTGAATCTGCTTCCACCACCCTTTCAAGCAGTGCATTCCAAATTGTAACAACTCGCTGCATTAAAACATTTCTCCTCATCTCCCCGTCTTTTGCCAATTATCTTAAATCTGTGTCCTCCAGTTACCAACCCTCCTGCCAGAGGAAACAGCTTCTCCTTATTTACTCGATCAAAACCCCATCATAGTTGTGAACACCTCTATTAAATCTCCCCTTAACCTTCTCTGCTCTAAGGAGAACAATCCTAACTTTTCTAATCTCTCCACATAACTGAAGTCCTTCATCCCTCCTATCATTCTAGTAAATCTCCTCTGCACCCTCTCCAAGGCCTTGACATCCTTCCTAAAGTGTGGTGTCAAGAAATGGACACAATACTCCAGCTGAGGCCAAAGTGGTGATTTATAAAGGTGCAGCATACCTTCTTTGCTTTTGTACTCTATGCCTCTATTTATAAATGTAAGGAATCTTACAACACCAGGTTATAGTCCAACAATTTTATTTTAAAATCACAAGCTTTCGGAGATTATCCCCTTCGTCAGGTGAATGAGTGAAAGGTTCTCAAATCGCATATGCGATTTGAGAACATTTCACTCATTCACCTGACGAAGGGGATAATCTCCGAAAGCTTGTGATTTTAAAATAAAATTGTTGGACTATAACCTGGTGTTGTAAGATTCCTTACATTTGTCCACCCCAGTCCACCACCGGCATCTCCACATCTATTTATAAAGCCCAGGATCCCATATGCTTTTTTTAACAGCCTTATCGACTTGTCCTGCCATCTTCAAAGATTTGTGTATGCGTACCCCCAGGTCTGTCTTTTCCTGCACCCCCTTTAAAACTGTACCATTTAGTTTACATTGTCTCTCCTCATTCTTACTCCCAAAATGCATCACATAGTGGGTGAAAAAGGTGGGAATGTAATCTGATTCAGCGACATCCCCCACTTTCTATTTAAAACTGTTGGGGGTGATGCTTTCATGCATTCTCTAAATATGTTTATCGTATCGCATGTTATCGACACCTGCTTCTATAGTGCTATAGCAATATAAGTGTTTGTGCAAGGATAGATATCCTGGATTTTGGTGGGAGGGGTAGGGCAAAACTCTGCAGGACGTTTCCTCGGGATGTTAAATGGGCTGGGGTGGAATCTGAGATTCAGCCGATTGCGCATGGTGTGTGGAAAGAAGAGGTTGATAGGCTGAAGTGGTCTTTCCTTGTTACATGGTTTCTTATGGCCAGAAGACTGACCTGGGTTGTATGCAGTTGGATCTATTTTGGGTGGGAGGGAAACTAAGGCCATTCATTTCATTTGCCAAGGGGTAAGTTTTCCTCACCCGGGGCACGTAGAGAGGTACCTTGCCAGTCACCAATGCCTATCAGAACATTGTGAGCAGATTATTTTCTGTCTGTTGCTTTGAAATCACATGTGATTTCCCGATACGCACTGGAAGCAAATGAAACACCTCACTGCCATCCCGGGCTCGTAAAATTTAGGCACGCCTGTCAAAGTTAAAGGATCATTATCTCTGATCTGTCACCTGTTCTGATCCAGCAAATGCTCTGAACATTGGTTTATAGGAACATAGGAGAAGTAGCCCAATCAGTCGATTGAGCCTGTTCCGCCGTGCAATTAGATCATGGCTGATCTCTATCTTAACTCCTTCTACCCACCTTGGTTCCGTATTCCTTAATACCCTTGCCTGACAAAAATTTATCAATCTCAGTTTTGAAATTGTTAATTGACCCAGGGTTTTAAAGGAAGTAGGTGAGCACATTGCGGATGCCCTAACTATAATCTTTCAAAGTTCTCTAGATTCAGGAACTGTCCCTCTAGATTGGAAAATTGCACATATCACTCCGCTTTTTAAGAAAGGAGAGAGAGGGAAACCAGGGAATTATAGACCAGTTAGCCTAACATCTGTTGTGGGGAAAATGCTGGAGTCTATAATTAAGGATAAGGTGACTGAACACCTCGAGAATTTTCAGTTAATCAGGGAGAGCCAGCATGGATTTGTGAAAGGTAGGTCGTGCCTGACAAACCTGATTGAATTTTTTGAAGAGGTGACTAAAGTAGTGGACAGGGGAATGTCAATGGATGTTATTTATATGGACTTCCAGAAGGCATTTGATAAGATCCCACATAAGAGACTGTTAGCTAAGATAGAAGCCCATGGAATCGAGGGAAAAGTACGGACTTGGTTAGGAAGTTGGCTGAGCGAAAGGCGACAGAGAGTAGGGATAATGGGAAGGTACTCACATTGGCAGGATGTGACTAGTGGAGTCCCGCAGGGATCTGTCTTGGGGCCTCAATTATTCACAATATTTATTAACGACTTAGATGAAGACATAGAAAGTCTCATATCTAAGTTTGCCGATGACACAAAGATTGGTGGCATTGTAAGCAGTGTAGATGAAAACATAAAATTACAAAGCGATATTGATAGATTAGGTGAATGGGCAAAACTGTGGCAAATGGAATTCAATGTAGACAAATGTGAGGTCATCCACTTTGGATCAAAAAAGGATAGAACAGGGTACTTTCTAAATGATAAAAAGTTAAAAAAAGTGGATGTCCAAAGGGACTTAGGGGGTTCAGGTACATTGATCATTGAAGTGACATGAACAGGTGCACAAAATAATCAAGAAGGCAAATGGAATGCTGGCCTTTATATCTAGAGGACTAGAGTACAAGGGGGCAGAAGTTATGCTGCAGCTATACAAAACCCTGGTTAGACCGCACCTGGAGTACTGTGAGCAGTTCTGGGCACCGCACCTTCGGAAGGACATATTGGCCTTGGAGGGAGTGCAGCGTAGGTTTACTAGAATGATACCCGGACTTCAAGGGTTAAGTTAGGAGGAGAGATTACACAAATTGGAGTTGTATTCTCTAGAGTTTAGAAGGTTAAGGGGTGATCTGATCGAAGTTTATAAGATATTAAGGGGAACAGATAGGGTGGATAGAGAGAAACTAGTTCCGCTGGTTGGGGATTTTAGGAGTAGGGGGCACAGTCTAAAAATTAGAGCCAGACCTTTCAGGAGTGAGATTAGAAAACATTTCTACACACAAAGGGTTGTAGAAGTTTGGAACTCTCTTCTGCAAATGGCAATTGATACTAGCTCAATTGCTAAATTTAAATCTGAGATGGATAGCTTTTTGGCAACCAAAGGTATTAAGGGATATAGGCCAAAGGCAGGTATATGGAGTTAGATCACAGATCAGCCATGATCTTATCAAATGGCGGAGCAGGCACGTCGAGGGAAGAGAATTCAAGATTTCCACTCCCCTTTGTGTGAAGAAGTGCTTCCTGACATCACCCCTGAATGGCCTAGCTCTAATTTTAAGGTTATGCCCCCTTGTTCACCAGAGGAAATAGTTTCTCTCCATCTACCCCATCAACTCCTTTAATCATCTTAAACACCTCAATTAGATCACCCCTTAATCTTCTATATGCAAGGGAATACAAGCCTAATCTATGCAACCTGTCCTCGTAGTTGTCATAAATTGCCTCTGAATGTTTTCTAATTACTGATAATTACTTTTTTTTAGTATTGGAAAAACTCTTGTTGGATCGTATCCATTTAATCTGCAAAGTGCTCCACAGTTGTGAAAGACCTGAAGACAGCAATGTAACCAGAAACCCCATGTTGATACCGTTCTGAATACAGCCTGTTCATTTCTAAATGGAGGAATGTTGTAGCAAAAACTGTTAATGGATATCAGTTAGGGACAGAGCCGAGTGTCCTATTCCAGTCATAACACCATTAATCTTCCAACTTCAACTTACATTATGTGAATAGAACAAGATTCATGAGCAGACAAGAAACAAGATATAAAAATCTAGATACCTTCAGTACACTGGTAAGATTTATACACTGAGGATAAATTGCCTAAAGTTTGAAGAACACAAGCACGTGGAAATTTACTAGCAGTTAATGACTCCATCATACAATGGACTTGTATAGAGTTTGTGAGGGGAGTACTTTGATACATCTAGGTATCTTGGGTAGTAATAATAGGGGATTTCAACTACCCTAATATTAACTGGGATACAATCAGTGCAAAATGTATAGAGGGTGCAGAATTCTTAAATTGCATTCAGGAGAACTTTTTTAAGCCAGTATGTAGCAAGCCCAAAAAGAGGAGGAGGGGGGCAGTTCTGGATTTAGTTTTAGGGAATGAAGTTGGGCAGGTGGAAGGAGTATCAGTGGGAGAGCATTTTGGTGCTAGTGATCATAATCCAGTTAGATTTTAGCATAGTTATGGAAAGGGACAAAAATAGAACAGGAGTAAAAGTTCTAAATTGGGGAAAGGCCAATTTTACTAAGCCGACAAGTGATTTAGCAAAAGTGGACTGGAAACAGTTACTTGAAGGTAAATCAATGTCACAGCAGTGGGAGGCATTCAAGGAGGAGAGTCAAGGGGTTCAGAGTAAACATGTTCCCACAAAGAAAAAGAGTGGGACTGCCAAATCTAGAACCGACTGGATGACAAGGAGCATACAGGGTAAGA